>NC_058131.1:130620267-130711810 GCF_016433145.1 Gracilinanus agilis | reverse complement strand
GAGAGAGAGAGAGAGAGAGAGAGAGAGAGAGAGAGAGAGAGAGAGAGAGAGAGAGAGAGAGAGAGAGAGAATATCACAATACAAGAAGACAGAAAAAAAAGAGCATGCCATTGGGGAAAGTCAGCACATCTTGGGGAATGATGGGGGCAATAGAGTTTGACTGAGTCATAACATATTCAGAAGGGGCTAATTAAAGATAAAGCCTGGCATAAGGGATTAGTGCTAGATTTTGAAAGGTCTGTAAAGGACAAGCAAAAGAATTTCAACTTTGCTTGATAGACAATAGGGGGCCCCTAAAGATTTTTTAATAGTGAAAGGAGTGACATGATTAGATTTATGTATTAGGAAGCTTTGTCTGGCATGGGTATGAAGAATGAATTGGAGAAGGGAGAGAGCAGAGGCAGGAAGATCCTTCAGAAGTCTATTGCAATAGTCCAGTTGACTTCCAACTGACTAAATAGAGAAATTACTGGGGTCAAATGAAAAAGAACAGTTGAAACTCAGATATTTTGCATATTTTGGAAAAATGGATTAATTCATTGGAATTTGCCAAAATAACAATTCAAGAGATTCTGAAATGAGAGCCAACATAATCTGGATCAAAAGCATAGCTGAAGAAATATTTGAATACATTTTGTATATCTCTATCCAAGAATAAAAATTACCAATTTTTTAATATTATTTCTGAATACTTTGTGGGGCCAAGGAAATTTTTCTAAAAAGTCTTGTTCTAATATAATTTACCATAATGCAGAGGGGGAATCCGGAGCAAAAAATAATAAATATATCTTTAAAACTATTTTGTGTTCTTCAGTACCATAAGATAGGTATACTGCAAAAATATTAAGATGTAAAAAGAGCAAGGGCAGCTGGGTGGCTCACTAGATTGAGAGCCAGGCCTAGAGACAGAAGGTTCTGGGTTCAAATATAACCTCAGACACTTCCTAGCTGTGTGACCCTGGGCAAGTTACTTAACCCCCATTGTCTAGCCCTTACTTATCTTCTGCCTTGGAACCAATACACGATATTGATTCTAAGATAGAAGGCAAAGATTTTTTTTCTTTCTTTTAAGATGTTCAGGTTGCTATTTCTCTTTAAAAGTATAAACAAAAGATATATTTCTCAATGCTAAAGAGAATTTGAAAAAATCAGGGTCCATCCTTCATTTAAAAATATGCATATGACTTATAATATTTAAATGAAAAGATTTTCTCTTTCATCATTCTGCCAACTTATTGCCCCTTGAGGGCAAGCACTAGTTCTCAGCAGATGCTGTGACCCAGAACATGGGTGAGTCATTTAATCTCTTAAAGCCCTTGGCATTTCTTTAAAATTGAAAATTAGAGATGAGCTGTTAATCTGTGCCTATGGCAGTAATTTTCACACCAGGAGATCTTAACAATGATGAAATTACAGGTCTATATCCCCCACCCCCCCAAAAGAAATGGATGGAATACATGTTCTTTTATGTATCTTCCAACTTGAAATTCAATTATCCTATTATTATTTTGAATCTGTCCAATACAGGATGCAGTTGACTTATTATTATATACCTGTTTTGCCTAATGACTATAACATCATCAAGAACCACATTACTTTTAAGCAATATTGCAGATGCTTTTTATCCTTCCTTGTTTAATTGTATTGCATTAGATTGTATCCAGAGCACTTCTCACAGTGGCTAGCACATAGTAGGTGCTAAATGAATATTAATTGATTAATCCATTGCAAATTCTAGCCATGACCACATAAGCACCCACCACCTCATCCCCCCCCAAATAACCTTGAATGGCTAAATTCCTAAAATTTACCTTTTACTTTCCATTGCTGACATTTAAATCACTTCAAGATTGTTTCTCAGAGATATATCTAAGGACTTAAAAAAAAGATTCCTACAGCATAATCTCTGTGGGTATTTACACCTTTTCTACTTACTTGGCAGCAGAGGATAGAGTTGAAGTTGAAATGGAGAAGTACTTAGTTCAAATTCTGCCTCAGACAAGAGCCCCAACTTCAGAAGGCTGTTGTAAAACCCAAATGAGATAACATACCTAAAAGACTTTCAATATTGTGATATCCACTGATTTCCTGGATATATAGTCACCAAATCTATACACTGTATATCTTATTATTTATTAATATATTCTATAAATATATATATGCATATATGTATACACATTGACCCACTTTGACATTTACACAGGGAATCAATTAATCAATCAGTGCATACTTATAAAGTATCTACTATGTAACAGTGTATTTATAGGTATAGATATAATACACACACGGTCTATAGCTGCCCTGTAGAAGGAGACACTTATTAACTACCAGAAATCTCATAGCAACCAGATGGATTCTAAAGATGGATTGGTAGATAGATAGATCTGAGATGAGCACACATGTAATAAATATCCTCCTCTAGTTGACATCTATATCTATCTATATTATCTTCATAATTACTGTCTAATTACTATTAAGTCTGCTATAGTTAATAATCATCTTCCCTATAGTATAGCTCTAGGACTTTTCTCTTCAGGTCACAGCTATGGTCTTCAGACTAACTGATACGGTTAAGGAAGCAAGTCTATCAAGGTGAGGGCTAGAATTCTCTTCAGTCCATCCATTCATTGATCACCAGGCTCCTCAGGAAAGTTATCAAGATGACCAAGGCAAAGAAGTCTCTGCTTTTTGGACCTTTACTTAAAAAAAAGTCAATTCTGACTTTTCCAATTTAATTCTTATTTGACATAAGATTTCAGTTATTAGTCATCTTTCCCACCACAAGAAAAGAATTCCCAAATTTTACTTCTATAAACAGAAAAAAACAAAAACTGAATTTATCCTCTCTATCATGCCCCTTGGTTCTTTACAAATGAACAAAGACTTTGCTTGTTAGAGAAGTTAGAAATTTTTTAAAGAATTCTTTTGTTATCTTTGCCCCATTTTCTCCATTCTCTCTCTCAATGAATTGCAACATGGTCTCTCTACATTCTTTCTAAGGGACAATGTGCTATATACTCCTAGAACAGTGATGGCCAAACTACGGCCCACAGGCCAGAAGCGGGCCCTCTGAAATGTTCTATCCAGCCATGTGATATTATTCCATTATTCCTAATCTGATGAATACAATGAGTATGATATAATACAATGAAACTTCGAAAGAGTTGCCTTAGAAACAGACTGACAGATGAACATTTCCTTTCCTTTGGCCCCTCTTTAAAAAGTTTGCCCATCACGGTCCTAGAATGTTATTATTAGTAGGTCACTTGTAGCTTTCACTCTTATAATGCACCATCTTAAAATAACTTCCAATTAAAATGATATATGAAGGTAAAATATTGCCCTCTGAATTTTGGTCTATCACTATAATTTCGTTGAGTTCCTGGTGGAGAAATTTCCTTTATCCATGCAACTTATCAAGTTATCTCTAACTTCTAGTTGCCTGGGAGTGACAAGAGGTGCTAGTTTGTGCATGCTTACTTAGGCACTATAGTATAGACCATATACAGGACTTAAACCCAAATCTGACTACAAGGCTAGCATTCTGACCAGTATGCTAGCATGCCTCTGACTAGAGATACAAGTTTATCACATTAAATTTTAATGCCCAAATATCATATGAAATTAAATGCCCAAACAGTGACCCCCCACCCAATATTATTAGACAAGGTTGGGGCTACTCTTTTAACTCTGATATTCAATAGTAATTGGGTCCACAAGAGAAATATTGCTTTAAAACATTTCTAAATATAGAAATGTTATTCCTATTGGATGTCCAAAGCATGTAGTTGGCATGTGGTAGGAAGTTAATTTGAAATTGTATTAAATCTCACATAGATGGATGGCTACATGACACTAATACATATGGTAAATTTAGTCAGTTTAAGTTAAAATTAAATTATCTGATTGTTTTATCTTAAACACTTCATGTGGCTGGTATGATTAAAATTTTGACTAAAGAGGCTGATACTTTGAAGTTGTTCAAAGATTGAGGCAAAAACTCGTTGGTCATCTTTAGAAGTCCTGAAGTAAGACCAGTAGGCTAATTTATTAGAGATAGTCTAAATGGAAATGTATAGATATAAGGTCACTTAAAGATTACCTAGTAAATGTTAAACTATAGACAACTATAAAAGAATCTTAAGACCTGCTTTTTCAAAGGTAGGCTATAAGGAAGACATAGAATATGAAGGTTTCAATCTCATGATAGGCAATAAGGTATTTTGGAAATTATTTTTCAAGGAAGCAGCATATGTGGGTTCTATTTTCCTTTTATTCCTAAATAATTCTGGACCTCCTTTAGGCTTCAGTTTTTACATCTACAAAATGTGGATGATCTATATCTGTCTGAAGAATGAAAACTAGACTCTCGTCCCTTGATGTCCTTTTACATCATGGGATCTATAATTAACCCCATTGAACTTTTAGAATGGCATTTGGAAATCATAAAATATGAAAATCTTTCCAATCTTAAGTTAATTTGGGTTTTTAAATGGCTAAATTCTGTCATCTTTTAAGAGAAAAATTAACTTACCTCCCTGGGGGTACTATGGGACACTTGCCTGATCTTGTTCAATTACTAGGATCAGGCATGGGCAATCCCACTTTTAACCTGGCAATTATATACTCCACCTGACATCAGAAGAACACCAAGGTCTCTATGATTTTTAAAGAATTACATTTCTCTGTACCCTGGATTTGCTACTTTCCAGGTAGCAGCACTCATGTAGAGTTCTGTTCAGTGTTCATTTCTATATAATTAACCTCTTGGTTCAACCTCTAACCTCTAGAAAACTTTATCCTCTTTACTTTCTGATCATTTCACTTAGCACAACGAAAAAACATAAGGAGCTGACCTCACAAATATGACTCAAAAATATATAGTCCTCTGTTTATTAATACTAAATAGGAATAATAAACTAAAATATATTTTAAAAAACAACTACCCCATGGGCTACTACAAGCTCATAGGTTGTCTCAGATCTAGGCATTAGATTCAAGAACACCATTCAAGTATCTAGACTCACACATCCCTGTGAGGCCAGCTTCTCCCTGTATGAAATAGTAAATGTCCTCAGAGCTAAAATAAGCAAGCATACCCATTGCTGTTCCTCTTGTGATCTTCCAGTCAATGTACTAGGATGGAGTGTACTGATTTCATCATCTGGCAATTTTTACTTGTTAGCCACTTTGTCCTGGCCTGAGATCTCTGTTCCTACTCTCTGAATGCTTCTCATAATCATTCACTTCTGGATGGGTTACTGGGAACTCAAAAGAGCAAATTGTCTATCACTAGTGGGGTAGAAGAATGGACTGAATGGCAGACCTACACGCTAAAATTCCCCTCAAGTCTCAGAAGGTTTTAGAAGTTGGTGCTTGATGGGCAGGACCACCTCGGGATTTCTTTAAAGCTTGCTCATTTTCCTCTCTCTTTTTCTCTCATCGTCTTCATCCTATTTGTTAGTCCTAATCCATTCCTTCAAGAAATAAAGAATAATGGAGTAATAAGGAATACTACAACTTAAGGAAGAGAGGCAACATATATCAGACAAATAATACCCAAACAATTATCTCCCTTGATGCCTAAATGTAAGGTCAACATCTGGGTCTGAAAACCCTAGGAAAAAGAGCATTTCTCTAGTACAATCTCCCTGTTCCCAGCCTGCTCCCCTCAGACATACAAGGAAGCAAAACCTATGGAGAAGGGTCCCATCAATCCCACTTCTTTTTTTTAAAACCCTTGTACTTCGGTGTATTGTCTCATAGGTGGAAGATTGGTAAGGGTGGGCAATGGGGGTCAAGTGACTTGCCCAGGGTCACACAGCTGGGAAGTGGCTGAGGCCGGGTTTGAACCTAGGACCTCCTGTCTCTAGGCCTGACTCTCACTCCACTGAGCTACCCAGCTGCCCCCAATCCCATTTCTTAAAAAAAAACTGTCAACAATCTGCCACCTATGAACAGATAAGCCCAAGGACCTTGACATCCCTCTCCCTGCAGCAAACAGACCCTACATCCAGTCTGTCCCCTGAAGTCATTCATCCAGGAGGGCAACCCTAATGAAGATGTGTCCTGACACCTTCCTCTGCCATGTGCTATAACCCTTACCTCCTCAACAACCACAACTACTGGGGGGTGGGGGAAGCACTCACCACCAAAATCTTTGGCACCTTAAATGGCCAAACAAATGTGGTTTCATAAATGGAAATTTTAATGAAAAAGATGTACTACCACATGCCTTGTTGCTTCATCCTACAAATCACTGAACCTTTCCATCTTACTGGCAGCTAAATACTCTTCTATGTCTTATCTCCTCCATTAGAATGTAAGCTTTTTGAGAGCAAGGATCCAGTATTAATCACATTGTGCTTAATACAAAATGCTAATTTTTTTTCATTTACTCATGTCAGATACTAAGGTTTTTACAGATGGGTATAGAGAAGGCAATTGCTGACAGCCACCTATTCCAAATAAAAGGCTCATTATGAGTCCCAAATAAGGAACATGATAATAAAGGAAGTGAATACAGCATGTGGCGTGCCAAAATTATAGCATCCTCACAGCTAGACATCAAACAAGTCGTCCTGATGGTGCAAAGCAAAGAAACAGGAAAACTTCGACTACACAGCTTGACTCTGCTGGCTCCAGCAAGTCAGGAGCCCTGCTCCTTCTGAGGATGAAAATACTCTGGGCTTCCTGTGTTTCAGGAAGAGCCTGCAAACATCTCAGGAATATAATGCTTCATCATGCTGTAAACAAGGATCCCTCACATCCACCTCCTCAGTTCCAAGAGATGAGAGAAAACACAACAACCTTGAATCAGACCTGGAGAAGGAGACGGAAAGGGAATTAAGTCATAGTTTTATTAAAAAAATAGACAGGAATTATGAGACAGAATCTGATCTTATGTCAGAAAGGAAAGCTACTCAATGCACATTCCACAAGGAAGGCAATGGGAAGAAAGAATAAGACAGATGGACAGATCTATTCTTGTGACCTGGGACAAAAAAATTAAATTTATTTGATTCAGTAGGGTTACGAGCTAACATTTAATGATGAGGAAATTTATTTGTGCCTTATATGCAAGTGGTATAGGCAACGAAGGAAAAATAAATCAAAGGAAATTTTTTGAACATGGGCTTTGTTATTTATTATTATTTTAAATAAACTATGCTGTGCATCATCAGATTTATTCAAATTCTGAAAAAAATGTACTAGTAAATTTGACCACAGGCTCCCTCTTCCCCAAATGATTGTTGATATAGAGGAAAGAGGTATGGACATTTTGTGTGGGTGTTTTCCCATACTTGTTGTTTGGTTTTCTCCAAGGTCCCTTGGGAAGAAAAAAATAGTGATACAAGTGAGTTTCACTGTTGGGTGAGTATATGAAGAACTCAGATTTTTATGAGCTCCATGTGAAGTGTTATTATCCCCATTTAAAAGACCCAAAAACTAAGGATCAGAGTGATTATATGTCTGATCCCAAGCCAAATAGTGTTGGCAACAGACCCAAGGACTTCCAACAAAAGCCCACTTCTTTAACCTCCAGACCAAGGTTCATCCTCCTACTACTCCATGTTTCTTTCCACCAGGCAACTTAGCCTGGGACCAAATTATTCACTTGTTCTTTTCTGTTTGGTGTTACTGACAGTTTTCTCCTTAATAGAATTTCGGGTTGTATAAAGTAAGATAAGCAGAATTATAGGTGTAAATTATGGCCACAGGAAGTATGTCATGGAGCACAATTCCATAAGAAAGGGGAAAAGAGGGAGATTATCCATTGAGAAAGAGGATATAAGTTATGTTTGTCCCTGGCCTCTGTGATTATGAGGATTGAAAGGATATCTTTTAAGAGGAAAAACAAAAAGAAGTAGCTTATAGATTTAATGAGTAAACAAAGAGACAGTAAGACAGTAAAAGGTAGAATGTTAATGTACCCGTGATATTGGAGCAAGTACTTACACTTCCTCTTTTTCTTACTTTATACTCACAGAAATCAGCAAATTACCTTAAAATCAGAGAGAATTGTTTATACTTTAATGAGAAAATAAGGAAACATGCACACTGATGCCAGAAAGAGGAGGGAGGGAAAACATTTAACTCAGAAGCTAATGGTCTTCAGATGGACAGAGAGGACTTGTCCTATTATCCTAATGAAAGCATACCTATATTCCCCTATGGAGAGCGAATATCCTTTGAACATTGACCTCTCTACACTCTCACGAAGCCCAAAGTGGATTCATTTGAATCTCTAATTAATTTCAAAGCAGGATCCTGGGCTTTGGCTGTACCATTAGACGCTGCTCATGCCTGAAGGTATTTCATGAAACCAAAGATTCTGGACAATTCAGGCAAAATGTAGAGTCCAGGTCACAAGGTGGAAAACAGAAAAGCTTCTGTTGATGACTTAAATGTTAGAATGTGTTAGGATGTTGGTAGGTAGCCGACATTTCCCAACTGTGTCACTAGTGAAATGAACTCCAGCCTAAAGTGAAAAATATTCCAGCTGACAGTAATCAAAGACATATGACTTATTAGTGGATGGCTTTCAACTTATTGAAACCACCACTGCTGACAAGAAATTAAAGGCTTACAGAGTAATATCATCCAAGGGCTTAGAACTACTGAGGATGGTTAAGCAACAAAGTCCCTCAACACCCTGGTGCAAATTGAATCCACAGTTTCCCTTCAAGAAGCTTCATGGTGGGTATTTGTGAACAGCCTGAGCTGGAGACATGCCTTTGAAAGCAGCCAGGAGGTAACTGGCTTGGGAAAAACCCTCCCCTTGTATATTGTCAGCACCTAGACACAGGGAAAGCATTTCACTTTCACCATCCTTCTCAGCATATGATGGAATGGAAATCAAGCAAGGAAACTGTAGTGCTGGGAGGGAGAAAGGGTCCAGGATGTGAGCTTTGCGGTGACCTTAAAAAGGGAAATGCACCCTTTACAAGCTACTTAAATATAGTCAGCTCCATAAAAGGGACATAAGCATGAGGTCTGCAAGTCAGCCAGGGTGGTAGCATATTAAGCAAACTCATCAATATCAATTTGCATGACTAGCAAAGAACATAATGTGCGATGTGTCCGGAGGGTTCGATGCTATGTCTTGGCTGACAGGTCTGATAGGATCCATGTGAATGCTAACCTCCACGCCTAAACAATATCAGGGGTAGGGTATTATTCTTTGGGAAGAAGAAAAGGCTGAAAATTCCTATAGGTCTTTGATGATGCAATAGATTTCTCATCCATTTTATATGTCTGTCTATGTGTGAGAGTTTGAATATGTGTGAGAATTCTGACCATCAAGTCCCACTTATGCAGATTTACAGGCAACAGATATCCAGCCACCAGCTGGGTCAGGAACATGAAGCTTCTCACTTTGAGGACCAGCCAACACAAGACATAGGACTTTTTGATTTCTTAATTTCCCTACAAAGCACTAGATCAGACTAGCAAATACTATCTATTTGGGAGTGTCTCCTGGTCTTTATTCAAGCAGACTTCCATATCAATGATGGAATAGCCATTTCTACAAAATAGTTGTTGCATAAATCATCATGTTGGTAAATATCTATGAAAATAGCTCAGAAACTCTGTCGATGTTAGGAAGAACCACTACGAAACACACGGGACTGTTGAATTATTCAATAAGTTTATGCTTTGAATTGATAAGAAATGGGAGGAGTTCCTATATGAAATATGATTTTTTAGGATTTATAGGAAAATTTTATAAGATTTATAGGAAAATAAAATATTCAAAGTAAGCACTTTTTAAAAGTAAAAGGTCATTTTTAATATTTCATAGGAAGCCTATTTCTTTTGTCTTTTGAATTTATCTTATACAAATATGTTTATGTATATTTTGTATTTTATTTTAAGCATTAATATTTCTAAAAATTATTGATAAGCATCAATGCAGGAATTTTCTACAGGAAAAATTCCCACACAGAGATGAAGTCACAGGGCTAGCATCTCTTTTCCTTAACTGATTATAGCTAAAGAGATAACTGATGAAAATAGAAAACTCCATTTCGGTGTGAGTTGAGGAAGCTTTTGACCTGTAATTGTGTCTAGCTATGTGAGGGAGCTAGGACTATGGAAATGTCCTTGTCCTGAGGCAGATCAGTAACTCATTGAAATAGTATGTGTATACATGTTTTTTGTGTGTGTGTGTATGTGTGTGTGTGTGTATACACACTTCCATATATAGTATAGATTAAAAGACAGAAACTCCAGGAGTACTTATCCCAACTTATCCCAACTTATCCTATTCTCATCAATGGGTAGGATCACCCAGAGAACTGTTTAGAGCTTTCTTTCAGGATTTTAGGGATATCCATGAGTGGGGGAGAGAGAGGGAGGGAGGAAGTAAAAGAGAGAGAGAGAAAAAGGTGAAAAATCACAAATTTCTTCAAATACATAATTATCTAGTCAATGAACAAGATTTATTTTCCAAATTTTATCAGAATATTTCAGAGCCTCTCTTGGTGCTAGAAAAAAGCCTTCCTCAAACTAAAGGCTATAAAGAAAAGGAAAAACAAAAGACAAAGGAAGTATAACTTCCTATCTCCTATACTATCCTGTCTCTAAAGACCTCTCAAACAAAATGAAGTTATGCCAAAAGGTTTTTTTGGACACAGGCAGTCTCATCATCACCTTCATATGGGAAACCAAACCCACTTGTCTTGATCCCAGATGTAGCCCTTAGAAACACTGAAGGTTCTTTTTCTCAGCTCTCATTCTCACTGATATGTTCGGTCCCCAGGAAAGCTGTTTATCATAGTTAAAGATACAAAAAATTTGTCTTTTTCTGATAAAAGGCTGCCATTTATAAGGAATCAAAAAGTCATATTTCTCATGGTAGGCTATTTCCTAACTGCACCTGGTCCAGGTTAACCAGCTTCATTCTCAATCCAAAGGGATTTGTTACATGAGATGCACCACAGAGTCAGAGCAGAGAGGTGATGCAGAGCCAAGTATATTGCTGAAAGGCTAAAGAGTTCATCTGTTTGATAGTTTCACTTCATCAAAAGGAACCTTGTCAAAAGAAAGGAAAAAGTCCTTGCTTCAAGGGTCTCATGTAGCCCCCAAGACCTATGTAATTCAGTAGGGAACCAGTCTGTCGTAATTACATGTCCTTACAGATTGCTGTATAATTAGATTTAGGAGACCAAAAAATAATTGCATGTAACTTACACTGTGGTTTTCAAAGGCATAAATAATCATTCGTTTACTATGTAATAATGTGGTGATTACTCTTCCACTACCATTCACGGTTACCACATATTGAGAAGGCCAACAGTTAACAGAACTGAAATGCACTTGCATCTTATTTGGAAGCTGTAACTTTTTTTTCCCTCAAGGTCATACAACTTCGTAGTTGAAATTTAGGACTAGAATTTAGACTTTTCCACTTTGAGTCATTGTCTCCCCTAGACATTAAATCTAGTGGGAACCTCAAACCTTGTCCCATAATGTACATACGGGAAGGGGAAAAATTCATTCATCTGGACTCCTTCAGACTGTCTCTAGTTCTTCACTAAAAAATCCCAAATCATCTGTCATGGTCTTTTCAACAGGCTAAAGTAGTCACTTTGTACATAAAGATGGGAAGTGATCAATAGTGATAAATCCATGGCTTCTCTATCAATCAGAACCACAAACCAGAAAGCCGTGATATTTTCTACAGGAGCTGTGAGAGATGGTGCCTTATTTTCCACCATTGTTCCCAGTGAATAATCAAGGCATCAAGCTTAATTAAAAGAAATGCCATTTTTTTCCATGACAGCAGATATAAAATTGCCTCCAATTCTGAATTTTCAAGATACCACAGTGACTGCTGTGAATTACAATGTTGTTTTTATTTATTATTTATTAATTGAATTTATTTCCAGGAATTGTAGCTCCTCTTTTCCCTCCTCAAGCCATAGAAGGCAGCATCCAGAAAACACATCAGATTATGTCTTATGTGTTTTCACTTCTCAGTTCATGCTCTAGAGGTGAACATTCACAACTTATTCTTCAAATAATAAATTTGTAGTTTATATAAAGTTCTTTTGTTTTTACTCATTTCACTCTTCATCATCTCATGTAGTTCTTTCCAAGTTTTTTTTAAATCAATCTGCTCATCATTTCTTATGGCACAGTAGTATTCCATCATAATCATAAACCACAATGTATTTAGCCATTCCCCAGCTGATGGACATCCTCTTGATTTCCAGTTCTTTACCATCACTAAGAGAGCTGCTATAAATATTTTGGAACATAAAGGTTCTTTCCCTTTTCCCCTAATCTCCTTGTGAAATAGAACCAGCAGTGATATTGCTGGATCTAAGGATTTACACAGTTTTATAGCTCTCTGAGTATAATTCTAAATCGCTCTCCAAAATGATTAGGTCAGTTCAAAATTCCAACAACAGTGTATGTGTTCCCACTCTTCCACATTCCCTCCAATATTTGTCATTTTGCTTTTTTGTAATTTTAGCGAATCTGATGGACATGAGATGATGTCAGAATTGTTTTGGTTTGCATTTCCCAATTGAGCATAGATTTAGAGCATTTTTCCTATGGCTCTGACTTCTTCATCTGAAAACTGTCTGGTCGTATCTTTTGCCTATCTATTAATTGTGAGAATGGCTCTTATTCCCACCAATTTGACAAAATTCTCTATATCTTTTAGATGTAAGAACTCTAGCTGAGAGACTATGACATCCCTCACAACCCCCTTAATTTTTTCCTTTCTTTCTAATCTGTCATCAATTATTTTACTTGTACAAAACCTTTTCAATTTAATTTACTCAAAATTTTTGATTTTATATCTCACAATTCTCTCCCATCTCTTGTTGATTCATAAAATCCTCTCCTAGCTATAAATCTGATAGGTATTTGTTCTCTTTTCTAATTTGCTTATGATATCTCTTTTTATGTCTAGATAATGTATCCATTTTGATTTTATCTTAGTGACTGGTATAAGGTATAGATTTTTCCTGGTTTTTGCCAAACTACTTCCCAGTTGTCTTAGCAATTTTCACCAAATAGTGATGTCTTACCCCAATAGCCTGAATATTTTCTCAAATATAAAGTCATTGTAACTTTTTCACTATTATTTGCTATATGACAGTTTTTCTGATATTCTTGATCTTTGTTTTTTCAAGTGATTTTTGCTATTATTTTCCCAGCTCAATAAGATAATATTTTTGGTAATTTGAGATGACATTGAATAAGTTAGTAGATTAGTTTAGGTAGAATTGTCATTTTAATTATATTGGCTCTGTCCATTCATGATAATTAACATTTTTCCAATTATTTAGATCTGACTACATGTGTAAAAAGCGTTTTATAATTTTGTTTGTGTAGTTTCTTCATTTGTCTTGGCAGATATTTTATTCTATTTCTGGTTATTTTAAATAGAGTATCTCTAACTCTTCTTGTAGGACGTGTATTGTTAATCACTTATAAAAATGTTGGTGATTTATGTGGGTTTACTTAATATGGAAGATGCAACCTAATGAAGACACATCTTCAATGACACCTCAACCTGGTCTCTCAAAGTGGTGGCTAGAAGTCTGTGCAAACTTTGTTCATTTTCTTTAGTTTAAAAAAAATCCAACATGATCATATGGAGTCCAAACTCCATAAAGACATGAATTGATTTTTGTTATTATATTTTGTTTTGTATCCCTAATACTTAGCACAGTTTCTGGCATGTAATTATAAGGATAACTAGCATGTGTACAACTCTTGAAGACTGCCAACAAAGGTTATCTCATTTGATCCTCCCAACAGACGTGTGAGGTAGGTGTTATTATCCTCATTTTACAGATGAAGAAACTGAGGATGAGAGCAGTTAAATGATTACTTCTCTCCTACCCCACCTCCTCCCAGGGCCACAGAGCTACCAACTATGTCAGGAAGGATTCAGACTCAGGTCTTTCTTTTTCCAGATCAAAAGCTTTGTCTGTTGTATTTCCTAGCTGCCTTAGAAGTGTTGTTTAAAAGTATTTGTAGAGTCCTAAATGGATTGATCTTAAGAGTCAAAGTATAGCATGCCTATGAGCTGGAATGGACTCTACAGCATTGCCTTCCAAGAGGTTGTCCAGCAACTACCTGAAGAGCTGGGTTCTTGGGATGGGATGAACAAAAAAGGAAGCCAGAGTCAAGACAGGAAAACTAAAAAGTGAGAAGCCACTTCAGGAAAGAGACCATTGTTAGAATGATTGATTTTCCTTTGAGGAAACCTAAATTAGCTTCTCTTCAACTCCCACTCATTGTCCCTAATGGACAGCTAGGTGACCATTGGATAGAGTGATGGGCACAAAGTCAGAAAGATTCATCTTCCAAAATTCAAATATGCCCTCAGACTCTTACTGTTTGACCCTGAGCAAGTCACTTAACCCTTTTTGTCTCTGATACTTTTTCTGCAAAATAAGGTGAAGGAAATGGCGAACTACTCCTGTATTATTTGCCAAAAAAAAAAAAAAAAAAAAAAAAAAAAACAATCACAAAAATTTGGATATGACTGAACAACAAAAATTGATCCAATTCTGCCCTCTGGGACCAAGTAGAAAAAGACTAGTCTCTGTTCTTTGAAGCATTTCTTGAGGACAGCAATCCTATATATACATCACAAATCTTCAAATCTTCTCTTGCTCTATGCTTAACTATTCTGTGTCCTTCAAAGGCACTGGAGGGCAAGAATATGAGAAGCTCCATCCAATTCAATTCCTCATGTCAGCAAAGATTAATTAAGCACCTCCTTTGGTTAAGGCACCATGTAGGCCACTGGTACAAAATCACAGAAGACATGTTGTCCCTGCCACTCAGCTAGAGAGATCGGTCTCATATACAAACAATTATAGCATAACATAGAAGACAAAAATACACATCAAAAGGGCAAAATTCAAAGGAAGAAGAGATTATTTCTTGGAAGATCAGGACAGAGTAGTCACTTGGTTTCAAGGAATATTCTTTTCCTCTGCAGGAGATTCAGAAAGCATACTGTCAGTCTTAGAGGTCCACTGTTGCGACCTGCATTCTAGACAATCGTGACCACATCAAGTCAGGCCCTGGAGTCTTCCTCTGGCCCACAGATCAAAACTAAGCTCCTAAACCAGAAAGATCCTGCTGGCCCCCGGGAACACACATTTACTCAGCTCAATCTGCCCTAAAGCCTGGGCCAGGGGTATAGCAGGCAGGTAAAGGCACACCCACCCTGCTGCCTGTAAAAGCAAACCCCTCAGGGCCAGAGCTCTGTAATCTACTGAACACAGTCCCCTGACAAACCAGTGGGAAGGCCCAGCTAATTACTAGTCCTGGCTAAGCTGGTGCTTTTATGGCTGGGTCTCTGATTGGTCTCTGGGATTGGAGCTCCAACAAAGTGCTGAGTGCAAACATCAGAGCAGCTGTTTCAGAGAGGGTGTGTGCTGTGGTGGGAAAAACATACTTTTGGGAATCAATATACCTTAATGCCAGTTTGAATCTCAGCTCTGCTACCTGAACTTTGAGATGTTGGGCAAATCAGCTTCTCGATCCAAGTCTGAGCTTCCTCTTGACAAGAGACTGGGCTACATCACCTTTAGAAAGGACCAGAAGCTCTAAACCTGGAAGAGTAGCATCCTCCTGTTTCTTCCTCCTCTTGAATGAATAGAGAGTAGGGCTGGCTGAGACCTAGCTACTTGAAGGCTTATTAGCTATGATAGTTGAGCCCTGAAGGATTTCAACAGGTAAAGTTGGAGGGAACCATTTTCCAGATAAAATGAAGCAAGCAAGAAGACAAGAAAGCAAAGGAATATGTTTAGGGATCAGAGAATAATTTCGTTTCGTTGGAGGAGACTATGTAAGCATTAATAGCAAACATTTATATAATGCTTTAAAGTTTACAAAGCACTTTAAGTATACCCCATGTGATCCTCTGAACAATGCTGGAAGGCAACAAACATCATTTATTTTAAAGGAAACTGAGGCTGAGAGGTTTTCTAAACTGATTTTTTTTTAATTTGGAGATACAAATTCCTCCTCCTCTATTAATCCACCACCACCCATTGAGAAGGCAAGCAACATAATAGCACTTATACATGTGAAGTCATGCAAAACATTTCTATATTAGCCACATTGCCTAAAATAGCAAGAGAAATGAAGAAAGTGAAAAACGTATGCTTTAATTTACACTCGGGGTTCATCATTTCTCTCTAGGGAGATGGATAGTATTTCCTATCATGGGTCCTTTGGAACTCTCTTGGAATATTGTCTTGATCAAAGTAAATGTTTCACAATTGATAATTATAACAATATTGCTGTTACTGTGTACTATGTTCTGCTTGCTTCACTTTGTATCAGTCCATATAGGATTTTGCAGGTTATTCTGAAAGTATTCTGCTTGTCCTTTATATAATGTAATAAACCCAATCTCCTACAATTTTACTTCTCATGTTCTTCTCTAACTCTTGTTTAGTGATAAACTTTTCCTGTATCTGTAGATTTGACAGACAAAATTTTCCATGCTCACCTTTCCATATCTTCTTGCTGGGTTTTGTAGGTAATACATAGAAATGCAGATGACTTATGTGGATTTATTTTATGTCCTGCAATTTTGCTGAAGTTGTTGTTTTAAGTAGTTATTTAGTTGAGTCTCTAAGTATACTATCATAAATAATAGTTTTTTCATTGCCAATTTTTATGACATCAGTATCTTTTTCTTAACTTATTCTTATACTCTGTACTTCTAACACAATATTAAACAATAGTGGTGATCAGACATCCTCTCTTCACCTCTGATGTTATTGGAAATTTTTCAAGTTTATTCCCATTACAGGTAATGGTTGATCACTACTTATAATTTTAAGTTAGCCTTCATTGATTCCTATGTTTTCTAGTGTTTATAATAGGAATTAGTGTAGCATTTTGACAAAAGCTTTTTCTGCATTTATTGATATATTTATATAATTTTTGTTGGTTTTGTCATTAATATGGTCGAGATTGTGCTGATAGTTTTACCACTGTTGAACAAGTCTCACATTCCTAGTATAAATTCTATTTTTTTATAATATATGATCTTCATGATATATTGCTGTAATTTCCTTACTATTGTTTTTTAAAATATTTACACTAAAATTCAGTAGGAATTGGTCTCTAGTTTGCTTTCTCTGTTTTTGCTTTCCCTAGTTTAGGTATCAAATCCATATTTGTGTCATAGAAGGGATTTGGTAGGAGTCTTTATCTGTTTTTTCAAATATTTTACATACTTTGGGGATTAATTATTCCTTGAATTTTTGGTAGAATTCATTTGTAATTTCATCTGATACTGGAATTTTTTTTATTCTTATGGGCTCATTTATGGTTTGTTGAATTTCTTTTTCTAACAGAGGGTGGTTGGTATGTTCTCTTTCCTCTTCCGTTAATCTTAACTTTTTTTAACTTTCATTCATTTAACTTAGATCATCAGTTTTACTGAAAATCAGTAAAATAATTTCTTAATACTGGCTTTAATTTCATCTTCACTGGTGGTACATTCACCCTTATATTTTTTGATACTGGTGATTTAGGGTTTTTCCCCCTTTTAAATAAAATAAACCAAGATTTTATCTGTTTTATTGTGCTTTTTTTTTGAGAATTTCATTCTTGACTGAGAGTCACACAACTACTGAGTGTCAAAGTCAAGATTCAAACTCAGTACTTGCTAATTTAATCCACCATTCTCACTATCAGATAACTCAGCTGCCATAAAAAAAGGGAGAAGCAGTGTGACATAAGGCCACAAAGACAGATCAGCACCAGATTATGAAGGGTCTTGAATGCCATCCTACAAAGTCTGTACTGAATTATCAGTCAATGAGAACAAAAGAAAGGTTTCTGAGCAGGAATGATGTTAGAGCTGTATATTTAAAAGTTACATTTTGGAAGGAAGAAGAATTGGGAGAGATACCAGATATAGAGAAATGAATTAAATTATTAAAAAGATAAAGGTTAATGAGAGTCTGGCCTGACATAATAGAAGTACAAATAGAAAGAAAAGGATGAAGGTAAGAGTTTTCAAGAGGAAGAATTCATAGGACCTAGTAAATAAATGAATATTTGGGGTAAAGAATAGTCAAAGATGACTGTGGTTTTGAAAGTAAGGGGGGGAACAGTAGAGATATTAACAAAAACAGAGGAGTCAAGAACAGGTTTAGGTAGAAAGATGATGAGGTTTTCAATAGATTCAACTCATTTGTTGCAGGCAACTAACATTTAGTGTCTATTAAGGTAGAGATGAAACTTTTAGAAGCTGGTGAAAAATCAGACCTAACTACGTTTGGCATCCTACAGATGGTTCCTGAGTTGTTGTTTTTAATTTTCCTTGTGCATTTCCAATTCATAATCTTTTTGCTATCATTTGCCCATATGAAAATCTAATTCCCTACAGCAACACTTTTACTCATAAGACTCTCAGTGACTTTAAAAAGAGCTATAGACCCAAATCCTCAGGCTATTTCTATGAGGCCTTGCTATGAAATGGACTGGGCTCTTCTGTTCCTACATAAGTTGCATGCAATTATAAAAAATTCTAACTACTTAGTGATTAAACCATTGCCTAGTCAATAGTCAAGAGAAAAAAATATGTATGTTAAATTGCAATTGCACTTTATCTTAATAATTTTATAAGATTATGATTGTTTCAGAGGGAATTTCATTCAATCCCTTTCTTAATAATCTGTTAAATTGGTGACAGATAGGTAGTTTAGTGGATTGAGAGGCAGGCTTAGAAATGGGAGGTCCTGGGTTCAAATCTTACCCTAAGCACTTCTTAGTTGTGCAACCCTGGGCAAATCACTTAATCCATTGCCTAAACCTTACCACTCTTTTCCTTGGAACTGATACACACATTAATTTTAAGACAGAAAGTAAAGCGTTCCTAAATATAACCAGAATAATCTGTTAAATTAATTAATGTGTATTATATCATCTTGGAATTTGGAATTTCCCAACAAAATTGAGCATTATAAATAATATTCTCAATTAACTTTTAAAAAAATGAAATATATGTAGGTCAAAATAATTTGCTAATTGTAGAAGCAAGGTAAATATTTCTATGTAGCAAATATTACATTAAGA
Organism: Gracilinanus agilis; assembly: GCF_016433145.1. Classification (NCBI taxonomy): domain Eukaryota; kingdom Metazoa; phylum Chordata; class Mammalia; order Didelphimorphia; family Didelphidae; genus Gracilinanus; species Gracilinanus agilis. The sequence goes on along the minus strand of NC_058131.1, from coordinate 130,692,721 downwards.
AATTAACATGCATTACTAGCACTCTTTAGACTGGAACCTGATGTTGGAAATAAGAGAGAATAAAAATGCTATTTTGAATTGAAAGCCAGATTATGCAGGATTTTAAATGCCAGGTTGAGGTGTTTATACTTAGCCTATGGGTAATAAGGAGACACTGACAATTTTGAGCAGAGGTATAGCAGGGTTAGACTTGTTTCTAGGAAACAATTTCATAGCTGTGTAAAGAAAACATTGTGTTGGAAATTGGCAGGATGAAGGAAAATTTTCTCTATAATAACAAAACTTTTTTAATATGATGAATTTAAATATTTTATTTTTACTTTAGCCAATTGTTTAGGTTGTTTTAAATGGAAAGTCCTATTGTGTATGCAAACATCTAGCTCACTATAAAGAATAGTTTCTTCCTTGCTTTAAGTTTATAGAGAAGATTAGATTGCAAAACTACAGTTGACTACAGAGACAACTGATTTTGGAATTAAAAAAATCTTAGTTCAGACTAAATCTCCAACACATATTGTGTTAAAGGCAAAGAAAGTTGCTTTACTTCTTTTGGTCCTGGTTTCTTTATTTGTGAAATTAAAAGGATACTCTATGGCAGTGATTCCCAAAGTGGGTACTACCTCCTCCTGGTGGGTGCTGCAGCGATCCAGGGAAGCGGTGATGGCCACAGGAACATTTTATCTTTCCTATTAATTGCTATTAAAATTTAAAAAATTAATTTCCAGGGGGCTAAGTAATATTTTTTTTCTGGAAAGGGGGTGGTAAGCCAAAAAAGTTTGGGAACTACTGCTCTATGGAGTAGTAGAGCGAATTCTGGATTTAGAGTCAGAAGACCTTGGTTAGAATCCCATCTCTGCTTTTGGTATGAACGTGAACTTGGATAATGTCTGTGTGAGTTTCCTCTTTTGTTTAAAAAAAAAAGGGTTGAAATGTACATCTGAAGGCCCCAACAAGTTCCAAAGCTATGATCCTATGCTAGTGAAATGTTCTTAATATATTTTTCAAAATTGCTCATGTAAAATCTATATGAGATTGCTTCCTGTTTCATGGAAGATTGAAAAGAGGGAGAAAAGGAAAGAGAAAATTTGGAATTCAAAAAAAATTTAATAAAAAAGATTTTTTCAAAAAGCTCTGCAACAAGAATATTAAAAAAAAAACACTTTTGTAGAGGAGGGAGAAAGTGAAAGAAGGAAGTGAAAAACTTTAACCCAGATTCTAAATATTTAAATGTTATATAACACAAAGTAGGTACCTTCTTGTGAGTGAATTAATGAATGAACTTATAAAATGGAGCAAGTTATTCTTGTATTTTTTTAAATGCCCTACTTTCCATTTTAGAATCAATACTATCAATTCTTATGCATTGTTGCTAAGGCAGAAGAGTAGAAAGGTTTAGGTAATGGCGGTTAAGTGACTTGTCCAGGGTAACATAGTAGGAAGTATCTAAATTCAGATTTGAATCCAGGACCTCCCATATCCAGGCCTGGCTCTCTATTCAGTGAGCCACCTAGATTCCCCCATTCTTGTCTTTTCTTTACCATACAGATCTGTTCTTACAATTAGATATTGTCTGCATAAGATATTAAAATTCTTTGATAAAAGAAGTTTCATGAATATGAGGTATTATTGCATTACAGGATTAGATTTAATTTTTAGTAAGGTAAATACTGAGGAAACATGGTTGAATGGATAGTGTTGAACTTAAAGTCGAGAAGACCTGAGTTCAAATCTTTTTTCTGATCATTATTAGCTTATTACTCCTCTCTGCCTTGGACTCTCAGTGGCTCAGGATGCTCCCTTGGTAACACTGATTTATCACTTTTGGGTTTGTAAAGCACTTTTTATAAATGCTATCTCATTTGATCCTTACAACAATCCTATATGGTAGCTGCTATCATTATTCCCACTTTAGATGAAGAAAATGAGGCAGATTAATTAAATAACTTCACCAGGAGTCACACAGTTGATTAAGTATCTAAGGCTAGATTTGAACTGAAATCGTCTTACTCCAAGGCCAGCCCTATATCCTCTTGCTGCCAAAGACTTCCACACATTCACAGATGGGTTGCAGTCTGCCTTAATAGATGGATAAAATCCCAGCTTCTCCAGGAGGTCTCCCCTAGCCCTTCTTATTTTTTTAGACTCTTATTTTTTATTTTTTTACATGATTCATGTTTTTACTTTCCATTCCCCCCCATATCCAACTCGCCCATACCCAATGGCTTTAACATGTGTGACTCCTAGCCCTTCTTAATTCCACTGCTTTCCCCTCTTTTAATTATCCCTTATTTATCCTGTATGTAGCTTGTTTTGGCTATATTTGTTTGCATGTTCTCACCCATTAGCTTTTAAGTTCCTTGAGGGCAGGGACTCTCTTTTCCTTTGTTTCCTTGTGCTTAGCACAGTACCTGGCCCCTAATAGATGCTTAATAGAATTAAATGGAATTTCCACAATGGGGACTCTTGTACTGAGGAAAACAAAATCAAACAAATAAAAAATGTTAGATTTTTCTGACCTCAAGTTGCTTACAGGGTTAGAGATTCTTCCTTATTTTAATAAAATGAGTAAAGATGCAAATAGTATGAAGGCTCTTCTCTAGAGAATCTCCTCTCATCTGCTTGAGAAGGCTCCAGGACCAAAGAAGTCTATATTCTATTCAACAAAGTTTCTTCCAATTCTAACATCTATGATTCTCTGCATGTCAAGTTTAGCTTAGTGGAGAGAGGATTGGTTTAGGAATCAGTTAGACCAAGGTTCAAGTATTGCCTCTGATAAATATTGGCCATATCACTCTAGACAAATCATTAAACCTTGAAGTACCCACAGGCAATTCTCTACAACTACAAGTTACTGAGGAATTATTGGTCTTCAGTTGTAGAAGGCCTTTACTTGCCTGGCAGTTCCATAGACTGATGAAAATCACAAATCTGAACCAGATGAAATAGAGAATTCTAAGATTTACAACAAACTATCACAAAACTCTCATCTCCACTACTGAAAAGTATGTAATGACCCCCGTTGTCATGAATCTGACTTGTTTTTCCCAAAACTTGTTAATCAGGGTTGGGGGAGGCTCAACATCAGCCAGTCTTCAGCTTTTGGATTTCCTATTATCCAGCACATAGCGGGTCAACTCCTACCTATCATGCAGAATGCAGAAGCCCAATTCCCTTTTCTATAATCTAATTTCTTTATGATATAGGAAGAGCTGAAATGAAATGGCCCATCCCCTATTGCTGATATAAACCTTTTCAAATTGTCTTTTTCTTATTACATAAGTTATCAATAAAGGCTGCCTCCACCTTGAATCCCTGTCTTATCTCTAGTGATCAACCCATCAATCCATTGCTAGCTTGATATATTTTTGATAAATTCGTTTTAATTCTTTTCCCCTGAGTTTTGTCTGATTAATCAAGGCAAAAGCCCAAATAAAAATTATCCTTTTAACATTAGTTTTAAAGGTACACAATTAAGCTCACAATTAAAATTGAAATTCTAAATCCCTTATAGAGATCCAAAATGTCTCTTCTTTCAATAGCAAAAGATGAAATCAAAACCAGTAGGATGTGAGGTCTATCGAAAATTCTCATTCTCATAGAAATTCTATTTTCTTCTAGAAATTGGAAATTTTTCTTCTGAAGTTTCTAAGTGCCTATCTCTCCACCCCTACATGATTATTATTACTGGAACAAAGAGTATGTGCTCAGCACTGTACAGAACACCAAGGAATGAGCTTGAAATTTTAATAAGGTATATGGAGTAATTAAGACATAAAATCGTTTTTGCTTCTAATCCTAAGCCAGAAGAGCATTTCAGCATGGACTATGAATCACTAAATACTTTCATGTTTAAATTTATACCACATAATAAAATATATCTATAGTACTCTATATGTATAAATACACACACATTATATGTAATATATATAATTTTTTTATCTGCCTTATCATCCCCAGGCAAAAATAGGAACTGCCCAGAAGCTAAGGCTGCGTTTTCATCAACCCATCTCACTGAAAGCAATTCCATGTGCCATGACAATATATCCATTTGGAGGAAAAGTATGCTCAAATGACAAAGTGCTATAAAAAACCTTTTACTTCTACAGTGAAGACAGTATGTAACAATAGATAAGACTTTTAGACTTGGCATCAGGAAGATTTGGGTTCAGTTTCTGCCTCCAATATTTACTAACTCAGAATAACCCCAAGGCAAGTCATTTCTTTTCCCAGTGCCTCAGGAACTACTTAGAACTTCCTCATGAAGTTATAGATGGTTGTGATATGTGCTGGTAGAAAGAATACTAACACTTGGGCTTCTCCAGGCCAAAGAAATCAAAGCTCTTTTATTGAGTTCCCATCAAATTCCTATATTGGAAAAGAATGTCTTTATTTTAATTTAATCAAAAAACATAAGCATTTTACTATACCAAGAATAAGAAAAAGGATTGTATAAGACAGTGGGAATCTTTGGTATGTAAAATTTGTTTTGAAAAGATATAGTTACAGATATAAAGATAACAATAATAGTAATAATGATAGCAACCTTTTATATAGTGTTTATTATGTACCAGGCACTATTCTAAGCACTTTATAATTATGATCCCATTTGATCTTCACGACAACACTGGGAGACTGGTGTAATTATTATCTCCATTTTACAGATGAGAAAACTGAGGCTCAGAAAAGTAAAATGTTTTACTCAAGGTTACACAGTAAGTGGTAAACCCTCTGATTCCCAACAGTCAGAATTTATTGAGCCCTTACTTTGTGCCAGTCACCCCTAACTTCTGGGGCTATAAAGAAAGAAGGAAAAAAAAAGAAATAGTCCTTGTCTTCAAAGGACACATATTCAAATAGTGTATTCAGCATGCAAAAAAAAAAAACATGTACTGATAAGATATATGCATGGTAAACTGAAGGGAATCTCAGAAGAAAATCTCTAGCATTAAGGAGGACTAGTAATGAATGGCATTTTATAGAAGGGAGAACAAAGCCAAGGAAGCAAAGAGATAATACTGAGGAAATAGAGAATTTTAGGGAAGCAGGAGAGACATAAAAAGTCATGATGTCAAGAAATGGAGCATCATACCCCAGAAATAGCTATATGGCCAGCATCTCTGGATCACAGAATACATGGAAGTGAGTAAAATAGATGACAGTAGGACTAAGAGACAGCCATGTTGTGAAGATTTTTAGGAGACAAAGATAAGATTTTATATTTTATCCTGCAGGTGGTAGGGAGTGACCAGAGTTCCTTGAGTAGAAGAGTAAAGCAGTTGAGTAAAAGATGTTCTAGGGTGAAGAGAAACTTGAGGCAGGGACAGCAATCAAAGGGTTATTGATGCTTTCTGCTAAAACACACTTGAGAAAAATAGTGCCTAGGAAACATATGATTTCTTGATAGTCACACACATAAGTAAGCAAATAGTTGAATTGGCAATTAAACCGAAGTTATTGGATTCTATTACCAGTGCTGCTTCCATTATACCGCAATTGATAGGAATTTCAAAAGCTAGTTGAGGAGAGAATATGGAGCCAGGCTAAGGAGTTTATATTCTATTTAGTTATCAATGGGGATTTACTTTAATTTTTTTTTGTTTTCCCACCTTGGTTAAATTCAATTCTAGTACATTCTAAGCAAAACTTTAAAGATTAATCTGGTAGTGATATAAAGAATAGATCATAGTATAGCACAGATATGATGCTGACAACTGATCATGTCCCTTCTTGCTCTCTAGGCTGACTCTCCCACAATTTCAACTTCCAAATCACTTTGGAAAATTCTGGAGAATGGAAGTGGAGTAGGTAAGGAAACTACCCAAAGGTAAGGCAACCACTGTCACAACAACACTGATAAACACATTCCGATGTTTTTAGGGATAAAACTGATATGGGAAAGATAGCATTCCTAATATTCACAAATATAGATTTTGAGCCCCCACCAATGTGCTTTCCATTCATAGAATCAGCCAGAATGACACCATTAAAATTTAAATACAAAACATTTACAAAATTAGGCAGCAAAAGCAATAAAAATGAGATTTCCTTAAGAGAAAGAAAAAAGCAAAAATAATAAAAATATAATAATTCATCCATAAATATAAGGTACACTATTCCACCTATGCACCTGTAAGGGACAATGAGACCAAGCAGGGAGACATATGAATATGGAAACATGCTGAGAGCAATTCATGATTCTGACCTGAAAACTGGATGTTGGTGGTATATTTTAGAAAAAAGTCTATTCCATGAGTCACTTATTTTTTCTTTTCTGAGCTTCTCTGATTGGCTAGACAAAGCCAATTCTTTGTTTCTCTCCAGTTATTGAAAGTATAAAATCATTTCAATAACAAGCAATTCCCTTCAGCCATTCTCAGATCCATTCTCTAGGTTCTAAGAAGTTTCTCCCTCTCAAACCAATAAGCTCCTGAAGAATTTTCCCTCACAATCTCAGTTCTTTAGTAGGACGAGTCTGCTTTCTTCATTCAACTTCCAGAAGCAACAGAGTTCTCCTCTAATGAGAAAAGCAGCCACAGAGATGGTAACTCTGTACTTTAGTCAGTATTCCAGTGGATTATGCTTCCTACTGGAGTTCACTCAACCCAAAGCAGCTGTTTCCATCTCCTGATTTTCCTCCATTGTGCTGGGTTGAGGCTGCAAGGAGTATTCTCTGCTATTGGCTTCTTTTTTTTTTTTAGATGCAAGTTGTCTTCTCATTCTTCATCTATCTGGCTTCTCATCTATCTTTAGTTATCTTCATGTACCTTTAATGGTTCACAACAGAACCTCCTCATAATTAGTGACTCATCTCTCACATCGAAACTCAAAGAACACACTTCTATCAAGGATGGTACAAACATGACATACAGATTTTCCCATTATCCTCAAACAGTTCTTTGACAGAGTTTCTCATCTATAACCTTCAAAACCCTGAAAGCAGTCACATGCAAATTAGCTAATGAACATTTCAGCTGAGCTTCTTTCAAACAGGTTGTCTTTGTACATTTATTTGAGAAAGTTTTTTTTTTTTTTCCTTTTTCTCAAATTCTCAAAACTGTCTTAAGCTGGGGCAGCTGGGTAGCTCAGTGGAGTGAGAGTCAGGCCTAGAGACAGGAGGTCCTAGGTTCAAACCCGGTCTCAGTCATTTCCCAGCTGTATGACCCTGGGCAAGTCACTTGACCCCCATTGCCCACCCTTACCAATCTTCCACCTATGAGACAATACACCGAAGTTCAAGGGTTTAAAAAAAAAAACTCTTAAGCCACTTTTCTTAATGAAGGACCTTTCCTTGGTTCCTTCTTGCAAATAAAATGCCCATATATGAAAGGAGAATTGTTTTACTAGGTTTATAAGATTATAAATTGAGGGGTGGAAGAGATATTAGAAATAATTTAGTCCCTGACTCTCAGTTTTAGGCACGATGAGGTTAAAATGATTCACCCAAGGACACACATATAAAATAGTAAGCACTTAACAAATGCTTATTGGATTGGATTGATTGCCTTCTCTATCTGAGCATAGAGTTTACCTTAAGAAGAAATCATTAAGTAACTATTTGGGAATTAAATATTTTTCTAATTTTGAAAATGATTAACTTATACTCATTTGAATTTGACATGAACTTGATCCCATTAGGTTTATAAAAATGTCAAACTTACCATTGCTTTTTATCCTGTTGTCTATTGGTTATATAAAAATAGCCTACCTATATATAAGAAGAAGAGTCAGTATTTAGCAAATAAATGAATAGCAAAGCAGGATAACAAAAGGGTTTGGGAGAAATCATCAGTTTGATAATTTGGGAAAGATGAAGAATAATGGCATCATCAATAAACTATCATTTGTGTTTATAAATAAGTAGAAATCTAAAATCAGAAAAGAGCTGAATTCTGAGTTCTTTCTGCACATAATTTTCTCAGAACTAATAATCAATATTTAAACGAAAGATTTCTAAGAAACAAGAGCATGGAAAAGGGGAGGAACAAGGGAGTGGTTCTAAATGCAATTTTAAGTGTTCCACCAGGCTCAGATTTGTAAATAAGGGCTACTATTTTTAAAAGAATGTCTTTTAGCATTTATTATATTTTGATTCTGCATACTTCTTGGGGAATTCAGGAAACCCTTTAGAGGAAAATATTCACTCACGTTATTTGACATGTGAAAGCCTAATTGGGCCTTAATAATCAATATAAAGATATTTTGGAAGACATATTAAAGGGGAAAGGAATTAATACTGGTTTTTTAAATCAACTATTTTAATGTCTTTTATTTTTTTTTTGAAAATATGTTAACTGTCTACTTGCAAAAATACTTAATACAACAAATCAATCCATAGAAGGAGATTAAAATTTAGGGGCACACAACCTCTGTGATATGAGAGAGAATTAATACTTTGTGACTGTGTTTATGTGGTTAAAAAAACTGTGCTTAAGTTATTTTAAGTCAAAATGGAGCTCAGTGAGTAGTTTCTGAAGCTTGGAAGGACTGGATGATCACAGTAAATAATTTTCTTTTCCTATAAGTAATTTTTTCATGAACATATACATTGAAGCATATAGTAGAATATTCTAACATAGGTCTTATCCCACAAAATATGCGAGGCAAAATGTCATAGTGGAGAGTCTGCTGGATCTAGAGTTAGAAAGATTTGTTAGATTTCTGTCTCTGACACTATTGACATGACCATGGGCAAGTCAAATAATTTTTCTCAGCCCCAGTTTATCATTTAAAAAATAAGGATCATATACCTATCATGCCTACCTCAAGAGCATTAGTGGTATGACTATGGGCAAGTCACTTAATTCTTAAGTGTCCTCAGACAACTCTCCATAAGAATAAATTATAAATATGTTGTTGACCTTCATGGGGAAAGATCATAGGGAGTTTCCTCACAAAGATGAAATCACTAGCTTTTATCAAAACAAGAAATTAACTACCTCACAGGGTTGCTGTCAGGCTCAAATGAGATAACTCATTTAATAAATTTTAAAGTATAATATAAAATGGTAATTATTATTTCCCTAAAGGCATATGAAATGACAAAGTAAAATCTAAAGACAATTCTAAAGTTCTCTTCTGGGTCATTGTTGTAGCAACCTTCATAATTAAACTAGAAGCAAAGTTAAACAATTTACACTTTTGTTCAAATTGATACACTCTGGTAAAGATGCCAGTGAGAAGAGGAAAGAAGAAGATGGTGCAAAGTACCTAAATAATCTACAAAGGATGATTAATTCCTATGTGGCTGAGTTTCTATAACTGAACATAATAATAATGATAAACTTAGAATAACAAAGAAAACATTAACTCTTTATTAATTTTTCTCATGAAAAGGATAACTGCAACCAAAGTGTTCCTGGGTCACTATACTGTGTTCACCTATCCTGGAGAATTTGCTTCTGGTCTCCTAATACAGAAATTAAGTTATTCGTAAATTCCTTAGGGAAGATAGGATCCCATTATGTCAAAAGACTAATACACCTTATGCCTAAATAGGGCCGTTGGCTTCATTCCAGAACACCTTACTAGAAAAAACTCTTTGTGAGATTAGGAAGTGATAGTTCATACTTGTACATTTCTCATATAAAATTCTAATAGATTGTACTACACTCTGTAAAGCATTTACTGACTCTGTTTATAGGTAGTGTGTTTAATATGTAATAATATTTTGGTTGGGTTTTTATCCTTCTCTGCTTCCTTATAGCCCAGCTTGTAATGACTTCCATATGGATGTCAAGATCTATTTTTAGATGGTTAATTACCAGGAAACTATTTTTAGCTTTATTATTTCTTTAAATTTACTGGTGAGACTAAGATATCCTCTTTGATATTTTTTCTTCTGAATAAAAATCAACTCCCGGTACTGTGTCAATTTATGCCACTCTCTATTCCAACAAGACAGTGTAGACAATAAGACATTTGACTGGTATTACATAGAAAATAAATGTCAAGGTAGATCCAAAGAGATTTAAGCTGGAAGATAAAAAAAGATCTAATTCACTCACCAGAATGGTTTGGATATTCTGGATTGAAATATATGTTTATAAGAGTAACCTGTTTGAAATCTTGGTATAAATCCAGAAACAGATGTGCCTTCTTCAAACAGTAAAAATGCATTTAGAGTGGCATTTTAGATGAATAAGCTGTCTTGGTTGCTACCAGTCAGTCAGTAAGTAGAGGTTCCATATTGCCAAAGCTTTAAATATTCTACAATGGTGAAGTTTCCTGGAATTCTCTTTATAAAACATTTCCAACTTTATGTGTTTGTGTATTTAAAGTGCTGCCTAACTTAAAATCTTGAGTTTAGATATAGCTTGTGAGTACTCTTCTCCCTCACTCCCTCATTTCTCCCTGCTCTGACTTCCTCTTTTTTTGTTATTCTACTGCTATTTTTTTCTCCTCCATTTTCCTCTCTCGCCTTTTCCAACTTTCTATGTCACCCCCTTTCTCCTCTTTTTTCCCTCTTTTTTCTTTCTCTACCTTTTTCCTTCCTTTCTTCTTTCCTTCCTTCCTTCCCCTTCTTTTTTTCTTCATTGTTAAAGAAAATAGTAAACTTCTAAATCCAAAAGATGTTGTCTTTTGAGTTTTATATTTTATAATTGTTGAATAAAATATTTAAATTGTAAGATTTGAGCTATACCCTTATCAAGTACTAGGAGGTTACTCTATAGTCACAGAGGGAAATGGTAGTCAAATGCCCCCATGACCTAAAACCATCCTACATGTCATTCAGTGACTGCCTATCTCACTTGTTGACAAAGCAGATTTCTGAGCTGCTTATATATGGTGCCATTTGATCTAGTGGGGATGCCCTAGGAACAGGATTATGAACAGAAAAGAATAGTAAAGCATTTAGATTGTTTTTTGTTGTTGTTGTAGCATCTAAGATTTTTAGTGAAAGACCAAAATTAACAGCATAGTAATCAAAAGTCTTCCCATGGAATTAGGAATCAGAATCAAATCAAGTATAGTTGCAAAGTACATTTAAATTTGTGATTAATCTAATTCAGGAGAGAAGGGGTGGTGTGGGGGGAAAGGAAGGAAGGAAGGAGGTTGTTAAGAAAGAAAAAGAAAGAAAATAAAGAAATCTGATTACTATGGTTGTCCTATTTTTCCTCGACCATTTAGAAAAATACATTATTGTAGGACAAAACTGTCTTGTTTCACTGGACTTCTAGTCACTGGAGTTCTAGTAATTTTTATAGGGCATGCATCTCATGGGAAATGCCCCACGGAAAAGGGAACAAGGCAATCTCATGCTCTTAAGTGCCTGGTGGCACACTTTAAGATTTCTGGGACTATAATTATAACTTTAAATGTTTCTTTTAAATACACTCTACATAAAATCCCTCACATAAAACTGTATATAACACACTAAAGCATCCTGAGTCACATATCATCAGGCAATGGTGATCCAATCTACATTAAAACTTGACAGGACAGTCAAAAAAAATCAAGAAGAAAAAGTGGCTATTGAAACTCGGTCCTTACTATTAGACTGTGATATGAGAGAAAAGTATTGATTTTGGAAAGATTTTTCCAGGTGACTTTATTATGCTATAGCAGAATTATAATTGGGAATACCTTTCAAATACTAAAATTCAAACTAATGCAATCCAACAAGCATTTGTTCTGAGATACAAAAACAAAATAATCCATACTCTCAATAGGAAACCATTCTACTTCGACTTGGTTATATAACATATAAAATCTCGACAACCATCTGATGGGATCACTTGCATCACAGAGGGGGACAAGTATTTATTAAATACCCACTATGTGCCAGACACAATACTGTTTTATAAATATTATCTCATTTGATTCTCACAAGCCTAGGAGGTAGGTGTTATTATTATCCACATTTTATAGCTGAGGAAACTGAGGCAGACAAAAGTCAAGTGACTTACTAGGGTCACACAGTAAATATGTGAGTCTAGGTTAAGATATCTAAGAAGTACTTTTTTAGCCTCTACTTGAAGACTTCAAGGAGAGAAAAGCTACCACCTCTAGAGACCTCCTGATATCAAGCCTCGTTGCAATCTCTAGCTACTGCTCCTGGTTTTGTTCTCTTGGGCCACACAGATCAGTTCTAGTCCTTTTGCCATACGGTCACTTTTCAGATGCTGGAACATGGCTATCATGTCCTCCCTGAGTCTTCTCAGGCTAAAGATACCCAATTCCTTCATCTGAGTCTCACATGACCTGAACTAAGTTCTGCCACAATCCTGATAGCCTTCCTCTGAATACTGCCCAGTTTATCAATATACTTCTTAAATTGTGGCACGGAGACAGACATACAATATTCCAGATGAGTTCTGATAAGGTCATAATACAGGGGAGGGGACTTTGACCTTTCTATTACTGGAATATGCCTTTCAAAGCAGTCTACAATCTCTCATATTTCTTGCCTACCAAATCACACTGTTGCCTCATAATAACCTTATAATAAAAAAAAAAACCTGAGAACAATAACTGTCTAACTATACCTCCCTCATTTTAACTTGGGAAGGTGATTTTTTAATACCCAAATGTAAGACTGTATATTTATCCCTAATAGATTTTAAATTACTAGAGTGAGCCTGATGCTATATTTCATTAATATTGAAGTTGCAGGAGGTTGGGGATGGTTAATCCTGACTCTATTATTTGGTGAGTTAGTTATTCCTCTCAGTTTTATCATCTGCTCGTTTGATGAACTAATTGTCAATGCCTTTATCCAAGTCATTGATAAAATTGTTAAACAGCATAAGGGCAACCACAGATCTCAGGATGACCATACTGGAAGCCTCTTGCCTTTTTTCTATTAAATCATTAACAGCTACTCTTTAAATCTGGTCATTCATACAGTTCTGAAACTATATATCTATATCATCTTCTAGTCTCTCTCCTCCACAAGAATAGGATAAAACAATTCATCAAAAGCTTTAATAAAATTCTCCATAAACTAGAATTCTCCTCAGGGACTAGACTGATAACTCCATCAAAATAGGAAATGAGATTAGACTGGCATTATCAGCTCTAGATGAAGTCCTTCTGGTTTTTTGTAATTACCACATCCATTTCTAGATGACTATCTCAATTTTTCAAAATTTGTTCCCCAGTCACCTTACCTTACCCCTAAAATAAAGGGAGACTTTCTATCTCAAGATAAATGCAGATATTAAAGAAAAAAATGATGTTGGATTCATATTCTGTATATCAACTTTTGTCTAAAATAAAAAGGAGGAAACTCATGTCTATTCTGGACACTCCTGTGATGAAAAACTGGATGAAATTTTTTAAGCTGCTCAATAGTTTTAGTTTTTATCTATAAAACGAAAATGAAAATGCTTTTCTTCAACCAGAGGCATCAAAACATCATAGATAGAATGCCAATATAGGACTGGAGGAGACTTGCATCTAAATCCTGCCATATATGGCACATATGCATGATAATGGACATGTCACTTAATCCTGTGAGCCTCAGGCAATTCTCAAAGATTTATCTAGTGAGTTATCACAAATTGTTGGTGTATGATGTGTCCTCAACCATAAATAGGTAGGTATTCCTTAGCTTTATATGCTCATCAATTTCCACTTACTTTTCTATGTTATAACTTGCTTTCTTGACTTACTAATTCTAAAATTATGCCTATGACTCTCCAGTCAAAGGAGCATTTGTTACTCCCATTAATAAATATTAGGGTTCCATGACCCAATATGAAACACACATTACCAGACCAGACCAGCAGGAGGTAGTAGAGGAATTCAGAAGTATACATACATTATAATACATGGGGAGCTCTTTGGCTCTATATAAAAATGGAATTAAACTACTACCCCTTCCCCTGGAGCACTAAAGGAGGAACTCTGTTTAATGATGATAATAATTTGAATGCATCATCATCTTGATCACAGTATAATTAAGTGCCAGTACAAAAGTGGAAATTTGGTTCTAGTGATAAAATATCTTACAATAATTATACTCAACTCAAGAACTATGAGGACATAGAATTTCCAATCATTTACAATCTGAGTTTTTCACTTCAGCATTCAAGATGCCCCCCATCCAGCCAACTGGCTCCTCATCTTACTAATTTCATATCTTTTTTTTTTCTTCTCTATACAGCTCATTCCCAGATCTGGACATTTGCTTATCACATCCCTTCTACCTAAAATGCCCTCCTTCCCTCTCTCTATCCATGTGCCTCATGTTCAAAATTCAGCTTTTGAAGGAAATCTTCCATTGACTGAATTCATCTGAATCTAGTTATGCCTCAATTTAGTATGTAATCTCTCAGCACATTTTCTCGGGTCATACTATATTAATTTCACACTTCTTGATTAATTACATATTTTTCATGTATTTTGTGTCAAATCAGCAAGCATTTATTAAGTACCAACTAAGTGCCAGACACTGTGCTTAAGTGCTAGGAATAGAAAAAAGTCAAAATGAATCTCTAAACTCAAAGAACCCACAATCTAATGGGGGAGTCAGCATCCAAACAATTATGTATAAGCAAGATAAACTGGAGACAATCTAAGAGAGAAGGCATGGGCATTGTGAAAGACTAATCTCACCTTGCAGAAGTGTGATTTTACCTAATATTTGTAGGAAGTCAGGATAAAAAGATAAGGAGAACTTTGAATTTCTAGTCCTGATGACAAAAAACAAAACAAAACATATTTTACAATAAATAGCCTTAGAGGGTATGGGAGCTTTTAAGAACCAAAATGAAAAATGAATGAGTTAATTTGTAGAAAGTGCTTTGCAAACCTTAAAGCTTTGCATAAATGCTACTTATAATTATGATTAAAGGAGCAAATTCTAATTAAAATATCTATACTTATCTAATTCTATTTTCTTATCCTCCAGTACATATACATTAAGTTTAAGTTACTTCATACAAGATCTCCCTTAATCTGTAGCCAAAAGGAATCCTAAACAACAAAGCTAATAATGAACATGAGTACTCAAGTTTATGTGAAGAAAGCAGACATAAGTCAACAAAGAATTATATATCCATTATCCCAGAAATTCAATAAAGGAAAACTAAAGGGTTTGCCTATAAAGGCAGATAAATACCTGATCATGAAAACAAACATGAAATATAAACAGCTATAGGGCTATCTCTTAGAAACAAAAGAAGGAAATGACAGAGAATTATGCTTTGATCTCAGATTCTGTCCACATTTCACTGAAACATCTGAGTAAAGAGCAAAAGATTCATTTAGCTGGCCAAGGAATTGGCCTCTACGTTGACTAACACAACTAGCTGGACAAATTTTTTTCTCTGATTGGATTCACTTTGGTTTTGGATGACCTGACAGACTGCTGTCTAAACATTATAAAGTCCTCTCCAATAACTAGAGCGTCTTTTGAAAAAACAACTCTGTTTCTATTCTAAAGAAGCCAACAACAACAACAAAAATATTTCAGCCTCATCTTACCAAGGCTGACAAAATGAGTTCAATGGAAGAAAGTGTGGGATGCCTTGATGAATTACTATCCCAAAGGGCAAATCAATTGACATCTCATCTGTTTAAGAAAAAGTAAAGAAAAAGATAGATAAAAATGAGAGTGGGGTTAAGGGTGGAAAGTCAACTAAAACACCTAAAGGATAGAAATATACACAAAACAGAATCAGTAAGGACCCACAAGTGAGAGAGAAACAAAAACATTCTGGTTTCTCCTAATCACAAGTGACTTATTTAAATAGACAAAATGACAGGCTGGTCTCAATCTATTTTAACTGCCAAATCCTATCAGCAGGGTGTGATTATAGCATAAGACCACCTTCTAGGGAGTTCTCAGCCTCTGCTGAGAATTTACTCCAATCCTAAGTCCATTCCAACAAATGTTGAATCCCTCTAAGCAAACATTTGTACCATTAAAATGATGGGAGGTGAACCTCTGCCCCGAAGTTTGACAGAAAAATTTATAAATGTACAATACAGCCAAATCTGGATATATGTATATGTATATAATTAAATAGCTTTTTATAGGTGTATAATATAAAATTTTATAAATGATGTCCCAAAAGTCTTAGTGCATGTTCAAGTTTTAATATATGACATATATACATATATATACATATATATATGTATATATATAATATGACACAGACTTTTTCTTTAAAGGATTTGAAGAACAGTTTGCACCTTTGAACTAAAAAGCTACACTAAAGGCAAGAGAAATCCCAGGCTCTGACCCAGAGCTTCCTGCTCTTAACTTTTTTTTTTTAAATCCACCCTTATTTCAACATGAAATTGTAAGAAATAAGGACCCAAGGGCACATTTTTTCACAAGTTCCTTCACCTCTAAGCCAATTCCTGTAAAATATTTTGAATATACAATTTTTTTACTACATTACCTAAAACTGTTCCTTACAGTATTAACAGACATGATTCCTGAAAAATGCAGAACTATGATCTAAAGAAATACCATTAGAAAAGTGAATGCCTTAATTCCTGTGATTTAAAACAATTTTTTTAAATAAATGTCCATACATTTTAAAACTTTAATCTTAAGAAAGATTTTGTTTTCTTTTCCCTAACTATAAGATCAAGCTAAGGGGCCTGGATGGGGGAGTAGGGAGGGAGGACTATAGAAAATTTCTCTATTGAAGGAAACCTAAAATAAATAATATTTTTCTTTTGACTACATCTAAGATTGATTGTAAAGAAAACACAGTCTCAAAAAAAATGATGTGATTTTATACAGAGGAAAGATGAGAATCACTCAGAATCAGAAGATGAGGGAGGACCTGGCACCTACTAGCTAGGTGACCCTGGGCTGATCTTTTAACCCTGATTTGCTTTAGATTCTTTATCTGCAAAATAAGCTGGAGAAAGAAATGGCAAACCACTCCAGTATCTTTATCAAGAAAACCTGAATGAGTCATGGAGAGTCAGACATGATTGACTGAAAATCTATTATTGAGAGGAATAGTTCCTACTCTAACCTTTAGTAGTCGTGTGCCTGTGGGCTTAGACCCTTTAGTAAACTTTAGGATTTTCATCTAGAATCAGTATAATAATACTTGAATGATCCTTTTTACAACAATTTTTAAGGAAAATAGTTTGCAAATTGTAACTATATCTATGAGATATTACTATCACTACTAGTACTAATGTAAAATGTTATTGAGATGTGGATATGCATTATTAGAAGGAGTTCCCTCACTAAGAGCTCCCTATATCTATTAAGATAGGAGTGGCAGGTCTGGAGTCAGAAGGACCTGGGTTCAAATATGGCCTCAGATACTTCCTAACTGTGTAACCCCCAGCAAGTCACTAAACCACAATTGCTTAGCCCTTACCTCTCTTCTGCTTTGGAACCTCTGCTTGTATGGATGCTAAGACAAAAATAAGGGTTTTAAAAGAGACATATATGGATATGTGTGCATGTATGTATTTTCATTAGATTGTAAGTTCCTTGAGTACAGGAACTACCTTTTGCCTCTTTTTTTTTAACCCTAACACTTAGCAAAGTGTCTGGCATTTAGTTGGTACTTAATAAATGTTTGTTGATTGATTCTATGTGTGAAAATATGTCCCTCTCTAGATAAAAGGAGAATGGGGGAGGGGGAGAGAGAGAGAGAGAGAGAGAGAGAAGAAACAGGCAGATATATAGACTCCAGTTACAAGATACATGTGGGTGATGTGAGTGTGCGTGTGCATGTGCATGTGCGTGTGTCTTCTAATGGGAAACTAGGAGGGAGGAAAATAGCTATGGTGATAAATGAAGCTGAAAGAAAATAGCTTTATTAGACAAATTACCTGAAATACATATGCTTACTATTTTAATTTTTCAGCTTTAGTTGTTCCTAACTTACATATAGAGCCCAGATCATCAATTGACTTGTAATGAATCTCAGAAGACATCTAGTCCAATCATTTAATTTTACTAATGAAGAAATGAAGGTTGAGGAAAGTTAAATGATTCTCCTATGTTCCCACAAGTTTTAAGTCTCAGAGTTAAGATTTGAACCCACATCCTCTGACTCAGAATTTTAATATTCTGCACTGAGTCTAAGGAATGCTTTGAGTTTCTTAGAAGAATACTCTGAAAGTCAGGAACTTCTTGTCTAAACATTTAATTATTCAATTTGATTCAAAAAACACAAGGGCCCTAGATGGTTGGGGATATAATGACAATAGCCATTCAGTCCTTCTCTTTCAGAAGCTTATGTTCTTTTAGGGAATACAATACATACACATTTAATTACAAAGTTATACAAAGTAATTCCAAGAGGGAGCAAGCATTAATATTTTAAATCAAGTGAGGCTTCATGTAAAAGATGACACCTTTATTGTGCTTAATTGAGATTCCACAGCAAAAATTACAAAATTCAAATCATCCATCAGACTTTATGTGAATAGAATCCAAAATTCTTAGACATAAATTGAATAACTGAATCTTTAAAGCCAGTGACTCATGCTACCATTGATGCTTTCAGATACATGGTCTTCAGAGTTGGGAAAACTTCTTGGCCCATGAAAAAATAGCATCCTTGCTTTAGAACTGCCTAAAACATATTACCCATGGACCATAGTGGTTTCTCCCTAACTATATTCAGATGGAAACTTTAACATTCCACACATTAATCTCTGTTGGATTAACAAAGAAAACACTTAATGTTAAAGCAATGAAAAATTGTTTACATTCAGAATGATGAAAAGAAAATTCTTCAATAGAGTCTCTTGATTGAGTAGTCTAGGCTAATATTTTAACTTTTCATGTCTCCAGTTTGCAAAGAAAACAAATCCAGATAAAATATTTTAATCATTTAAAAAAACACAAGGGAAACTACAACATATCCTATGTAGACCTGATGGTGTTTTCTTTGTTCTTTTTTACTCCAAGATGAAACAGCTGTTCATTGTTTAAAATAGCATCTCCCATTTAGGCCTTTTT
This sequence comes from Gracilinanus agilis, assembly GCF_016433145.1. Taxonomy (NCBI): domain Eukaryota; kingdom Metazoa; phylum Chordata; class Mammalia; order Didelphimorphia; family Didelphidae; genus Gracilinanus; species Gracilinanus agilis. The sequence continues at coordinate 130,673,823 of NC_058131.1, read as the reverse complement.
TCGCGTCAAAAGGAAGCCATCTTATCCTTCCAGTTTGCTAACATTAGAGAGGAGTAAACATTCATTTCCTACATATAGTATTTATAATTGAAGACTTGTGAACTTTGGCGTCTAAAAGTCACACTGACCTCTTCACACCAGGCCTTGAACCTCCCACCCCAAGACCCCACCAAAAGACCACAGTAACCTGAAGGTCACCTTCCTTTAATTCAATTTCACAATTTCTTCCTTATTCCATTCTCCCAGGTCTGACTAAGCCCTGAGCTGGTGCTGCAAAGGGTGGAGACTGAAGTTATTTTATGATACCTTATCAGTGGGCCGATACCAGTGTCTCAAAGAAAAGTCTTAATGGCAGCAAGATCTTTACAAGTTTCTCATGTTACCACTCTTTAACTCAGAGTCTACTGATCTGCCAGTACCTACTATTTTTTTTAAGTCACATCATAGTTGTTGGGTGAAAAAATGTTTTATGATTCCCAGTCCCAGCACAATTTAAGCAACATAGTGTGATCCATGGCTGAGGTCCTTAAGGCAGAAATGCAGGGGAACATAGTTCTTTCAAATGAGCCATTTAAAATAAATTCTCTACCTTTAATTTGGGGGAGGTGAAACCTGTCACACTTAAAACTGAAATGGTTCTCTTGGATTCATTCCAAATCCTACCCCTTCACCCCTCCCTTTTTCCTGATAAAAACTGAATAGTTAAACTTCCATGACATTTTTTTTCCCAAAGACTAGAAAATGTTTAGCAGTTATTAAGCAGGAGCCACTGAATTGGCTGCTAAAACATATTCAGCTGGTGCCAGAGGATACACCACAGCAGAAAGAGTTGTTAGACACAGGTGCTAAATAACCCAGAGACTTTTGAACAGATAGTGCAAACCTCTATCTGAAAATAATGACAAAGTTTCAAATTCTTTATATCAAATTCTCTAATATAAATATAAAACTTAGTGCTTTTGTAGATAGGAGGGAAATTAAAAATCTCAACCTCTTACTAGGTACAGAGAAGTCAAGGTACTTGTTCAAGGTCACACTTACCTTGTTAGTTGGAAGAACCAAGCCTAAAAGTCATCTCCTTGCTCCCAACCCAAGACTTCTCATTACTCTGCTTATATATGTAAAACATTTATCAAAAAGCTTAACTTAGATGATGGATTATGACTTATTTCAAATGGCAATAAGTGACAGCTATAATCAATCAGTGAAGATCTCTTAAGTGCCTGCTATGTGCCTTGAAATCAAAGACAAAAATGAAAGTCCCTGCTCTCAAAGAGGGAATATTATCAAGTCAGAAAAAAAATAGATATATAAAATCAATAAACACTAAACTAAAGGTAATTTGAGGATAGAGTTAGCCACAGCAGGAAGGAGAGAAGGCTTTGAACACAAGGAATTAGTGTTTTTGCTGAACTTTATGGAAGCTATGGATCCTAAGAGGCAGAGGTGGGAAAACAACCTAGATATGGGGTAGAGTATGTGTCTTTGCAGAGATAGGAGATGTAATGTTGCATGGGAGCAATAGCCAGGAAAGCCAGTCTATATGACTATAGAATGCATTAAGGGAAATAGTATTTGCTAAACTTGAAAGGAAGGTTGGATCCCTGTTGTAAAAAAAGAGCTTTTAAATAACCAAATAGGGAAATTTGTAGAAAAACAAACTCACAAAATCTCTCTCTTTCTTCAGGATGCAGGTCAAGCACAACCTTCTACAAATAGCCTTTACTGATCACTCTGAACTGCTAATGGTCCTCATCCCACAGTATGCTATATTCAACTAGCTCGCATTGTGTGTGTGTGTGTGTGTGTGTGTGTGTGTGTGTGTGAGAGAGAGAGAGAGAGAGAGAGAGAGAGAGAGAGAGAATATGAATATGGGAAACTCCTTAAAAATAGATATAATAAAATAGGTATAATATCATTTTTTTTAATTTGGGAACCTAGTACCTGGCATAGAGTCAGCATTTAATAAATGATCACCAATTGGTTGGTTGACTAAAAGAGTTAAAGATATAGAGGAAAAACTGAAAAGAAGATCTGGTCAAGTATAGCTCCAAGGTAATGATAATGGGTTACACAAAAGACTGTGCTGACCTCAGCAGAATTGCATTTTAGAAGATGGGTTTAAGGACAAAAATAATGAGCGCATTGAGTATGAGTGGCTTATGGGGCATCATGTTCAAAATGTTGAGTAGGCAATTGATGATGAGGACCTTGAGCTCAAGAGGGAGATAGGTGCTAAATATATACTTGTGTAATTCATCTGCATAAAGTTGATAATCAAACTGAAGGGAAATGATGAGGTTGTTGAAAGAGAAAAGTTTCTGGTCAGAGCCTTAGTTATAACCATATTTGGGAGGAAGAATACAGATATTAATAAAACAAAGGTGACTGAGAAAGAATATTTAAGCCAGTAAAAGGAGAGAGAACTAAGGGAGATTAGTGTCACAAAAATCTAGAGAAGAGAGTGTATAGTTTTTAAAAAATTGCATTTACATCATTTAAAGTTTGCAAAGCACTTTTATAAATATTATCTCATTTTATCTTTATGACAGTCCTGTAAGGTAGGTGCTATTATTATGTTTATTTTAAAGATGAAGAAACCAAGGTAGAGAAAGGCTAAGTGACTTGCCCAGGATCATATATCTAGTAAGCAGTATAGAGATTAAAATTAATATGCAAAATAATAAATATCATATTTATGAATTTAATAATAAACTAACATAAAAGCTAACTAAAAGGGTACTAGCCAGCTCACTCCCAAGAGCAAAAGACAGCAAAGGAGGAATTACAGCCAACTATACAAACGTGACCACACAAGCATGGAGGCTCAGGAGAGATTAAAGGGAATTTTGGGAAATACTAAGGAACTTATGGAGGATGCAGTCCATGTTCAAAATCTTCATTTATACATACCCCCCTGTGATCCTATTGGGAGACCAGTCTTCCCAAAAGGATCATGAAAACATAATCAACTTAAAAATGGCAATAATTTGTAGATAAAAGGAAAAGAGAACAAAATCAATGATTGCTACATTGACAAAAACCAATTTGGGGGCAGTCCCCTTTGGCATAAAAGTATACATTCAAAACAAATGTTTTCAACCCCTCATAGTTCAATTTCACATCCCAAAGTTCAGTCTGGATCTTTTGGTGGAGTGTGTGGTCTCTGCAGGCATCTTTATAGTGCCTTCTCCAAACAGGTTCATCTTCTGGATTCTGAGAGGTAGCAAGTTTCTTATGCTAAAATTGCTCAAATTAAAGTCAAAGTTCACAACAATAACATAGTCCCCTGTGAGGGGTCACTCAGGGATGCATGACTAAGTTATAAGATATATAAATCAATTTGCAAAAGAAATTAAAACATCAAAAAATCCAAACAAAAGAGAAAAAATAACTTGTGGATGAAATATAAAATATCAAAATCTTATGTCTAAAAAAAATCTAAGTAAAGGAAAAAAATAAACCTATAACAGATACTTGAATCAGGACCTAATTAAAGTGATTTAAGCAATTGTGAACTTATCCAGCCAGTATCCAGCTCTACAGAAAATTTGCCACACTATGAAAGACAGAAAAGGGACTAGATTATAGGAGCCAGGATGGCAGCCAAACTGAGACGTTCATTGGGCTCAGGGAAGTTCAGCCTCTGACATATGCTAGAACAGCTGCAACCTTGACCCCAAACAAGTTCAAGTCCTCTTGTCTTGGTTCAAAATTACATCAATCCCACTTGGACTGGTTGGTCTCTTTGACTTTGTGCTCAACTGGCACTATTAAGTTTAGCTTTGTGCTTCTTTAGCATGGTACAATGGCTCTTTTTAAATTCTTTCTTCTGGAATCAGACAGAATCATTAAGGAAATTCCCATGATTTTTAAATAATCAGTGGTATTATTTCTATAGCATGATGATTTTTGGGTATGCATTAATATTAGAACAAAAGCACTTTAAACTTATATTACTTCAAAATAGGAAAAAAAGATTAATAATACTAATAAAACAGGCTTCAAGTCCAAAAAAGGAGAGAGAGAATAAAACTCAAATACTGTATTGCACATGCAGGAAGAAAAACAATAATAAAAATGCTTTAAAAATCAAAAATATATTGCTTAGAATCAGTGACACACTGTGTCAGTCAAGAAGAGGTAGAATACAAAGATTCCTCATCAAAAAATGAAATCCATCCTTTTTAAACTTTGCCATGAACCACTGTGTGAGTGCAAATGATTTTTACAAAATAACAGATATATAAAAACAAAACAGAAGTAGAATAGATAATGCACATTCAAATAAAGTACCAAAATCCCAAAATTCACAATAGCCCAATTGTTGACAATAGCAAACAAACCCATTATTATATAGGATTCACTTGAGTTTATATATAGTCACTTGCTGTGTGATATGTAAAAAACCTATGAACTGATGTAGACATGAATCACAAATCTACATTAAATCTTTCAACCTCAGTGAGAAATCTAAATTGTTCTGGTGGAAGTAATTAAGCTGACGAGTTAAAATATCATGCACGCTGGAGCTCTTTTTGGCTTCCTGTTTTATATATAAAAAGTTTTGGAGGGAACTTCTATTTGTTTCTCTACCTTTTAATACAAAATTCTTTATATATTCTTGATATACATACATATCATCCATTCAGAAACTACAAGAAATATGAAGTCATTCCTCAAGACTCCTTAAAATTACAATTTAAATTCTTAAGTCATTATATTCTCCAAAGTTTTATACTGTAACCAGTTCTGATAGAGTCCATCATATATATGACAATTAACAAAGGCAAAAAGGAAGAAAAGGCTGTATAAGGAACATGTGACCTTGATAGTTGAGATGACAAATCCAGGATACATAAGACTTTGGGGCTTTTTACAACTCTTAAAAATATTTGAGAATTATATCCTGTTGTGGTTAGCCATAATGTGGAGATTTAAATTAATATACAAAATACTAAATATATTTACAAATTTGTATTAATAATAAACTAACAAAGATAACTAAGTAAAAAGGTACTGACCATTCAGCTCCCCAGAGCAAAAGAGAACAAGGGAGGAGTTACAGACAACTATATTCAAACATGACCAGGAAAATGTGGAGGTGCAGGAGAGATTAAAGGGAATTTGGGGAAATACTCAGGCACTTATGGGGGATGCAGTCCAAGGTTCAAAATCTCCATTTATATGGTGGTTAGGCAAGGTTTGTCCTTTAATTGGGACTTTATTCATTCCCCTAACTAGTTGCCTAAGTAACCAACTTAAGAAATTTAACAAACATGTTTAGCAGAAAGATTAAAATGGTTGATAATGGAGCCATTAGATTTTTTTAACTAAGAGATCATTGATACCTTTGGAACCACCAACTTCTATTGAGTAATGAAGTTGGAGCCCAGGTAGCAAGAGGTAAAAAGAAAAGAAATAGAAGCTACTTTTGATTGTGAAAGGGAGGAGATCTACATGATGATAATTTGAGGGGATGGTAAGATCAGGTGAAGAATTCTAAATTAAGGGCTGGTTTCTAAGTTCCAGGGAATGAGTCAGTAGATAAAGAGAGATGGACAAATAAGAGAGGGGGATAATTGTGATGGCATTTTGCTGGATATAAGAAAAGGATTGAGGTCAAGAATAGTATTAGAGGGGCTGGCTTTGGCAAGGATAAAGAGAAGAGAATGAGAAATAATAAGAATTTTTGAGTAGGGAAAGAAGATCAACCTCTCCAAACTACCTCATTAAAATTTGAGTTTAAGTCTGCTGAGAGGATTGTGTGAAGATTAATTTAAGGGAGGTTTAGAGATAGAAGAGGAGTTTGGGAACAGTGGCTATAATGAATAAAATAGAGGTAAAGCATAAGCAATAACAGATCAAGGGGGCAAGAGGCTCAAGAATAAAGAAAAGTTTAATATAAAATTGGTTAACTATAGAAATAAGACAGGAATATTTCCTGAGAATCCTCAAGATTAGAATATTATCTTATCAATAAATTTTACTTAATGAAATAGGAGGAAGTTGTCACTGATCATGTAAAGAATAAAGTCAAAAAACAGAATTTGAGTTAGATTAAATATGTCTAGATAGATAGATAGATATGTATATAATCATTCTTCATATTATTTATCAAAATGTGAGACTTTTTTGAACTGACTTAATGTTTTTGGTTGATTTAAAAATATTATTGTAGTCATGTAGAGAATATCATCTATATTCTACATCTTATTGTCTGCATATTTTTAAGTCCATTTTATTTAGCATTGTGGGTGTAGAAAACAAATACCTGTCCTATACTTGCTACACTTACAGTACTTCATATTGAGTACCTTTCTATATTTCCCTTATAGGGAAACCTAGGTATGATCCACAAACCAATATATAAGTAACTTTTCCCTCAAGGTACTAGGATTGCGGTTAAATAACATTATGAAAAAAGAGAATGTAGTTCCCCACTTCATTAGAATACAGTTTCCCTCAGGACTAAATCTGGCATATTCCTGGCTTGTCAATATATGTTCTTTAGTAGGACAAATGGGTACAGTACTCATCACTGATGGACAAAGCAAACTTTAGCCAAAAACTAAAAATAAAGGAGAGAGATCCATGCATTGATCCAAAGACTAAGTGAAATAAAAGAATAACTAATGGAGTGTCATTTGTGATTATCTTTCTAGCTGACCTGCTGTTTTTAATATCTATTATTTTTTTAAAAACTTTCCTTCCATCTCAAAATCAATACTGTAGACTGGTTTAAGATAGAAAAGCCATAAAGGGCTAGGCAGTAGAGGATAAGTGACTTGGGAAGGGTCACAAAGGTAAGAAGTGGCTGGGGCTAAATTTGAACTCAGGATCACCCATCTGTAAGACTAGTTCTTAATCCACTGGCCCACCTAGAAACGTCCCACTTACATCTATTTTTGATGAAGAGTACTTCTGAAAACTCATAGAACCATTTCTAAAAAATGGCAAATTCATTAGAATTATTTATCACAAATTTTCTACTTTTCTTTTTAGTAAAGTCCTATTCTAGTATTATCATGATTTGGAGGTTATATCAAATACTTAAAGGGTTCAGTAGAGCCTAAAGTTAAGTACTGCACTATGATTTTTAGGGGAATAGTTATATATTTTGTATCTATCTTTTCAAAGACCAGTCCAGCTAACTTCAAAGCAATCCATCAGGAGAAGTTAGACATACAGTGACAAATGTCTTTGATTGTCCTTCTTACCTCTTCCCCCAACTTGAGAAAGCAAGCAGTTTGATATCAATTATACATGTGAAGTCAAGCAAAGCATACTGCTATATTAGTCATATTGCAAAAGAAAATGAAGACAAAAATTAGAACAAGTTTGTTTCAATCTAAATTGAGTTTATCAATTCTCTCTCTGGAGGTGGATGGCATTTTTCATCATCGGTTCTTTAAAATTGTCTTGGATCATTGTCTTGATCAGAATAGTTAAGTCTTTCAGCAATTTGTCACTGTTACAAATATTGCTAATGCTATGAACAATGTTGTCCTGGTTCTGTTCACTTCACTTTGCATAAATTCATGTAAGTCTTCTGAGGTTTTTCTGAAAGCATCCTGCTCATCACAATCATATATTGCAATTTGTTTAGCCATTCCTCAGTTGATAGGCATGCCTTCAGTATTGAATTCTTTTCCACCACAAAACATTGCTATAGAGTAGCCAAATGTTGGAGGAGATGTGACAAAACTGGGATACCAATTTATTGCTGGTGGAGTTGTGAATTGATTCAATCATTCTGGAAGGCAATTTGGAATTATGCTCAAAGGACTTTAAAGGAATGCATGTTCTTTGATTCAGCAATACTGCTGGTAGGTTTGTGTCCCAAAGAAATAATAAAAAATGGTTGTACAAAACTATTCATAGCCACACTCTTTGTGGTGGCAAACATTGGAAAATGAGGGGATGTCCTTTGCTTGGGGAATGATTGAACAAATTGTGATATGTGATAGAATACTATTGTGCTATAAGGAATGATGAACTACTTGATTTCTATATGAACTGGAAAGACCTCCATGAATGGATGCAGTGTGAAATGAGCAGAACCAAGAGAACATTGTACACAGAAATCGAAACATTGTGAAATGATCAAATGTAACCAACTTTGCTACTAGTAGCAATACAATCCTCCAGGACAATCCTGAAGGATGTACGAGAAAAAATGACATATACATCAAGAGAAAGAACTATGGGGGTAGAAATCCAGAAAAAAAAAAACAGATGATTTATCATTTGTTTATATGGGTATATGATTTGGGGGGTTGATTTTAAAAGATTACTCTACTACAAAAATGAATAATATGGAAATCGATTTTGAGCATATGTGCATAATATATGCATAACCCAGTGGAATTGCTTGTCAACTCTGGGAAGGGGGAGGGAAGAGAGGAGGGAGACAACAAGAATCATGTAACCATGGAGAAAAATTTAAAAATAAAATATATTTTTTAAAAAGCTGCTATGTATTTTTTTATACAAATAGATCCTTTTCCATTTTCTTTTATGTCTTTGGGATATTCAGACATTGTAATAGTAGTATTCCTGGGTCAAAGAGCATCCAGTTTTATATCCCTTTGGATATAGTTCCAAATTGCTCTGAAGAATGGTTGCACTAGTTCACAACTGCATCAACAGTGTATTAGTGTCTCAATTTTTCCACATCCTCTCTAGCACTTGTCATTTTTCTTTTCTATCATATTAGCCAATCTGCAAGGTATGAAGTTGTATTTCAAAAAATGTTTTAATTTGCATTTATCCAATCAATAATCATTTAGAGCATGTTTTCATTTAACTATTGATATCCTGAATTTCTTCTTCTGAAAACTGCCTATTCATATCCTCTCACCATTTGTCACCTGGGGAATGGCTTTAAGTGTCACTTATATCCTAAAGGTAAAGCTTTCCATCAATCTCTACTCCCAAATGCTAGTCCTTTCTCCTTTCTCAAACTGCTCTGTATTTACCTATCTACATACGTGTTGGGCTTTACTGTAGCCTCCTTTAAGTTTCTTGAAGACAGAGTATATTTCATTTCTACTTTTATATTACTGTCTTCTTGACATATAATGACTTTTTAATAGTACATAATCAAATAAATTGGGCTATTGCCATCTTTAAAGGGCAGTGGAGGGATCAATGGATCCTCATAACTAGAATGGGTTGTACCCTGGCAAGAACAGTTACCTCACCTATTGAATGTCTTTCAGGATCAGGCAAAGCTAATGATTCAACCTTTCCAGTAGCTTTTCCTGTTGTGAAATAACCACACCTCATTCATGCAGAGAATGGTAGAATATTATTCCCATGAATAAGAGATGGCCAAGAAAATAAGCCAGAATCAATTCAACTCAATTCAACAAATATTTATTAATCACGTATTATGTACAAGGCTCTGCACTAGGCACCGAGGAGGCAAAATTAGAGATAACACAATTTCCTGCTCTGTTAAGCATATTACAAGCAAATTAAGGTGGAAGCAGGCAGGAGATAGGAGCTGATGCTTAGACAACTTACCATGATATATGAAATAGTTTCAAGGGGTAAGTTCAGACCAATGGCTATTAGAAAATTTGGGATGGAAAGACTATTTTCACCAGCATAAGTATGGAGGAAGTTATTAGGGAAGGAGATTTGCTATGAAGTCTGTATGAAGCCCTAAATAAAGGAAGACAATTCAGCAAATGGAGATGAAAGGAAAGTCCATCCAAAACCTAAAGGATGATATAGACCAGGGGTTGGCAACGTATGGCTCTTTCTGCAAGAGTCATGAAGTCCATTTTTTTTTCAGGCGCTGTTACAGGAGCACGCACTGTGAGCACTGTACGGCTCTCACGAAATTACATTTTAAAAAATGTGGCTTTTATGGCTCTCACAGCCAAAAAGGTTACCGACCCCTGGTATAGACAATATTATAAGAAAGAAGAGAAGGTTGGTTAAAAAAAAAAGTGGGGCGATGGGAAGTAGTCTAAAAGTTGTGATATGAAATAAAACTCTACAGATAGGACTTAGTGCCAAAATCTGGAAGGTCTTCAATATCAGAGTCTGGAATTTATTCTTTAATTAATCAGTCAGTGGTGACACATTTAAGATTATTTTGTAGAGGCTTGGCAAGAACCTAGAGGCACATTAGAAAGATTATTTGGATGGCTTGAAGGCTAGATCAGAGAATAGGTTGCAGACAGAAAAACCATTTGGAAAGCGATTAAAGTAGCCTAAGTGAGGAGAAAGCTGACTTTACAGGAAAGTTGCAGTGGAATATGGAGACTATGGAGCAGATGTGGAAAAGATTACAGAAGAATTGAGCGAATCTGGGGAGTGATCTACACTAAGAAGTGCAGGGTCAGAAAGAAGGAAGAGTTAAAGATGACTCCAAGAAGAGGTGGTCTGTTCCTTGCTTTTAGCATTCCTGCTTTCACTTGTACATTCAAATCCATACCCTCCTATTCCTCTATAATCTTTTCCCATCAATCATCCACTCTCTCTTTTATGAACTTTCAATAATTCTCTCTTTATGCAAGCTATTTTCTTACTATAGTAGTATGTGTAGGTCTCCCCACCCCAAAGAAATTCCCTTTGATCCTACAACTCCCTCAAATAATTATTAACTCAAAAGGGTGTGTCAATCTAATTCTCTATGTATCCACCCATCATCTTAGTACTTTTTTAAATTGAAGTATCTCATCCTGGCAGCTAGGTGGCTCAGAGGATAGAGCACTGGACTTGGAGTCAAGAAGACCTGAGTTCAAATCTACTCTTAGACACATACTAGCTGTGTGACCTGTTTGCCTTAATCCACTAGAGAAGAAAGAGACAAACCACTTCAGAATGTTTGCTGAGAAAACCTACTAGACAGTATTGACATGCCCACCTGCCTATAATGTCCTCCTCTCACTCAACTCTTGCCTCATCTCCAAGAAGTTGTGACTATAGCGCAGTGACCACATCCTAGTAAACCTTCTCCACAAGAAGACTAAACCAAATTCAAGGTAACCAACAGTCCTCAAACATACCCCAAGCATAAAAAGACTTCCGCAGGCAGAATGGGTAGATGAGAAAAATTCAATAAAGGTACAGTGGAACACTTAGAGGTCAGTCAGACAATGAAGACACCAAGGCCATCTGCTTCATCCAGAATCATGGAGAGTCTTCCTGAATTTTATCCTGTCACTGGATTTTACTGACTGGAAGAGAGAGTGAAGTCAAAGACTTTGAACAACACTGCCTCATTTAAATCTAACTCACTGGCAAGTTAAGATATTACCCTTGTGATATCAATGGTCTTCTTCAATAAAAGGGATGAACCACAGTATTGATGTGCTATGGTCCAAGAGGTTACAAACACAATACAGCTGGACACAATAGAAAGACTTCATTTTCTTATTTGTATTGCTAACCTTCCCCATCTCCTCTTCCTCCCAACCCTCTATGCAATACCACCTCCTATTTCACCCTCACCCCTGCAATGTAAATTCTTTGATTGCAAAGAATATTTTTGCCTCAGATTTGTAGCTCCAGCATTTAGTACAGAGATTGGCACATAATTAGGCTTTAACAAATGCTTGTTCATTCATTCATTCATCCATTAATTCATTTATTCACCAATTTCCTCTACTTTCACTGCTTCTGCTTACTATATATCCCTATTCAATCCTCTAAAAATTGATGAGAGAGAGACTTTGCATCTCCACCAATATATTGAAACATTACTCTGTAAAGTCATTAATGGTATCAATAAATCCCAAGATCATTTTGAAGGGATTCCTTGACTTATTCTCCTTCATCTATTTTTGTAGTGTTTTAGAGCATGACCCACTAAATCCTTTAAAAAAAAGAAAACTTTCTTATTATTACTCTCATTTTTTGATACTCTCTCCTGACACCACTCCCAGGCTTCCATAATACTACCCTTTCATGCTGTCCCTACTCCTATAACTCAGTTCCTCCTTTGTCTTTTTATAGACTCCTTATCTTCTCATTCTTTACATCAGTGATTCCCAAAGTGGGCACCACTGCCCCCTGGTGGGTGCTGCAGCAATCCAGGAGAGCGGTGATGGCCACAAGTGCATTTATGTTTCCTATTAATTGCTATTAAAATTTTAAAAATTAATTTCCAGGGGCACTAAGTAATATTTCTTCTGGAAAGGGGATGGTAGGCCAAAAAAGTTTGGGAACCACTGCTTTATATGATGGGGTGTCCCTTAAGGTTTCTTTCTAAACACTCTTCTCCACCTACAACTTCTGCCTTGATGAGTTTATATACTTCTATAGATTCAATTATCACCTGTAAGCAGATGATTCTCAACTTATGTCAACCAAAAACAAAACAGAGGGATTTTGTACTGTATTCTGAACATCTCTGAGGCAATTAATTGTATGACTATGAAGGTGTGGTCTGCTATAGAAAAAAATAGTCTGTAAAAACCTGCCTGTTTCCTTTCTGTATCTTGATCATGAACACCCTTGATACATGAGTATGTCACTCCCATAACATTTTTTATAGTGATAAGAATATAGTATATGTGTGATTAGTCAGTAATATATTCTCATTCACCTTTAGGATTAATTATATCATTTGTAATTTTTTTCACCTCCTTTTTGTATCATTTGCCCTTTGCATCCTCTCACTCAGTGATCGTATTAGCTCTTAATTTTCATCTTGATGCTGATGACTCCTAGATCCATTTCTCTAATTTTCCAAGTCTCTCTTTTAAATTTATCTTGCACCCATCTACTACCTATTGGACATTTATGATTGGCTATCCCATAGGTATCTCAAACTTAAGACATCAAAAACAGAAGTCTTCTTACTACAAAACTCACCACTCTTCTTAATTTTTCTATTAACTCACCATCATCTTCCAGTTGCTCAGGTTTGTAACATCAGTGATTCCATACTCTTTTATTCATCAGTTATCAGATCTTGATATTTCTATTTTGGCAATGCCTCAAGTACATTTTCTTCTCTCCATTTATGTCAACATCCTCATCCTTGCCTTTATCACTTTTAGCCTATATGCCTACTATTTACATACTACTAGACTACTAATTGATTTACCTGCATTGTTTTTCTTCTCTTCATACCATACTCCACATAGCTTCCAAAATAATTTTCCTGAAATTGAGGTCTGTCTATGTCACTCCCCTGCCCGATAAACTCCAATGTTTATCATCTTGAGGCTAAAATTTAAATTCCAATGTTTGACTCTCTTTACCATTTGGACCCAACTAACCTTTCTAGATTTATTTAGAAATTATTCCATTTTACATATTCCATGAAGTCAAATTGATTTTTCATTATTCTTCATATATGATACCCATCTCCTACCTTCATGCCTTTGCACTGGCTTTCCTACATGTCTAGAATACTTTTCTTTCTCATTCCATCTCTGAGAATTCCTAATTTCCATTAGGACTCAAATCAAACTTTGCTTTTAAGATGAGGTCTTCCTTGATCTATCCTAGCAGCTGTGGCCTTACCCCTAAAATTACTCTTTTTATCAGGAAACAAGAGTCAGTATAAATGCAGTTAATACAGCCTCAAAAATCAATATGGGACTACCTTCCTAAAGAGACACTGACAAATTTATTCCATTTTAGGTCAACTTATGGTCTTCTTTCTAGTTTCTTCTATAAATGCTCATTGGATGATCTTACTTAATTATATTACACGTTAAGTTTTCTATATATGTTCTTTCCCCCCTGTTTTTCTCAGTTTTCTGATGGGATAACTAGTTTAATATTTGGCCATGCCCACCTCCAATGATCTGTGAACAAAACTATTCTTCACAATAGGTGTCATCTTTCTTTGGCTGCCATGTCTTTCTACTTGGCAAGAAAATAAAATGTGTTCTTTGTGAGATTTCTCTTGGCTACCTTATTGTAGAAATTGCTTTACATCAACTGTGTTCTAAGAAATTATGAAAATCATAATCAATATCTTTACTTTTATCAGTTTCTCTTTTTTAGAATCAACAATTAGCTAAAATATTTGGAAGTGAAATTATTATAAGCAGAGCCTGCTCATCATTCTTCTACCCTAAGTCTAGTGTTGATTTTGACCTTTGCTCTAACTAGTTTAAGGTCAGGCTGACTATAGACAGTCGATTCCTGAATGAGTCCCACGTTAGCTACCAGCCGCTTTCAATCTGTTAAATTATAGGCAATTTCATTTTCTGAAATGTTGTTCAATAGCAGTGCCTTCTAATTCTCTCTTTTTTGTATTTATTATATATACATCTCTTTATTCTTTAATTTCTTATGAAAAGGAAAAGGAAAAGGAAAATATGAAAAGATATATTCCAACATTTTTTGTTATCTGACTCTATGCCCACTGTTAAACTGAAAACAGTGAAGATCAAAGTTAGCTGTAAGATTTTGTCAAGTTCTTCATTTTCTGCAACTGCTAAAATTCCAAGACATCTAAAACTGAACTCCTCACATTCTTGTCTTGTTGTCCTTTTCCTGACTTCTTTATTTCAATAACCATACCATCTACCTCCTAATGTTTTTTGAGAGTGTGGGGGGATGAGAAGAGGGAAGGAGGTATGGTCACTTGGAAGTGAAATCATACTAAAAAGAGCCTCATCTGTAAACCATTTTACAAAATAAAAAGCTCCAGCTTGTGATCACCTTCTCTAGTCACCTTCCAACATTGAGGTGATGGCTTCCTCTTCAAATTTTTCATATCCATTTCATTGAGCCTTTTTTTGCACTCACCTCACTTTCTTCTGTATTATAGTTATTTATGTATTTGTCCTTTCCCCTGGTAGACTGTAAGTTCTCTAAAAGTAGAGCATATATTTTATTTATTTTGCATCCTCAGCTCATAGCACAGTGGCTTACACTTAGTAGGTATTTAATATATGTTTGTCCAATTGGATCAATTTTATAAATTGATTTATTTAGGTCATGGAAAATAAAATTGAGATTCAAAGATGAATACCTATAGGAGGTTTATCCATGCCATGTCAGTAGAGTGACATTTCAGTGTATTTTTAGTAAAGAAAAGGCTATTTAATTGGCATGGAAAAAGCATAAGTGATTTTTTAGTTAAAATTTTTTGGCTTTTCAATTAATTATCACAAAGCAAAACTCAAACTTCATACAACTTGATGAGTGTAATAAGAAAGAGTTTTTCCATTTGCACCATGATACCAAGTATTACATCTAGGTTGCCATTGAATGCTTGCATCATTCAGATTTGGCTTTCATTTATACTTCAAAATGTTATTTCAACTCCCTGTGATTTCTCTTTTTGGATGTACAGCTTCCCAAAATCTTCAAGGATGGGAAATGTGGAGGTGGAAGTACTGAAAAGAGGTAGCAGAGGGTCAATGATTATTATTTCATTGTCTATCCTTCTTCCTCTTCCCTCTTCTGCCTCCCAAAGAAGTTAGCCAAGGGCACATTTTTTTCCACTACTTTTGCCCAGTGGAAAAAAAAGGTGGGGGCTCTAAAAGAATGGTGCCATGTCTGGGATCCTGCTGGTTCCCACCCTATTGAGACCCTGTCTCACCCACGCCAATGGCATTCTATAACCTTACTTCCAGAGTCTTTATTGTTCTTTTTTTATATCTTGGAAAAATTGGGTGCTAGGAAGTAAGTACACCCCCGGGATCCTGGATTTACCCAATCAGTCCTTACTCAGCAGCTCCATGTCTCAATGACCCTGGCAGAATGACATAGGTCATATTTTCACATGGATGAACTGTTCTTGAACAATTTCTCCAGTGTCTGAGGCACAAACAGGCTTTTCTTCAATATCAGGCATGCATGTCTTCTCCGCCCCTTGCTTTTTAACAAACATATGTATTGTGGCCAGTAGAAGAGAAGACATTCCATTCCCCCTTAATGTTTGAGTTTTTTCACCCCCTCCCCTTTTCCTTGCCCCCTTTTTTTGCCTTTCTTTCTTATTATCTCAGGATAAGGATGAAGTGCAGGACCTATATTTGCATCTGTTTTTCTTGGTGGTGTCCTCTCACTATGAGCCTCCTCTGGGATAGGCTAGGATGATTGATTTATTTTTGCACTTGTTCCCATTTAGGAATGGGGGGAGAAGTAACATCATATATCATTTCCATCTGGGTACTTGAATAAACAGAGGATACACATTAATGTTTAGATCATAGGATTTAGAGATGGAAGAAGCCCTGCAGACCATTTAGTTCAATTCCATCAGTTTTCATATGATTCAATTAAGTTCAAGAGTCTTTAAGTAGTTTTCGTAATACCACCCAGATAATAAATGGCAGAGCCAAATTTGAACTTGGGTCTTCTGTAACTAAGTATATAATTTTTTCTATCTCACATTGTTCTTTCTTCTCAGATATGTAGACACCATTTAGGGTCATGCTTTTCCACAAAACTATGTATTATGAGTCTGAGTCTATCTCAAAATATATCATAGATTACATCCAGAGGTATGCTAGTAAATATTTAACAATCATTAGTTGGGGTGGGGGAGACATGGGGATATTATAGGCAACATACACTTTTAAGTTCAATCTGCATTATTAATATTTTCTCCACCACTTTTCTTAAGTCTAAATAACCAAAAAAATCAATAATTCAAGCTTAGATTTTTAGCATTTGCCAATTCCAAATGTATAAAAATACATCTGAAAATGTACAGTTGGTTTTTACAAGCCCAGGTAAGCTGACTCCAACACCCCTACAAATAACTATAGAACTAATTTGTCTTCTTTTCTAAAAGAATCATCAAATGGACCACATTCCTATAAATCTTTTCATAAAACCAAAGCATTTTATTATGTTTAGCAATGAGAAAGTGTAGCATAGTTGATAAAGTATTAAACTTGGAGTCAAAAAAGTCTGAGGTTGAATTCAGACTCTGCCACTTACTAATTAGTTATATGATCCTGGGTAAATCACTTAAATTAAGTGTGCTCCAGACAAATCTCTAAGACAAAAAAGAGATTTTGGCCCCTACTAGTAGAGTGCCTTCCTCAGAAGAAGTTCTCCAGTCTGACAAAATTATATCTCTTTTGTATTCACTCATCTTTCACAATTATAAGGAAGATGCAAAGAATGCCCTGAAGAAAATGAGAAAATGCCAAGTTGGGAGTTCCATTTGTCTCTTTGCTCTTTTGTTGTTACCCATTTGATTTTTTTTTAAATTAATACTAGGGATTCCCATCTCATCCAGGTTAGAAGTACAAGAACTACTCACAAGATCCTCCTACTGATTGGCATAGGAGTTTTGCCTCACTCCATTTGCAAGTAGGCTAGTTCACTTCTTAGAAATGCTGATTCTCCTCCCTCTTTCCTAGGCACTCATCATATTGATGCTGGACTTTGTTTGAACATCTCATCATTTTAGTCTATTGCAACTCCAAATTGCCACAGTCAAGAGATCCAGGAGCAAAAGCAAAAGCTTATTCCACTCCACCTGACCATCTGTTCCATTTCCATATGACATAAAATCCATAGAATTCACAGATATCCTTTCCTCGAAAGTTCTCTTTCAAGGAGAAATCCCTAAGTGAGAAAATGAGTTCTGCATATTGATATGAATTTCTCTGACAAAGCAGCAAACAAAAATCCCCATGACGTTATGATATTTCAATATAATTATTTCATAAAATTTGACCATATTCTACTCCTCATATCACAGAATCAAAGATTTTGGAGCTGGGAAGAGCTTCACATCCCTAGTACAAGAGAAATCCCTTCTATAAAATCCCAGGGCTTAAAATTTCATGTGATGCAAACATACCTACCTCCAAAAAAACAGTCTATTCCATTCACCTTCAGAATGCTCCAATTTTAGGAAGTTTTTCTTCACATCAAACTTAAATCTGCCTCTCTGCATCTTCCACATTGCTCATGATTGTGTCCTTTGGGACCAAGTAGAACAGTCGCATCCTGTGACTTCCCTTCATGTGTTATAGTTATAATTATTATAGAGTTTGGAAGTGATAGCAATGAGAGCACTTAGTCTTTTCCTTTCCTTTTGCAAATGAGAAAACTATTATAAGATTACAGATTTTAAGAACTGGAAATGTGAGGAACAGGTTCTGACAAGATGGTGAATTCCTCTCATAAGCCTGTATAATGGAGTAAAAAGAAAAGAAAATTGAGTTAAGTTTCATGTTCCTAGCTTAAACTCCTTTTCCCCACATCCCATGAGCTGGAGATGATGAGGAACTCATGATATGTTAGTGGCCTTTAAAAGGCTAACAGGTGAAGTTGTTTTACTTTAATATGAGTGATTGGGGTTGTAAATTGTGTTCTGATCAGCTGGCTCTTGTGACTAGATTATAACTCTCTAGAAACCAGCCAATAGTGAATGAAGGGAGGGATTGATTAGAATTAATAAAACATAGCCTGTGTGCTCCCATTTCTTGGTCTTGCTTGCTGATTGCAATACCTTTAAAATTGGCTCATGAGTACCCATTCCCTCAAGAATGAAATAAAAGGAAAAAAAAGAATGAAATAAAAGAGCCTTTGCCACATTAATGCTGAGTTTAAGATTCTTTTTACTAAGTGGTCATTCCTCTCAGGATGGAATCTCAGTGGCCAGCTAGTTTAATCCCTACATGAAGGAATCAACATGATAACCTAACAATAAATAACCTAACCTCCACTTGAGGCCTTTCAAGAAAGTTCTCACTGCAACCCATTTCACTTTTAGGCCCCTATTATTGTTAGGAAGATTTTCCTGAAATTTAGCCAAAAGTGACCTCTTTGAAAGCTCTATACATTGTCTGCTGTTCTGCCCCTCTTTCACGTGATAGCCCCTCAGATACTTGAACATAGGTATTAGGCACCCCCAGAGTCTTCTTTTATCTAAGCTAAATATTCCCGGTTCCTCCAACTATCCTCATAAGTCATTAACTCAAGGCTCTTCACTATGTTGATTATTTTCCTTTGGATATTGATATAGTCAAAGATGGTCAAAGCCATAGAGATGATAAAGAACCGAAGCACCACTGGAATTCTGATCCTCTGACACCAAACATGGTGTTCTTTCAACAATAGCATGCTGATGATTGCTAATAAGTTGGCTGCATTTAGTCATTTCTTCTACAAGCTAACCATCACCAATTCCTTCAATTAATTTTCTTCTATCATGGTTGATTTCCAATCCCCTACCATTCTCCATCTTTCCTCCTCTAAACTCACTCTAGTTTGTTAATGTCCTTCCTAAACAGAAACATCTAGAACTGAATATGGTATTAACATATGGTTTGGATGGGAAAGTGCATTCCAAGACTGGAAGTCAACCAAAGCAGAGTTACAGAAAAGGGAGTGTCATGGAAGACAGTTAAGAAAACTAGTCTGCCTCAACTATAGAGAAAGGGAAGAAGAATATTATACTATATAATAAGGTTGGAAAAGTAGATTAGTGCCAGGTTATGAAGGGCTTTACCAGCCAAACAGAGCTGTTTCTATCTCATCCTGTTAACAGATTGCTACTAAAGCATATTAAATAGAGGAGTGACAAGGTTAACTGTATATACTTTGGTAAAATAACTCAGAGCTGTGGTGAAGATAAATTGAAATAGGAAGAAACAAAGCAAAGAACTTAGTTATATGCCTAGCCAGTCCCTTATACATTCGTCCAGTTATTATCAGTAAGTTTTTCTTATAACAAGTTTAAATCTTCCTCTCTGCATCATTTGCCCATTGCTCCCTGGTTTGTCCTTTAGGGCCAAGAGGATAAGTCACTTCTTGGACATCATTATGTATGCTATAAAACTACTTTGATATTTTATGGGCTGTATGCATATATACACACATATACATATGATACACATATATTGTTCAGTTATTTGGTTATTTCTGACTCTTCATGACCTTGTGGACTCTAACACACCAGCTCTCTATCCTCTACTATCTCCTGAAATCTGTTCAAGCTGCTTCTATGATGTGTGAGAGAGACAGACAGACAGACAGAGAGACAGAGAGAGAGGGAGACAGACAGACCGACAGACAGAAACAGGGGAGGACAGAGAGAGAGAGAGAAAGAGAGAGAGAGAGAGAGAGAGAGAGAGAGAGAGAGAGAGAGAGAGAGAGAGAGAGAGAGAGGTCAGGAAGACCTGAGTTCAAATGCTTCCTCAGACACTTTCTAGCTGTGTAACCATGGGCTAATCACTTCAACTCTTTCAATTTCCTTATCTGTAAAATGGGGATAATAATAGGGTTTTGTTTGAAGCAAACAAGATAACATATCTAAAGTGTTTTTTAAATGCTAGCTATTATTATTATTTCTATAAGAATCAGTGATACATATGTGTGTGAGTGTATACCCAGATTGGTAGGGCTCATAGCATCTAAGAAACAGAACAACCAAAATTAGGAACATGCTATAATCTTCAGTTCAATGGATTACTATGTTCAGTTCTTTGTGCTATATTTTAGGAAAAACATTAACAAGCTGGAATACATCCATAAGAAGAAAACTAGGATGATGAGTGGACTGAAGAATACACCACAAGAGGATAGATTGAAAGAACTACAAATGTTTTGCCTAAAAAAGAGAAACCTTGGTAAAGGAGTGGATGGAGAGGAATATGATAGCAAACTTCAAACACTTATTTGCAAAGCTACTACAGGGAAGAGGGGAGAGAATCATTCTATTTAGCTGCCAAATATAGAATGAGGAGCAGTGGGTGGGAGGTACAGAGAGAAAGATTTAGGTTTGATTTAAGGGGAAAACTCCTTCCAAGTAGGGCTATCCAAAAGTGGAATGGGCAGGCTGCCAGAGTATCTCTGGAGTTCTTTGACCAGAGGCTGCATGTTGTCAAATGTCAGGGATGTTGTCAAAGGGATTATCCTTCAGGTATGGATTACAGAGATCCCTTCCAAGTCTGAGATTCTGGGATCATCTGGTCTTTGATCTGAAGGAAAAGGAATATGTACAATGTGTATTTCTGTTTGTAAGATAGAAAATATGGCAATGGAAAAACACATCATTATGAGGATGATCAATCCTTCCCACAGGGCAATCTCCATGTCAAGACTGAGAAATCACACAAGTTAAAGGGAAAGCTGTACATCTCTGAAGAAGGGACTATTGAGTGTGAAATCCAAGTGAAGCAAGTGGAAGTATACTCTCTGAAAAGTCTACTTCCTCTCCTCATAGACATACTAAATGCAACAGAGCATTCTGTTTTCCTTCTGTCTGGTCTGCCCTTCCTTGGTTTAGGTATTGACATCAGTGCTCAAATGATCCCAAAGAGATTTCCCCATCATCGGTTTTATGAGCCAGTCTGTGTGACTGCATTCCAGGACCTTGCTGGTGCTCTCTAATATCAGGTGTGAGAAGGCAGAAAAGATCACATTCCCATTGGCTTAGGAAGGAAAGGCTTCCATGTGAGACTCCCTCTTTGCTGAATTCCTTGTCTGAAAAATGAGTGACTTTCTGACTTTGTTTAAAAAAAAAAAAGGCCTGGAAGAAACTAGTTCTTCCCTTTCCCAGTGATGTAGCATAATAATTGCCAAAATTAAGAAAGCCACTGTGCCCTAGATGGCATGAATGAATCTTTCATTATATTTTTATAGCTGAGAGCAATATTCATCTCAGGGAATTCCATTAATTACACAAAGTTTCCCTCAGTCTTGATATGTAACTAGAGGATTTCCTTTTTCTAGTTTAAATTTATTTATAGGTAGTAAAATCCTGAACTTAGAGTTAGGAAGACTTGAATTCAAATCTGCCTTCAGACACTTACTATCTATGTGACATTGGGCAAGTCACAAGCTCTGTCTACCTCAGTTTCCTCATCTGAAAAGTAAAAATAATAATAGTACCTACTTCCTAAGTTTGAGGATAAAATATGATATTTGTAAAGGACCTAGCACAGTGCTTGGCACATAATAGGGTTTTAATTAATTATTATTGTTATAATATGTATTTTGCTTCATTTCTGTTGCTATCTTCCTTTTAAGTAGTATGTTTCAATCCATTCTTACCCACTATCTGTGCCTTTGCATTACCCTTTGAATAATCCTAACTATAATTCTTCAGATTGTGCTATTCTTTTAAAAGGTGGTCATATAATATCTCCAGAATAATATTAATAATAATAGATGAGCTTTTATTTCAAAGACAAGTGATTATAATACAAAAGAATACCTAAGTGCATAGGGCTATGCACAAAGGATGAGGTCTGAGATGCCAATTAGTCATTATGCCAAAGGGTAGGAAAAGGAAGATTTCATGGAAGAAGTAACCTTGGAGAAGAGCAATAAAAGATGGGTAGGCATTGAATAAGATGATGAGAGGAGTAGAAAGCTTATACAATTATAGACCTGAGAGATCATAGATCTAGGAGTCAACTTCATCATTTTACAGATAAGGAAAGAGACTTAGAGAAGTTTTGTGGCAATCATAGTAAAGTATCTGAGGCAAGATTTAACCCCATATGTTCAGGATTCCAAGACCAGTGCTCTCTCCACTAAACCACAAGTATATCGCAGTCATAAGAACAGTGAGATTGAAGCTGAGAAACAAAGAAGTTGGAATAGGAGTATAAGGTAAGTAAGCCAGTTTGGCCAGAGTATGAGGAAAGGAGTACTTACTATAAGATAAGGTTGGGAAAGTGGGGTGTGGCATCTAGAAAATCAAGGGAGGAGAAAATATCTGGAAGTGGTAAATGTAATCCCTGGTTAATTAAGTTGGCATTAAATGGGGTAGAGGAAGGAAGAACTCCTCCTTCACCACCCACATAGAGTAACAAAGGGGAGTAAGCTGAGAGATTGTTGGAGGTAAGAGAGATGCAGAGGAAAGGTCTTGTCCTGCAAGGTCTTGTAAGTACAGGGAAAGGTTTGGTGCTTTAGAGACTGGCCTGGAAATGTGAAAGATTCTCTACTTTCTTGCTCTCCATGTAGCCTTTTACTCCTTCCCTTCTCTCCAGTTCTCCACAGAAAACACTCAGCACCAAATTCAGGGTGAGTAAGTGAAAGGACCTTCTTATTGAGTAAGTCCTAACCCTTCAGATCAAGCATCCTAATTTTCCAACTCCAGTAGGTCAAGGATCAAACAACAATAGAATTATGCCTACAGCATGAAGCCTTTTCTGAGCTTCCTTAATGTCAGTGTCTTCCCTCTGTTGATGACTTCCAATTTATCTTGTAAAAATATCTTATTTACACATAATTGTTTGTATGTTGCCTCTCCTATTAATTGGGGACAGGGACATTTTTATTTTTTTTCCCTTCTCAGTATCCCTAAAGCTTAACACAATGTGTGGCATATATGGACTTTGTTTGTTTGTTTGTTTGAAATCCTTACCTTCTGTCTTAAAATCAATCCAAAGCAGAAGAACGGTATGAGCTAGGCCAATTGGGGTTAAGTGACTTGTCTAGGGTCACACAGCTAGGAAGTGTCTGAGGTTAGATTTAAACCTAGGACCTCCCATTTCCAAGCCTATTTCTCTATCCACTAAACTGCTCAACTGTCCCACCTAGTAGACTCTTAAGACATGGTTGTTGATATGACTGAAGATGAAAAAGATGCTGAGTGTGTATTTGTTCATATATGTATGAATGTATATATGTATATATGTATGTATAGAAATATACACATGTGTTTGAGCATGTATAAATACATGAGTACAAATAATTAATCAACAATCATTTATTATGTGCCTACTAGATATCAACCACTATGTTATTTGATGAGACTAGAGAAACAAACATGGAAATAATACTTGCCCTCAAAAGGCTTACATTCTTTGAGAGAAAACATCCACACAGATGAGTAAGTACATATTGATGCCAAATACATATATAAAGTAAAAACAAGGTAATTTCACAATAGGTAGGCAAGATAGTTGGCAGAATCTGGGAGAATCAACTTCAGTTGAACTTGAATCTAGCTGTGTGGCCCTGGGCAAGTCATTTAACCCTGTTTGCCTCTGTTTCCTCATCTGTCAAATGAGCTAGAGAAAGAAATAGCAAACCAACCTAGATTTCTTTGAAGGAATCGAGGGAATGGAGAAGAATTTGTTTGGAGTATTGGGGATTGTTTGACAAAAGAACAGAAATGGGAGATGAAATGCCACATGAGAGAAAAAAGCAGGGGGAAAAAAGCCTAATTGGTCAGACCAAAATGTGTGAGAGCAATAATCAACATTTTTTATAAAGCACCTAAAATGTGGCAAGTGCTATGATAAGTGCTTTACAAATATTATATACAAATATATCATATTTGATCCTTACAGTAATCCTGTGAGGCAGATGCCACCGTTATCTCCATTTTACAGGTGAGGAAACTGAGGCTAGCAGATATTTTTTTAAAACTGATTTGTCCAGGATTACACAGCTAGTAAGTGTCTGGATTTGACATCAGGTCTTCCTGACTCCAATCCCAGAACTTTATCTACTGTGCCACCTAAATGCCCTTCTGAAAAGGGGTAATAATGCATATTAAGCCCATGAAAAGGCAAGTTGAAGCCATATTGTGAATAATTTTAAATGCCTTACAGGAAAAAATATATTTAATCCAATTCATATATATACATATATGTGTGTCTTGCCATATATATATATATATAAACTCTCCTGGAGTTTATCCAGAAGGAAAGTTGTATTGAGCATGAGTGTGAGAAAATTGAGGT
Organism: Gracilinanus agilis; assembly: GCF_016433145.1. NCBI lineage: Eukaryota > Metazoa > Chordata > Mammalia > Didelphimorphia > Didelphidae > Gracilinanus > Gracilinanus agilis. The sequence continues at coordinate 130,649,221 of NC_058131.1, read as the reverse complement.
TGAGTGACTAACCTCAAATAACAGAAGTAGGTAGCAAAAGGCTCTTTAGAACAAAATACATTCATCCAATTGGTATTTAAAGCCCTAAGGCAAATGGGTCCAACCTACTTTTGAAAACTGGTTTCTCATCACTCTCCCTACTGGCTCTAGATTACAGCCTAGAATAGTTCCCAAACTATCCTACTTACTATTTCTAGGACAGAACATTCCATTTCCTGCCTCTCTCTTTCTTTGCTGAGAGTGTCCTCCATGTCTGGGATGCCTCTTGGAATTTAGAGCTCTCCTCAAAAGCTGGCTTATGTGTCGCTTCCCACCCCAAACCTTTCTTGATCTCTCTTCCTCCCCCCTCCACCTGATCATTGGTGTTCTGCCCAAAATTAATTTGTATTTATTTTGTACAGATTTTGTGTGTGTTCTTTTCCCCAGTAGCACATAAACTTCTCATAAGCAAGGTAGGCTTTGAATTTTGTGTCTGCATCTTCAATGCCAGCTCAGTTCCTGCTTGTTGAATTGGATTAAATAAAATTGAATTGAATTAGAGTGTTTAGTAGCCTCCCAAAGGGGCTATTGCAAAAGGCACCACTCATTTGGGGAGCTTAATTTCTTATGTTTACTTAAGAATCAAACTGTAACATAACTACATAGACATATTTCCTAGCAATCCCAGTAGAAATTTGTTTTTGAATTTCAGAGTAAGATGAGGCAAGTCAAGTTACCAGATTTTCAATGGGATTTTCTCTTTTTTTTTCTTTGAGTGCTAAGCATTTGCTTCCTACTCAGGCAAGCTTGAGAAGATAGGATCAAGGGGGTTTTGTGGTCCAGTGAGCAAAGGATGGGAAAGGAAGGAAGATTCTGAGTTCTAATCCCAGCTGAACTGCCAAATGACCTTTAGGCAAGTCACTTGACCTCCTTCTGCCTCACTCCTCCAGCTGGAAAATTGGATAAAAGCAGCAGGATATCACTGAATACCAGATGCTACATTTCTCAGTTCAGTTTTAAAAAAAAGAAAAAAATCTCCAGCCTATTTGAAACATAATCTTTAAGGGCACAAGGTCAATGCCATGTTATCCAGTAGATCATATAAATAAAATTAACTGTTTAAATAGAAACACCATCTTTCACTTTCCCCAAGATGGCTGGAAACACAGCTCAGTAATACTTTGTGGATTTACTTCAAACATTAGTGTGCTAGTCTGGTTCAGATCCAGTCCTGCCTCATTACATCTTCCCAGATTCATTCAGGCAAATGTCATTGACACACAGCTAGAGCAACAACAACAACAACAACAAAAAGGTTGAAATAAGGTTGGGGAAAGGAAAAGGTGGCTTCTCCCCTCTCTCTCTTTCTTGCTCCAATCTTTGCCATTTTTTAGAAAAGTAAACAAGAGACAAGGGAAGTGATCTTTGTTTCTATTTCATGCTAAGGAATTCAAATGGCAAAGATCTGAATATTTGAAGATCCAGAACATCTGAATATTTGAAAACATGTAGTGGGCCAACTTATCTTTTCACATTTCATTTGGGTGCTCTAACATCAGAAAAATAGTCAAAAAAAATGAAAGGGAAAACCACCAACAATGAGAAAAATATATAAACTATCATTATATATCATAAATATTGCATGAAAGACTAGACTCTTTTATCTCATCAGTAGCATTTATTATGCCCCCATCTACTCAATAGTGCTTTGCAAGATGCTAAATTTATTTAACAGTAAATGTAGTCTGTCCACTGGGACATTACAATTTAAGAAAGATAATGATTCAAAGGAGGTTGCATGGAAAAGATTAGATCTTATTTTCACTTCCTTTCTTCCTTTCGCTTAATTATTCTATAGGTTATGGAGAGCTAAACCAAAAAGGAAAGTTTATCCTTAAATTGTGCTGCCCCCATTTTTTTGGTCCTGATTCTTAGTCCATAAAATGCAGTTATTTTTAAATATAATTTTGTTCATAGAATTCATATAAATTAAATTCTTTAAACATTTATTGAGAACTTATTGTATGCAAGGAAATATAAAATTATTCAAACCTGAAAGTTTATAGTTTTCTGGAGAGTAAAACATATGCTTACATAAGTAACCACGAGGTTATCTGCAGAAGAAAAATCACTAACATTTAGAGAGAGATGGGAGAAGTAGGAGATGATACCTGAGATAAGACTTTAATGAAGACACATATTCTAAAAAGCAAAGATGAAATGGGAATGCATTCTATACTTGGGGAATGGACTGTGGAAAAATATAGAGCTAGGAGGTAGAATGTAGACTTGGATGGAATAGTTATTACAATAGGATAGATGAAGGGTGATGAAGGCTTCAACTATGGTAAATGGCTGTGTAAATGGAGAAAATGAGATTAATTCAAGAGATATAAAGGAGGAAGAATAGATAAGACTTGTCAACAGACTGAACATAGAATTGGGGAAGAATTAGGGAGATAGAAGAGTCAAGGATAACTCCAAATCTATGAACCCAGTTGACTAGAAGGCTAGTGGTATTCTTGACAGAAATTATTGTTGTCCAGTTGTTTCAGTCATGTGTGACTCTTTATGGCTCCTTTCATGGTTTTCTTGGCAAAGATACTAGAACACCTTTCCATTTCCTTCTCCAGATCAGTTTACAGATGAGGAAACTGAGGTCAACAGTGTTAAGTGACTTGACCAAGGTTACATAGCTAGAAAGTATCTAAGGTTACATTTGAAATTGGGTGTTCCTGATTCCATACCCAGTGCTCTCTCTTCTGCACCACCTAGCTGCCTCCAAAATAAGAATGTTTTAAGGAGGGACATCTTATGGGGAACAAGGATGTTCATTTTAGACATAATGAGTTTGAGATGCCTATGATACATTCAGGTAGAAGCTTCTAACCCTGATATGTGTGTGTGTATATTTATATATATATATATATATATGTATATTTTTTTTACTCAAACATATCTACATATACATGGGTATATGGGGACCAAAGTAAATAGAATCTGGTCCTAGAGATAGGAAAACATGAATTCAAGTCTAGCCTTAGATGTTTATTAGCTGTATCACCCCAGACAAGTCACTCGACCCATGTTTAACTAAAAAAAGTCTCTCCTGGATCACTTCTTGTCATGGCAAAGAGGCTTGCATAGCTCAATAAAATTATGAGCTGTTCTATATAGGGTTACCCAAAATGAACAGGTCATAGTGGAGAGTTCTTACAAAGAAAAAAAAATAATCCGTTATAGAAGGACATGGCAAACCACTCCAGTATCTTTCACAAGAAAACTTCATGAAAAAAAATAATGAAGTTAGACATGACTGAATAAGTGAACAAGAATATGATACATATATACAAAAAAATACACACATAAAATCTGTGTAAAGATGGTGCTTTGAATTCACTGGAATTCACAAAATAGCCAAAGTTAAATGAGAAGATAAAAAGAGTCACGTATGCCTTGAGAGTGGTGTATATATGATAAACAAAAAAAGGGGAATGAAAAGGAGAAATTAGAAAAGCAGGGGCAAAACCGAGAGAGCAGCATGATGGAATGTGAGGGAGACAAGAGACCCTAGGAAGAGGTAGTCAACAGGATTAAGAGCTAGGGTAACTTCAAGGGAGATGAGCACTAACAAAAGACCATTGGACTTGTCACTTAAGATTGTTGGTAAACATTGAGGGGCTGTTTCAGCTGAATAGTTCAGTCTGAAGCCTGGTTGTAAAAGGTTGAGAAATGAGTGGGTGGTGAGGAAGTGGAGCCAGTGAAAGGCATCTCTCTCCAGGAGCTTGTCAGTGAACTGGACGGGAAAGGGAGATATGGGACCATGACTTGAATGAATGACAGGTTGAGTGAAAGTTCTTTAAGGATGGGAGAGACTTAAACATATATGTAAGCAGCAGGAAAGCAGTCAGGGGGAAGGAAGGGATTGAAGATGAAAGAGAAAGAGGAAAAGATTGATGAGATAAACTCCTGGAAAGGGAAAGGGGGAGGGAAACCATTGGCTCAAGAACACCAGTAGCAGGGTCAGCTTTGACAAGAAGAGTACATCTTTCTTGGAGTTTGAAAAAAAAATAAAAAGAGAAGACAAGTGAAGATGAATAGGGGTTATAAGGGAAATGAGGTAACTCAGTATAGACAGTTCTGATTTTTCTCAGTGTGGCAGGAAGTGAGTTCATCTGACATGAGAGGTAAAGGCTGAGCAAAGCATATGATGCTGGAGGATAGAAAAAAAATCAGAAAAGCTTCAATTTTCAATTACTAAATAGTGATAAGGATTAACTAAACTTATGTAAATTTCTTCTTAAATCTGGTTAATTGGTTTCAGAGGAATTCTAGATGAGTTTACAGTGGCAGAAATCAGCAAACAAACTTTTCTAATTCTTCTCTTTGAAGGTAAAAAATGATCAGTTGGGCAACCTCGAGAGGACTGGCCTGGAGTTTGTTCCTAAGATGATCTTGATACTTGTGGATCCAGAAACTGATCATCTGAGCTACTATTCCAAATGTCATGAGGAAATTCAGTAAAATTATTCTTGAATTTTATTTTGTTGTTGTTATTGTAAATCTAACAGTATTAGTGGACTTACATAGACTTTTTGACAGACCAGTGATATCAGTGCTTAACTGAGATAAAGACTCAGTATTTGGAAGGAGACAATAAACAAATATTAAGTGAAAAAATTAAATGAAAAAAATTGTCATATAAGAACACAACCAAAAAATAAAACCAAACTTTTAGATAACAATACTAGGAAACCAAGTAAATAAGTTGTCCAAAATCAGATTTAGATAAATTTTCATATCATATACCAAGACCATGTTTTTAGGACCAAGCACCTTATTGAATTTAGAATAATCATGTCTCATAAATCTTTTCCAAAATCTGGATCTCTATTTTGTCTAAGTATTAGATAAAATTTTGTTTAGCAAACCATTAGTGTTCAAATAAACAACCAAACAAGAAAGAACAATGATAAAACAATGAAATGGCATGCAAATAAGGTTAATTTGCAATGCTACTACAAAGAACCACAACAGAATGTTATTACTGTAGGTAACAATTACTTCCTGACATACACCATCATTTAAGTATAAATAGACACATAGCATCAAATTAGTTATTAACAGCTGCTAAGAGGTAGGAAATTGTCAAAAGCATATAACAATGAATTAAGAATCATTAACAATAACAAGCACAATGCATTTCTAATCATGGGAAATAGAGTGGACAATCAATAAAGGAATTTATCAGAGAAAATAAAACATAATTATTTTTGTTTTTAAATGAAAAGAAATATGAACCAGAAAGAAATAATTCCAGATAATAAACAAGAAATTATTTCAAAATGAAAATCTAAAAAAGAAGTGACAGGGAGAAAAGAAATTTTCCCAATGTTAATGTTGTTCATCTCAAAATTCAGAATCATTTTTTTAAAAATCTGTAAGTATTCTCAATTATGTTTCTGTGTCACTGAAGCAGATCACTCCAAGTGAAAACAAAAGAAAGAAAAAAAAAGGAAAACAGGAGGGAAAAACATCTCAATTTGATCAGATTTTTACATTTGATAGTAGTGTAGCCTAGCTTAGATACAAATTAAAATGCTGCATAGCATAAGCATCTCACACCAACCTAGTTCATTGCCCTGGTTTTTGCAACCTATAGGAAAGCAGTCTGCTATTTATTGATTGGTTGAAATCTTTTGAGATGCAGTCTACAAGCAGCATCTGGTAAGAAGGTTTCATGTAAAAGGTGGTTCTTGGGCTAAGCTTTGAAAGAAGCCAGAAATTACAAGAAGTAAAGCTGAGAATAGAATGAATTCTAGGAATAAGAAAGAACCTGTGCAAAGACATAGGGATATGAACATCCTGTGAAAAGAAAACCAACCCAGCCTGCATTGCTGGTCTATAGAATGTATGGATTGTGTAATAAGATGGGGAAGGGGAAGGTTGAGTAATTAATACTGTAATTACACAGGATAGCACAGTGAATAAAAATCTGACCTCAGAGTCAAGAAAACCAGTGTTTGAACCCAACTATATGATACTAAACAGATCATTTAACATTTTAGCATTCCAGAAAACTCTTTCAGAAAAATATCTAGAATATAGTCATTGATCTGCATTGATAGAGGGAATCACAGATATGAAAGAATAAAGAATCTCATGAAATATTTGGAAGAGTTGTACTGGATTCTTAAAAGAACAGTCCTACTGAAATATGGAGTATGATTATTTTTGTTGCTTCCTTGTATATGACTTTTTGAGACTCCATTTGGGGTTTTCTTGGCCAAGATATTGGAGTGGTTTGTCATTTTCTTCTCTAGCTCATTTGATAGACGAGGAAGCTGAGAGAAACAGGGTTAAATGACGTGGCCAAGGTCACACAGCTAATATTTGAAGCTGGGTTTGAACTCAGGAAGACTCATCTTCCTGACTTTATGGCCAGCATTGCATTTACTTGACCACCTAGCTGTCTGAGTATAATTATACATGATTCAAAATTTTATGATACAATGAACCTCTAGAACAGGGGTTGGCAAGGTATGGCTCTCAAGTCATATCTGGCTCTTTTGAGGGCCAGATATGGCTCTTTCTACAGGAGCCATAAAGTCAATTTTTTTTTTCAGGCGCTGTTCCAGGAGTGCGCACTGTGAGCACTGTACGGCTCTCACGAAATTACATTTTAAAAAATGTGGCATTTATGGCTCTCACGGCCAAAAAGGTTGCTGACCCCTGCTCTAGAGTATATATTTTAAGGAATCAAAAGTGATATTTTAATATTTATAAAGGACCTTACAAATTATCCTCAGTTTCTTAATATTTAAAATGGAGCTTCTACTTGGGGGGTTATTAGAAGGCTCAAATGAAATTGTATATGTGCAGTGTATCCTTAACCTTAAATCACTATAGAAATGTCATCAGTTTCAAAGATGAGAAATTGGAGTCTCAGAGGTGTTAAGTGACTTTTTCAAAGTCACTCAGAAAGCTGGAGGGAAAGTCGGGACTAGAAATTAGGTCTCTTGGGTCCTTTAGGACTTGTGCTACTGCATCATTTGTGAGCTTATTTGTAAAGCAGACTATTTGCTCAAATATAGTCCCAGATAAAAAGAAACCATGGGATGAGCAGAAGAAGTTAGAAGTGAAATGTTGGTGTTTCTTGAGAAGAATCAAATAAATAAAGAAAAGGAAAGATTTTTGTAAATTATGGATATAGATTGTAGGTGAGCTTATTTAATAGTATTATATATAATAATTATGTATAGCAATAATTATATGATATATCACATAATATTCTATATAATTATAAGTACACATATATAATATGACACACATATAGGCTCCAGGGTGTCTTTTCATTGATGAATTGGGTCCATATCCCCCAGAATTAGGGGCACACTCTCCCTTAAATCACTTCCATCCCTGAGGAAGAGGGGATCAAAGAATTTGCCACAGAGGATTTACCTCACCTAGTTTCCTCCAGAAAGCAGAATATGTGTATAGAAAACAGCATCTCAACTCCCACTTAGTCTCATACCTGTGGGTCACTCCTCAAGATGACACCAAGCATAAAATTTACAAACCAAAAGATCTGTGTCTGAATAATTGCACTTCTGGCAGCTGTGGGACCATAAGCAAGTCACATAAATTTATTGTACCTCAGTTTCCAAGTCTGTAAAATGAAAGTATATATTGTATATAATACATATTATAATATATATTGTAGCTACTTTATTGGATTCTTAGGAAGTTCAAGTGATATATATGTGTGTGTGTATATATGTGTATATATATATTTACATATATATCACATTTTTATATATACATATAAAATCTCACTTGAGCTTGAGGGATATATATATATATATATATGAAATATATAAATGTACTTTAACCAGCCCTTCCTCACTTTCTGTTCACACAATGAGAGTTAGAAGGGACAGAAATTTAACTGAATCCTAAACCTTCATTTTACACAGAAGGAAACTGAGACTTGGGAAAGTTAAATGACTTAACCAGAGATATATACCTAGTAAGTGGCAAGATTCAAATCCAGTTCTTCTTGACTCCAAGCCAAGCATTCTATCCACTACCTCTTTCCTGGTCATAAAACTACTTGCTATAAATAGACTTACTAAAACTTAGGAAATTCCCATCATGCTTTGTCCAGTAAGACCCCAAATCTTTGGAAAGCCTGAAACATTTCATAGATTTGTTTATTTACTTATTTTTATTTTTTGTGGTAACTAAAGAATGCTAATGTTTTCCAGTTGGCATGTCCACAAGCTTCTGGTATTTAGCTGAGAGCAAATAATATTTTGACTACATAAAAAAGTTTTGATGAGGCAATATAAAATGCTACACTGGCGCCCATTATAGTCTCTTGAGTTAATAACATACATTTTAAAGTGTTCCAAAAGAGTAATGGACATTTTATGCATTAGGTTGCAATGACTCTGAAAGAAAACATGTTCAGTTGGGCTAATATATGGATAATATACATCAATTTTCCAGAGTAAAAACAGTAATTTTTCTTCAATACAGATTGGTGTGAGCTAGTACCATTTTACCCAATACTTTTACATTTTTTCATGTAAACATAAACTGCCAAGGAGGTTTGGTTTATTTAAAGTAAGCATCAATGTCAGTCAAAATTAAACTCAAGTAAAGCACTTTAGAATTAAAATGCACATTGGAGAAGAGATGGGAAGAAATGCAATTGAAGTTTTAAAATTTGGTCAGTTTACCATTAGGCAAAACTTTTCAGACTGCCCAGACCTATTTATTCCAAACCAAGTTCTCAGATAGCTGAGTCACTCTATATACATGGAAACAGAAGGAGATATTTGTGGTTATGGTGAATTTGCTTTAATAACTGCTTTATAGAATTTTTATTATCTTGTGCTTCATTCTGCCCTTCGCTGCATTTTTGAGGCATGGAGGTAACGTTAGTAACAGGACCATAGAACAATGTCTATTAGGTTCTACCAAATTAGAAAAAAAACATTCAGTATGGGAATAGTGCCTCTTTTCTTAGGATCAGACTAGTTAAACTTGGAGAGACTCATTACCAAATTGGCCACTACTACAATTTTTAAAAATCAGTTGCTGACTTATAGAGGGGCAACAGTCTGTATTGGTAGAGGAAGTACCCATTACAATGAAATTCCATGTCCTTGTAAAATTGAAGGATATGTATGGTCCATTCTTTCATTTGATGACACATCTCAAAGCTTAAGTTCCTTTTGAACTGGAAAATCCAGAAATTTGCATAATGCTTAAGTACTTTTTTAACCATGCTTCAACTTTTCTCTTCCTATGTAGTTTACATGAATAGTTCTCTGTTTTAACAAGAACTGATTACTGAATATTCATGATCAATATTTAGTCTGCTATGATCTCCAATTTCTTTTCAGATCCAACCTTTCTTTTAGAACATTGTTAATATCAATTTTCCTGAGTAATTCCTTGTTTGTAATGTGCTGAGTCCTGCTCACACCCATCACACAACTCTCCATTTCCCTTTGGGTGAGTCTTACCTTTAGTTCTTTGAAGACTACAGTGTTCCATAAGTCACAGCTATGCAATATCATTGGACAAACTTTAGGTTTAAAAAGATGGATCCTTATTTCAGAGAAAGACTGAAATTTCCCAAAGGCAATCCAGTCTTATTTCTATTCCTTTTTAAGCATATTATGATTGTAAGGCCCAAAAATTATATGTCCTAATGATTTTTTAAATCTTCCATTTTCTTTTTTTTTGTCCTTGTATTTCAATCCTTGAATATTCTTGAGATAAGTTTACTTAGTTGACTAGCTTGTTAAACTTTCTTTAACCTGATTTCATCTTCCCATGTTTCCTTGGCTTTATAAGATAACACTCTTGTAATTACACATCATCTTTCTTTTTGTGTTCATATAAAGTCTATATTCTAACTCAGTTTTGCCTTTCTCACCTTCTCTTTCAATTTGGCAAATAAGATACATTATTTACTAATGCACTTTCTGGTCTCCTTTTTTCCCTTATTAGGACAATTTAAAACAGTGACAATTGGGAATAAAAGGATTATAGATAATGTCAGTATCATTTGTGTTTTCCATTTTCCCATGAGCCATTTTTCAATTAGTTTTTAAGTAGCTTAAAGTTGTTATTTCAGTTATACGTCACATTCTTTTCTCTTCTATTTTTAAAAATAATTTTCATCTTAGTTCTCACAAGTCAATAATCTGGCTGTTCACAGATAGCTGACTCAGGAATTACTTCAACATCAATAATAAGTCTTTTCTTGTCAGTGAAAATATAACATATTTCTGTGCAAAATTTTCCCAGCAATGTGTATATCTGGGATAGACAGTATAAATGGATTTGTTGAGTGTCAGTTAAACAGGAGAAAAATATGGGATAGAGTACCTTCAGGAAATTGTAAAGCTCCTTTATTGACCTGGTGCTTCCCATGAAAGCAAAGCCTCATTATTTCAATAACATTTTATAGGAGTTGGCTTGTGACAGTAAAACATGGAATAAAATTGTCTCTAAAAAACTAAAAATTAGTGTCACACATGGGACAAGGTAGACATTCATGATAAGCATAGGTCAGCTGAAAGTTTAACCAATTAGGATTGTTTGTCCTAACATATAAGAGTCTTGTGATTTCATTTATGTATCATTTTCTTTTTCTTTGTATATGAAAATGCTTGTTTTATTTGGTTTCATAAAACCTAAAATTTTACAAAAAGGACTTTTTGTCCAAAAAGACATAATTAAAAGAATTGTTTGAGAGGATGAAAAAAATGGGCTGGTCGTGTGACAAGCAATGGCAGGTAGATAGCCAGAAAGATCCACTGATACCTTCATGATGTAAGGAGAAAGCAAGGAGAGATTCTAATATGTTGAATGTAGTCCCTATGGTGAACCTATGGAGGCAGTCAAGTTTAGCGGAGAAATATGGATGAGCATTATTGGAGGAAAACATCAAACTGATGGAATCACGGACCATTTGAGTATTAATCTAGCATAACCTTATTCTTTTATTCAATTCTACCTATCATTGTCCATTTACATTATCTGTCAGAGTCATGCATGCCTATGGACAAGGTCTATGGTTGTTCCATCCAATTGCATTTCATCATCTGAACAGTAGACATTCATCTATTTCATTTTTTTCTATGTGGGTAGTTATGCCATATGGCAAGGAAAAGGGATAACCAATGAACACAATGCATCTATCATCAGTTTCTTTTAAATGTCAAGAGAATGTGAAGAAGACAATCAGAATTTTGAGTGGATCCCTTATGGCAGAACTTGGAGTTTCAGAGGATGGAAAAGATGGCAAATAGTCTGCATTATTGGGGGTCAGGGGGAACCAAAACTAATACAATCACAGATTGCATATTGGGGTTTTAAAGTATGATTATAATTTTTTTTCTTTGAACTTCACTCAATGTCTTAAAGAATAATTAAAAAAAAAAAACCTTACCTTCCATCTTTGAATCAATACCATATATTCGTTCCAAGGTAGAAGAGCAGTAATAGACAATGGGAGTTGTGTGATTTGCTCAGGGTCACACAGTTAGGAAGTAGCTGAGGCCAAATTTAGACCCAGGATCCCTGTCTCTGGAGCTGGCTCTCCAACTGCTAAGCCATCTAGCTTTCCTCTTGTACAGTAATTTAAATTTAGCAGTTGCTCAATAAGTGTGTATGTGAAAATATTTTGAACTATATCTAAAGCCATTTAAGCCATAAAAAATTGAACCTAGAAGCTAAGAGATGGTTCTCCATCCTCAGAACAATTTGTTTGTCTGGAAAACTAAACATTGAGGGAGCAGCTGGGTGGCTCAGTGAATTGAGAGGCAGGCTTAGAGATGGGAGGTCTGGTGTTCAGATTTGAAATCAGATATTTCCTAGCTGGGTGACCCTGGGCAAGTCATTTCACCCCCATTGTGTAGCCCTTACCACTCTTCTGTCTTGGAACCAATACACAGTATTGATTCTAAGACAGAAGGTAAAGTTTAAAAAAAAAAAAAAAGCTAAACACTGACCTTAATTTATGAAGGAAGAAAAATGTAAAATGAGTCAATCGACTTTACATGATTTTTGTCATGAATCAAACATTTTACACTTCATTGTGAGGGCTTTGTGATTATAATTTCTTTTGGTAGTGCTATGATCTTCAGAAAGTCACAAATTTCTTCAGATGGCAATCCTCCAAAGCCCAAAGTGTCATTTATATAGCAGAAAGAGCACTTCAATCTGGAGACCTGAATTCTGATTTCGCTTGACCACACATCCATTGTATGACTACAGGAAAGTATCTTAATCTTTCTGGGCACCAGCCTCCTTCTCCATAAAAATAAAGAAGTTGAGCTAGAATCTAGTCTCCTCAGCACTCTCCCAGCTCTATCATCCAATGAGACACAAATGTTCTTTAAGAAAGAAGTTAGTAAAATAAATAAGCCCTCTTGTGCAGATTGCTAAATTGTGACCATGACTTTGCTGTTCGTTTGTCCAATGCAGCGTTGATTAGTTCCCCGTCCCTTTGGCCATCTCCCACCCCATCATCTTCCCATGCCAAAAAAAACCACAAGCTCAATGCAGCTTTGTAAAATCCAAGATGTGCCTCAAGTGCTACTTGTAAAAATCTTTATAAGCTAAGTAATTGCTTAGCAAAGTATCTTTGATTGAATTTAGCTCTTATAAAAATTGACATCTGGGCGGCCAACATCCTCATTTCCTCAGAGCAGAGAAGTAGATCAGTCAGCAACATGGCAAACTTCCTCATGCTGGCCCCAAAGGAAGCAGGGATTCAGAAGACGATGGTCCAGGCTCTGCTTACTCAGCCACTGGCCTCTCACAGCTGACCTGCCAGCAAGTGGACAAATTGGATGGATGGTTTTTGTCTACTGGAGGCTGGTCAGCCAGGCTCTTGACTTAAACCACCAGCTCAGTTCTCATAATTGACTCTGTACCAGCCCAGCTATAACAACATTCCCCAGGTACCCACCTAGTAGGGGAAGAATCAGTGGTGGCCTCCAGGCACTGAGTTCTAAAGAACATTATAAACAACCCATGCATTCCATTTGTACAACCTAAAGCCCCCAGGGCTGGGAGAAAAATTCCTGGTTACTTCTGTTTGCATTGGCAACATTGTTCAGAGAAGCTCAGGTAGAAGAACAGTTCAGCAAAAGTGGATGCTACAATTATGCCTTTGTGGAGAAAGTAGAAAAAGGATCTTGATGAAATATTAGGAAGCCACAGGTAAACTAGAGGAATGGATAATTACCAGAGAGAAGCCTGGAAATGAAAAGACTTGCTGTCTTCAAAATCTATCTGCTCGATTGGCTGTGTGATTTTCAATTCAATTCAATTTAGCAAACATTCATTAAAGGCTTACTATGTATTATATTTTGCTGAGGAAATGGAAATGAGTAAATATTAAGTACATATGAAGTATTAAAAATAATTTCAAGAGGGAAAGAGTACTAATAATTAGTGAGATTAGAAAAAGCTTCCTGCAGGAGGTAAAGAAGATAAAATAATGTGTCTAGGAGACAGCTAGTTGAGTTGACTGAAATTGAGTGTGTAAAGGGATATAATAGAAAATAAGAAAAGGCAACAAGACTCTTAAGGGCTTAAAATGGCTGTGAAGAGGATGCATTTTATCACAGAGGTAATAGGGAATCACTGAAAATTTCTTAGAGGGAAATAGACTGATCTGTGTTTTAGAAATAACAGCTTGGGGGACAGCTAGATGGCTCAGAGACGGGAGGTCCTGGGTTCAAATCTGACCTCAGACATTTCCAGCTGTGTGGCCCTGGGCAAGTCACTTGATCCCCATTGCCTAGCCCTTACCATTCTTCTACCTTAGAACCAACAAATAGTATTGATTCTAAGACAGAAGGTAAGAGTTTTAAAAAAAAAAAAAACTAACAGTCTGACACCTGTGTGGAGTAGGGTTTGGAAAGGAATTTGAGGCTGGCAATTTTTGTGTTTTGGTTTCCTCAGATGTGTGACAGGGACATTTACAATGTCCCACTAACCTTCAAGAAATGCTTCAAGGTTTGGGAGGCATACTTGAAATTTCTTAGAAAAAAATGGCCACTGTACACAAATAAAAACAGTGATTTTAAATTCACTGGACATGTCAAAGCTCCATAAAACACAGTTTCATTATTGTTGTTAGGGGATCTTTTTTTATTCCTCTAGAAATTGAGGAGTCTCTCCTGAAATTATTTTGAATTTATCCTTTTATATAGCTACTCTGCACTTACTTGACTGATTTTTGTATCTAAACAGCTCCTTCCCCTCCACTCCAGCTCCTTGAACTTTCAAGGGACAGTTAAATTTTTATTTTTGTATCTGTAGCACCTAATCTTGGCATTTGTTGTTGTTCAGTCCTTTTCAGTCATATCTGACTCTTCTTGACCCCATTTGGGTCTCTCTTGGCAAAGATACTGGAGTAGTTTCCATTCCCTTCTCTAGCTCATTTTACAGATGAGAAAACTGAGGCAAAATGGACTAAATGATTTGTTCAGGGTCATACAGCTATTGTCTAAATTCAGATTTGAACTCAGGTCTTCCTGACTCCAAGCCTGCTGCAGCTATACCAACTGCATCATCTATGTGCCATAGTCTTGCATATATGGGTATATGTATAAGTATATATATATATATATATATATATATATACACGTATATTACTTGTATATTTTTATATATATTATATATTACTTGTATACATATATACTTGTATATAAACATATATATGTATATGTACATATATTGTCTATATACATGTATTTATTTTTTATATTTATATGTGCATATAAATATAGTTGGAACTTATTAAAGCTTGTTAAACTATTTAATCAACCAGAGTGAAAAAAGTAAGAGAGAAAACAAAATGCAAATAGTAGGGTGTAGGAGAATTTGTTAACACTTAAAGTTTTCAGTTTAAGGGCTCAAATCAAGAAAATATTTGTCTTTCCGCATTTTGTGATGTTTTCATTTCCCCCACCATTCAATTATTTTCTTTCAGAGCATTTTTTTAACTTTCCTTCAGATAATACTATATTTCCCTACTGATTATTTTGAAAAGCATTTTGAAGCATGTCAAAAAGCTTGCACATGTTCATAGAGGGGTCTGATTGTCACTAAGTGGGTGACAAAAACATAAATCCAATAAACTTTGATCAGCTTTACACAGAACATTTTTATGACAGAAGAATTTTCTAGGTTATTTTGTGAAATCATTGATATGATACATGATTAGAATTTATTAGAGGCACATTGAATTTATCTAAAACAATAATACCACCGAAAGAATAACTGTTTTTAAATACCCTCATTTTAATGAAAGAGTTGCATGAAGGTGACTATAAAGAAGAAAAAACATTTAAAAAAAGAACTTTTCCAACCATCTGTTCTTGTAAGCATCTTTTCCCCATATGTTTGGGAAATGTCGCCAATTCTCCACAATCCATAAGCCTGCCTCTTTTACAAACCTGGCATCTTTTACTTGGAAATTCAAATCTTTGCAAAACCCTACATGTTTCATTCCTTCGACTGGAACATTCAATTGGAAAAATTCCTAAAAGAAATAACTTCAACTGAATTCCCTTGCTTAGTACCCATATTTCCCATAATAAAATGTTTAATGCATTAGAATGAGTGAATAGCTACCATTAGATGATATACTTTATGGTCTTAGAATGTAATCATTAGTGATGTAACTAAGCGCTAGACCCCCTTTGGGTAATTCCCCAGGTATCAGAAAAAAAGACTACTCGCAGTAGACTTACAGTAGGTACAGCAGTGGACTTACAGTAGGTACAATAACTTGGCTGCAAACTTTAATTCATCTAATGTGGGAATTACATCTCTGAGACCAGAGCTGTTTGGGGGGTGGAATTGTCTCCACCGGTATCAAATTCATGATCTTCCAAGTTCACAGATCAAGTTCCCATCTTCCTATGCTCCATGTGAAAACCGCAAAACATTGTTTAACTTACACAAAAGTGTTATATACAGCAATGCTTGCTCCTTTACTGGGTACAAAGAAGGTAATTCAATCTTGGTGCTGTCCTGCTGTCATAAGTGTTTATGACATCATCAAGACCTTGCTGCTGAATTGTAGCTTTGTATGCCTTCTGCTAACATGCATTATTAGAGATGGGCAGTCAACAGCTAGATTTTAACCCCTCCTTCATTTTAACCCCTCTTTTGCCCCAAAATTGCTCATGAATAAACCCTTAAGTTGGCAGGATAGGAAAATAAAACTCTGGCCGTGGTTCTGGGTAACTACACTCACACAGGGAGATTCCATTTCTTCCTGTTAAGATCTTTGCATTCACATAAAAGTATGCTTTTTCTCTGCTCATCTTGAAGCACCATTATAATGGTTATTGGTTATGGTACCCTTTGAGATGAACTCCTTTCAACAGATTTTCAAGACCTGTGTGTAGTTCCACCATCACTCTTTCCCAATGGTCCCAGACTGCAGTGATCTCATCATCCATTGAATTCTCATAGCACTGCTCATTAATAATATGAATACCTAGCATTTTAAAGTTTATAAAATTCATTATATATGTTATTCATCTGATCCTCATGAGGATGCTATGAAGCAGGTACTATTATTTTCACCACCTTACAGATAAGGAAACTGAAGCCCAGAGGTTAAATGACTTTTCCAGGGACAATACAATTAGTCTGAAGCCTAATTTGAACCCGGGACCCTCCTGATTGATTCAATGTAAAAGGTATGCAGAAAAGGCTGAATTCTTGGGTTTAAGGAAAAGGAAGAAGGAAGGTCCCAAAACCCCTCCTCCTTCACCTACTGTGCTGAGAATTGGGCGCTTGCTGGAATCTGTGGGTGAAGGCTCCATCCAGGAGAGAGTGCCTCATTGCCATAGCTGGCAGGGAGGCAGCTGGAGGAGAGGCAGAGAGGGGAGGGTAGCCTAGTCCAGCCACTACTCTCCACCTTGGGCCTCAACTTCTCAAGGTTTTGGTCTCAGGGCACATCTAGCTCTGCAGATCATC
This sequence comes from Gracilinanus agilis, assembly GCF_016433145.1. Taxonomy (NCBI): domain Eukaryota; kingdom Metazoa; phylum Chordata; class Mammalia; order Didelphimorphia; family Didelphidae; genus Gracilinanus; species Gracilinanus agilis. The sequence continues at coordinate 130,632,208 of NC_058131.1, read as the reverse complement.
TCTGCCCTGGCTTAATCTAGTCTATCAATAAGACTCTTTAGAGGGCAGGGAAACTCAATCTCCAATACCCTTCCCCCACTGACTGTGCCTTTCCAGGGCAAAGGCTGAAACCTTGACAGAATACCTTGATAACAGGGCAGGAACCACAGCTCCCTTCAGCCTCCACACCTTCACCTTCAGTTTTAGCTTCTGCTGCTAGCTGGGGAAGATCTGATCTCAAAGCTCATTAATACTCCATCAGCCTAAAAAAGTCTTCTTCGTGAGTTCACTTTTGTCCTCAGACATTTACTAGCTGCATGACTTTAATAAAGTCACTTAACTGGGTTTATTTCAGTTTCCTCATCTGTAAAATGAGTTGGAGATGGAAAAGGCAAGCCACTCCACTATCTTTGTCAAGAAAACCCCAAATTCAGTCATAAAGAGTTGGACACTATTGAAACAAATAAACAACAAAAGGTGCAAAAAAATATTGTGGAGATAAAAACAGAAAGATGTGTCAGCTAATTGGATTTGTGAAAGGAGGGAGAACTAGGAGATCAAGGAATTTACAGAGGTTACAAATCTAAAGACTGGACAGATTTGCTGCCTTCAGAAGAAATAAGGAAGTTTGGTGGGGAAGAGAAGAGAAGAGAGATAATGCATTCTGTTTCAGACAAGTCAAGTTTTAGACATTGCTAGGACATTTGCTTTAAAATGTATAATTGGTAATTAGTGGTATGACACTGGAATTCAAGAGATATTCTCCCCTAACCTGAAAAAAATCCTCACTTGCCCACTATCATCCTGTATCTCTTCTACTTTTTCTAGCTAAACTCCTTGAAAACAATAGGTGCCTTTATTTTCTTCTCAGACTCTTCTTAACCCCTTACATTTTGGCTTCCAAGATCATCATTCCATCAAAACTACTCTCTCCAAAGTTACTAATAACCTCTTAGTTGCCAAATCTAATGACCTTTTCCTAATCTTTATTCTCTTTCATCCCACTGCAGCCTGACACAGTTGATTCTTCTCTCTCCTTTATACTCTCTTATCTCAAAGTTTTGAAACATCATGTTCTTCTGGTTTTCCAGAAGACTTGTCCTTCTCTTTTTCATTTTCTGTATTCACTTCTAGATCATGCCCATAAGAAATGACAATTATTGGAGTAATATTTAACTATAATTAAGTATTTCATGCAAAATGGTAAAGATTTTGAAGAAGTCCTATCTCACATTAAGGAAATCTGGGTGATTTGTGAATTGATATGGATAAAAATTGCATAGGATGAGAAAGCATGGGCAGACTGTGGACTGAAGTGTTGAAAGGAACATCTACATCAATGAGAGTGTAAACCCATTGAAATATTGAAGTAATAATTATGTCCTTCAAAAATAGAGTAAGTTTGAAGGGAAACTATTAGATTGGGCCCAGTTTTATTCAACAAAGAACACCGCTTGCTGAAATAGAAATGTTGGCCATATTGGGGACTATCCACTCTCTCTCATTTTCCTCCTACCTATCTGACCATTTCTTCTCTGTATCCTTCACTGGAGCCTCCACTGGATTATGTCCCCATACCATATGTTCTCCTTCAGACTCTTTCTTGGGTCCTCTTCTCTTCTCTGACTATACTACTCAGTGACCATGGATTAAAATATTTAGGCCAGTGATGGGCAAACTTTTTAAAGAGGGGGCCAAAGGAAAGGAAATGCTCATCTGTCAGCCTGTTTCTAAGGCAACCCTTTCGAAGTTTTATTGTGTTGTATCCTACTCATTGTATTCATCAGATTAGGAATAATGTTGGGCTGCCAGATAAAATATTTCAGGGGGCCACATCTGGCATGCTGCCATAGTTTGCCCATCACTGATTTAGGCCAATGATTCTTAAATCTACCTTTTTTGTTGCAGTGACTCCACTGATCTCTAATCTCCCATTTCCAAATACCTATCAGACATTTTGATCTGAATATCCAGAAGACATCTTAAACTCAATATGTCCAATAGAGAACTCATTATCTTCCTCCCCTAAATTGTCCCCATTCACCTTCCCTCTTACTGTAGAAGGCAACACCATACTTCCAGTCTCAGGCTCAAAAGTTAGAAGTAATTCTAGATTCCTCACCATCTCTCACCCTTCCGTATCTTCCAAATATGATCCTTTCTCTCCTTTGACACTGCCACGTCTCTAGTGAAGGTCCTTGGCAGCACATCATGCCTTGGTTAGTACAATAACCTACTGGTGGATTGGGACAGTAAGACATTAATGCATTGCTGGTGGAGCTGTGAACTGATCCAACCATTCTGGCTGGCAATTTGGAATCATGCTCAAAGGGTTATAAAAGAATGCCTGCCCTTTGATCCAGCCATACCATTGCTGGGTTTGTACCCCAAAGAGATCATAGATAAACAGACTTGCACAAAAATATTTATAGCCGCACTTTTTGTGGTGGCAAAAAACTGGAAAAGGAGGGTATGTCCTTCAATTGGGGAATGACTGAACAAATTGTGGTATATGCGGGTGATGGGATACTATTGTGCTAAAAGGAATAATAAACTGGAGAAGTTCCAGGCTAACTGGAGAGACCTCCGGGAACTGATGCAGAGTGAAAGGAGCAGAGCCAGAAGAACATTGTACACAGAGACTGATATACTGTGGTAAAATCGAATGTAATGGACCTCTGTACCAGCAGCAATACAATTACCCAGGACAGCTCTGAGGGATTTATGGTAAAGAACGCTGCCCACATTCAGAGGAAGGACTGCAGGAGTGGAAGCACAGAGGAAAGGCAACTGTTTGAACACATGGGCTGAGGCAGACATGATTGGCGATGTAGACCTGAAACTACCACACCAAAGCAACTATCAACAATTTTGAAATAAGTCTTGATCAATGACACATGTTAAAACCAGTGGAAATGTGCATCAGCTATGGGGGGGACATCAGGGGGTGAAGGGGAAAGTAAGAGCATGAATTATGTAACCATGTTAACTTTTCTAAAAAATAAATATTATTAAATGTTAAAAAAAATTATTAAATGTTAAAAAAATATTAACCTACTGGTGGATATGCCTGCCTCAAATGTCTCTCCATTCCAATCCTCCATTAAACCACCAAAATAATTTTTCTAAAATGCTAGTCTGAAAATGTCAAACACACACACACACACATACACACACACACACACACACACACACACACACACACACACACTTCAATAAACTTCCATGGTTTCCTATTGCATGCAGAAGCAAATACAAAACATTCTCTTTGGCATTCAAAGCCCTCTTTAGCCTAGCCCCCTTCTGCCTTTCCAGTTTTCTTATACCTTATTCCTTAACATGTACTCTTTGACCCAGTGCCACTGGTCTAGTGACTGTACTATGAATAAGATGCTCCATCTCTTATCTCAAGGCATTCTCTTATTTATGGGCTCCATGTCTGAAATGCTTTTCTTCCTCCACTCTGAGTACTGGCCTTGACAGTTTTAAATTCCAAATAGAATCCTCCTTGTTAGGGGAAACTTTCCCAACCACCCTTAATTCTAATGGTTTCTCTTTGTTCATTATTTCCTATTTATCCTATGTATAGCTTGCTTTATATCCATTTCTTTACATGTTATTGCCTTCAGTTGATTTCAAGTCCTCTGAGGGCAGGAACTGTCTTTTGCCTCTTTTCATATCCTCAGTGATTAGCATGCTACCTGCATATAATAGGTATTTAATAAATGTTTATTGATTGATTGATGGGAATAACTCTAAAGACTTGGAATTTTGATTATTTTTGCTCATGAGCAAATACCCAACCAGGGTATTCTCCAATAGTAAACCATTAAAATCAACTTTTACAAAGTGTATTTACAAAAGTATACAACACACACACACATATGCACAAACACTATAAATTGTTTGAATATATGTAACTAAGTGTTGAAGGTTTATATAAGATCATTAGGTCATGAAGATATTCCTCATCTAAATTTGTTTCATGTACCTCATTCTTTCCTAGAATGTCTACTGCCTTCCTTTCTATGCAACTAACTTATTTTGGGAAAGGTATTCCCACTTTTAAGACATTATTTTGCAACCACATCATATTTCAGAGCTCTAAACCAAATCATGTAGGATCCAAATGCTGTGTAAGATAGCATAATATTCTTAAAGGATCTCTAATCTCATTGATTTGAATATTCCTTTCATTGATGAAAATCACAACCCATCTAATTACGTCTTCCCATTCTGTTTATTTTCACTCATCAATACTTCATTGAGGACTCATTCACATTTTGTTGATACTGGGTCATCTTTTTGCCTTTATTCTTACTATATAGCTCACCTACCACCTTTTCTGATCATAAATTTTTTGGATTTTATTTCTTACCCAACTTCATGAAATCAAAATATGCTACCACCTATTTGTGTCCATTAAGTATTTTAGCATTTTTTTTGTCTAAGCTGGAACTGATTCTTCTAAAACTTTGGTGCTCCAAAAAAATACAATTTTTTAAAAAATTACTCAATTAAACGAGCATGTATTAAGTGCCAGTGCCACTTTTCTAAGTGCTTGCAGCAAAAGACAAAAAGGTAAGAATTCCCCCCTTTAAGGAGCTTTGATATTTGTTCCAAACCTAAAGTGTATAAGATTGTGTGCTAGGTTCTTTTAAGGATGCAACAAAATAAAAGACATAATATCTGCTCTGTAAGGTTTATATTAGATATGGGAAGACAGGCTATATAAAAAAACCATCTAATAGATAATTACATAATTCATTTTAATCCAACTAATATTCTACTTTTTAAAAAAATACTGACCTACTGTCTTAAAATCAATGCTAAGTATTGATTCTAAGGCAGAGGACTGGTAAGGATGAGACAATTGGGGTTAAATTGTTTGAACTCAGGACCTCCCAAGAGATTTGGTTCTCTGTCCACTATATTACCTAGCTGCCCCCAACCAGTATTCTTTAAGGACTTAATAGGTACATGTTTAGCATCCAAATTGTGCTTTGGACATTATATGTTATTTAAAAAAGGGAAAAATTAATGTGAACTGGAATGGACAGAAAAAGCTTTACAAAGGAGATTTAAACAGGGAGAAATTTATGAAAAATTTAAATAGATAAAGAAGAAGGCAATTGGTATTTTAGGCAAAAATGAGAGGTAGATGAAATAAATGTATATAAAGAATGCTTATAGACTAGATTATGTCATATGCTTTTATAGATGATAGATGATAAATAGATGATGGTTATGTGCAGTTATATGTTTGAATATATGATTCTACTCAGATCTTAGTAGTCAGCAATAACTTATTTGAATTTCTATAAATATATTTTGATATGATACATTTGAATATCAGTTTCCTAATCACATTTCATCAACTCCATCTTTCTTCTCATCCATCAATACTGTAGCAAATCAGAAATAGTAAAAATAACAACAAAACTTAATTTTTATATAGTATTTTCAGGTTCATAAAACATTTAACCCCATGACTTATTTCTAGGTGCTCACTTGAGTAGACTGGGAATAACCTTGGCTTACTGAGTCCAGGATAGTTCAAGAATCAGTTTGGACACTTCTGAAAGACACACAATTTCATCTATAATAGGTCAGTTCTCCTCAATGAGTATTCCTAGGATCATAGGATCATCATTCAAAGGAGAGATCTTCTAGTCTGATCTTCATTTTACAGATTTTTCTAATCTGAGATCCAAGTAAACTTGCTCAAAGTCAAAAGGTAGCATAGATGAGTAGCATAAAGTCAAAAGGTAGCATAGGTGAGAGAATAAGTGAATGAATTAATGAATGAAAAAGAATTAAGTTGTTTTTCTTTAAACCCTTACCTTCCATCTTGGGGTCAATACTGTGTATTGGCTCCAAGGCAGAAGAGTGGTAAGGGTAGGCAATGGGGGTCAAGTGACTTGCCCAGGGTCACACAGCTGGGAAGTATCTGAGGCCAGATTTGAACCTAGGACCTCCCGTCTCTAGGCCTGGCTCTCAATCCACTGAGCTACCCAGCTGCCCCCTTAGAATTAAGTTTTTACAATGTATCAAGCACTGTGTTAAGAACTGAGGGATTCAAAGAAAAAAGAAAAATAATGCCTATTCTCCAATAGCTCACATTCTAGTAATGAGAAGGCAAAAAAAAAAAAAAAACCTCAGCTCTTTGGGATTCAAAGATACCTCTCTTTAAAGTGTTTCATGTGTGGCCACTTTATATTTTTGTTGTGAAAATTTTGATTTATTTATTTTTTACATTAATTTTCCTAAGAATTTTTGAGTTTCAAATTCTTTCTCTCCTATTCATTGAAAAGCCATACAATATATCAATCATGCATGTGAACTTATCAAAACATATTTCTATATTATCCATATTGCAGAAAAAAGAATAAAAAGCAAAAAACATAAAAAGTAAAAAGTATATTTAAATCTAAAATCTGAATTCATCAATTTCCTCTCTGGAGATAGATAGCAATTTTTGGCTTTTGGTCCTTTTGAATTGTCTTGGATCATTGTTTTCTGGAATGGAGTACCTAAGTCTTTCACAATGGGTAATCATTACATCATTATCATTAGTTTGTGCAATGTTTTCCCAATACTGCTCACTTCATTTTGCATCAGGTCATACGTCTTCCTAGGTTTTCTGAAACCTTACTATTCATCATTTGTTATAGTACAATTGTATTATATCACAGTGATATGCTACATTTTGTTCAGCCATTCTTCAATTGATTAATGTTCCCTCAATTTCTAATTCTTTGCCACCACAAAAAAGAGAGGCTATAAAGATTTTTGAATATATATATATATATATATATATTTCATGATTACCACTTTGTAAGATGGTGTGAAATCTGGTACTCTAGACTGTTTTCCTTCATCTTTTTTTTTTCACCGATTCTCTGACATTCCTGACCTTTTGTTCTCCCAGATTAATTTTATTACTTTTTTCCCTAGCTTTCTAAAATAATTATTTGGTAGTTTGAATGGTGTGGCACTGAATAAGTAAAGCAATTTATATAAAATTGTCATTTTATTAAATTGTATTAAAGAATAATAAGAATGCAGATCCAAGAGAATGGCCATGCTTGAGAAATACAATAATCAGCCTTCAGTATTACCCTTAAATCTTCACACTATATCATCCACCTTATCCAGTCAGTTGGCAAATTCTTCAACATCCCTCTTTGCCCACTTAGCTACCACCTTAGTTTAGGCTCTCATCATTTTCAACCTGGATTACTGTCTCCTCTTTAATTTATCTTCCACACTGCTACCAAGTGATTTTCCTAAAGCAGATTTAAACACATCACTTCTCTACTCAATAAACTCCAGTGGCTTCCTATTGCATCCAAGAACAAATACAAATATTCTGTTTATTTCAGAATCCTTCATAACCTGACCCCCTACTACCTTTCTAGTTTTTTCATACCTTATTCCAGACAGGTATTCTTCAATAAAGTAACATTGGCTTCTTGGCTGTTCCTCAAACAAATCCCTCCATCTCTGTTACTAACATTTTCTCTGGCCATAGTCCATGCCTGGAATGCTTTCCTTTCCTCATTTAGACTATGGGCCTTCCTGACTTCCTTTAAGTATCATCTAAAATCTCTCCTTCTACAGGAAGCCTTTCCCCAACCCTTCTGAACCTCAGGATTCTCCCTCTTTCATTTATTCCTATCTATCATATATATATAGCCTTGTAAGATTGATTCAGATTAGTAATAATTGGTAATGGAGTCAAAGCAAAGGATCAAGCTGGCTATCTTAGCAAAGGAGAGGGGTGAGAACCAATAGAATTCTTTCTCCTCCCCATCCTGAGGCAGTTATAGCAGAAGGAGTAATAGTTTTAAATGAATTCCCTTTAGATCAAGAAATTGAGGCTGTTTAGGCTTGGCTAATCCAGGGCTAAATTGGTAGACAGATAGGAAATAATCCCACTGAGTTTAGCAAATTCCATGGTTAAAAGATTATTCCCCTAAAACCTAAGATAGATAAAGGTTCAGGATGTCTTCTGATACAGCAGACTTGCTCTCTGGATAACAGCTATTCCAGTGCTTGCTTGGATGAAGATTTTGCTTAGGTAATGTATGATATTGGTTGGTATAACCCAAGTATAACTTGACAAGGCTCTCACACTTAACAAGGGAAAGGATTTATTAATTTCAGGAAAACAGGGAAAGGGGAGGTAAATTTTAGGATTAAGGGTGAGGTAAACTACCTAATATCTTCAGGTAATTTGTTGGATATAGCATTCCCCAGAGGGGAATGTGTTTTGACTAACTTAACTTCTATCTCCCTCACAAACTAAGTTTTCTCTTAATCTAATGTTATCAAGTTTAAGATGGTGAAGGTAATCTTGATTGAAGATCTATTTAAATTACAGATTAGTTGAGATACTGCACTTGAGGCATTTTCCCAGAGCACATAGCCTAGTATAGTCTGTATGGAGTAAACAACAAAGTAACCCCCTGCTCCCTGAGGTCACAGATGAGCTAACAAAAAGAGAAGTGATCCTCCTTCTCTCCCAGCCTCCCTTGATCCCCAAAGAGTCCTTGCAAGCTGGATGTCCTGGCGTTTATACTCACATTCTTAACTGCTCCAACTACCCCCTCTCCTAGAGTTCTGGGGGGTACTGTGGAATTCTGTGAGGCAGTTTCATCCCACTTAAGATCATGGATGTTACAGTATCAACTAAAATCTCACCTTCTACAGGAAGCCTTTCCCCAACCCTTCAGAACCCCAGGGTTCTCCCTCTTTTTTTTATTCCTATCTATTATGTATATATAGCTTGCCTTATATGCATTTTGCTTTAATGTTTCCTCCACTGGTTGGGTTGTAAGATCCTCAAGGGCAGGGACTGTCTTTTGCCTCTTTTTTGCATCACTACTGCTTAACACAGTGCCTAGTGCATAGAAAATGTTTAATAAATGTTAATTTAATGAATGAATGATTTATTATGCATTCTTTTCCAAGCATGTTCATTTTCCCCCCTTTCATTCATTCATCAATTCCTTAAGGGCAGGAGCTGTTTCATTTTTGCCTTTGTACTCCCTGTACCTAGCATAATGCCTGGTACTTATTTGGCCCTTAATAGATATTTTAGTCATTCAGTCAGTCAATCAAAGGCAATTGAGCTTAGATTAACTGCAGTGAACAATCATGATTTTAGAGAACAGAAGACTGAACAAATTTCCTTCCTCTTAGAGGTGTGAAAGGTAAGAGTCCAGAATACTGTCTATCCTGGCAGGACAAGTTACTTTAGAAGTGAGTTTTCCTTAACTGTTCTTCATTTTGAAGGGGAATTCCTTGGGGAGGTAGGGATGTACTAGGAAATTATCACAATATCTTTAAAAGCCATAAGAAAATGAGTAAAAACAATCACTGGATAGAGTAGAGGTGACACCTTTATAAAGGGGGGAAACAGAGAGAAAATTAAGTTGGAATTTCTAAAAAACATATTCAACATTTTATTTATGTTTCCTAGAACTGACTCTGTCCAAGCCTTAAGTTGAAGCAATCTTTATTCTGTCTAATTTTACTCTCTCAAGAAACACTTGACAACTGGTCCCTATTTGCCTGTTTCTGTATCCCCAGTGCTTGGCACAGAATTTGCTTAATGAATGCTCATCAGCTGACTATTTCATCTTCAGCAACTACTGTCAGCTCTCTTCCTTGGAGCTCCTGGGAATTAGGAGGTACAGGAATTATAATATCCCACAAGAAAATGTCACACACTGGGCACACAGCCCAAGCCTGCAAGATTCAAATGTCACCAGTCCATTCGCTGTGCCCCTCACCCCCATAAAAAAAGCCATCTTCTTCTTCCCACGGAAGATTACAGTGTTTATCTAGAAATATAGCAACCGTCAAGGAGAAAAAGAAATCTTGCCCAAGTACCATGAGGATTGACACTGTCCAATTCCATTAACAGCTAAGCCAGAGCCCCTCTTCCCACACTTCAGCAGCCCTGCTGTAGCTCCTTTGTCCTAGAAACTCTGTCCAGTGCCGATTGACTAAAGCCTGCCGGGACCTGTTTTTATGAACAAGGGCTTCAAAATGGAGGCACGTCAGACCAGCAATTTTCGCAGGGTCTGAGGTCACCCCATCTCTTCACTTCCCACCGCTTTGTGTGTGTGGTGTTGTTTTTAAATTATAAACCTGGATCTGGTTTTGGGCTCTTTTAAGTTTTGATTTTCCCAAACTTTTGATGTTGTGGGTTATCGGAATTATATATAGCTCCACCTTCCCCGCCAACCACCCCAGGATCAAGCAGGCCCTATTCAGGTCACCAAGCACTTCAAAAGCCTCTTTCTGGGACTGAGACGATGATGTGCTCCAGCACCAGTGTCTAGGGGATGCCTATTGAAATGGGCCCTAATGCTTTTTTGAAAAAAGATAGGAGTGACAATGCCGTACTTCTCTCGGCACTGAATGCCAATGGTAATTTCGGCATCCCAGGCCACCACGATAAAGCCTCTAAAAAGCAAGCAGTGTTCTCTGAAGTGCTTCACGAGTATCCTATTGCAGGATCTAAAGTGCCTTCTAACTGAATGCAGTTGCCTAATTTGTTAAAGGTGGTGCCAGAAATGCTAATAGATTTCAGATACATTCCCTGGATGGTGGTGGAAAATTCTGTTTCAAATGCATCCAACAAGAAGCTGGGCTCGGGAATGTCCGCGTGCATTTCTACACCAGGGTTTCACCTTTGATTTCTACACCCATTTGGCTCGAAATCGTGACTTTAAGTCAATGTCTGCTTTCCACCTCCCACCCCCAAACTCTGTACACAAGAATTTGTAGGTATGTAAATACACAAATTCCCTTAAATTCCCCAACAGGGGAGAGAATCACTTTCTTCTGGTTTCTGCCAAAGTCACTCAAAAGTGGATTCCGGTAACTTATTGCTTCAAAGCTCCCTACAACTCGGCAAGTCTAAAATGATCAGGACCTGAAAAAGAGAAAGGAGGGAAAAAAAACAAAAAACATGGAAACTGACTATAAATCTTGAGGGGGAGGAGAAAGAAGACAGTGGAGCAGAATAAGGCAATGAAAGAGAGGCTTTCTCCCTGCAGAAATGAAAGTCAGTTATAGGCTGTGGACAGACTCAGAGAATTACTAATATCAAAACATGGCAGTCTTGAGCCTCTGGCATCTTCCCGATGGTCTGATAAATGCAATTTTTTTCACTGCTCAGAATTGCCTTCCCCTTTCTGAAAGCTTCCTAGTTCTCATTCCTACTCAAGTAACCTAAACAGAGGATTTTATGTGTTAGGATTTTCTTCCATTTAGGCTCCCTTCCTCTCCTCCCCCACTCCTTTGTTGTCTTCCTCTAAAGAAATTCACAAAGATTGGAATGGAAAAACCATCCAATGCTCTATGAAGATCCAGAGTGATTCCTATACAGGTCCAAAGCGCTTTAGATTCTCTTCCACTAGAAGCCACAGGATAATAAGAGGAGGCTCCAGGAGAGGTGTGGATCGCCCACAAGAGGACTGAACAACAACATGTATTTTTATTGGCAGACTGCTAACTAGCCAAAACCTTTGGAAAGTCATGACACCAATTTGGCAAAGCATTATCTGTCTGCTTTATTGAAAACATCTTAGGCAGCATAATAAATAAACTGCATTTCATTTTCATGGTTTGAGTTTGTATTTCTGTTGGCCAGCAGTCTGTCAGAGAGAAGTATGGTCTGATGAAATAGAAACTTTACTGAATCGTCCATTTCTTAACAACATAATGCTTTCAAATAGGACACATAAAGTATGGATATTTGCATATATGGATATATGGATATACATATATATATATATTGGATATGAGATGAAAAGAGAAAGAGAAAAAAGGAAGGAAGGGAGAGAGAGAAAGAGAGAGAAAGAAAGAAAGAAAGAAAGAAAGAAAGAAAGAAAGAAAGAAAGAAAGAAAGAAAGAAAGAAAGAAAGAAAGAAAAGGAAAATGG
>NC_058131.1:130557171-130619912 GCF_016433145.1 Gracilinanus agilis | reverse complement strand
GAAGGAAGGAAGGAAGGAAGGAAGGAAGGAAGGAAGGAAGGAAGGAAGGAAGGAAGGAAGGAAGGAAGGAAGGAAAAGAAAAGAGAAAGAGAGAGATTTTCTAAGGCAGGGGATAATTTTTCCCGAGTATATAATTTTTCAAAAGTTCAGTCCTAGAAATTATTTCCTAATTTAACCAAAAACAGGGCAGATATCACCATTCTTCAGTCCTCTGTTTCTTTGGTAGGAATATGTGGTAGATCAATGAAGGTATCAATCCTCAGATATATCCATTTGTAAGACTGGATTTGGATAGCATAGCCTCCTACTCCAAGCAGGGATTTGAAGGAGAAATATAAAAAGCCTAATAGGTCTTTGGGATTGGTGCAGTCAGGCAGTGCTATGGTATGGTGTTCTGGCCTTCTGCTTTGGCAAAGTAAACTCAAAATCACTTAGAGCCTTAATACCTTGATGCCAATAAGGCTGGGCCATGGCAAAACAACACTGGGCAAGCCTGGAAAAAGGTGGAGGAAATGATGCATGTGACTGGAAAGGGTGGAATTTTTTTGTTGGCCCAGAAAACAGAGCCTTGGTCTTCTGGGAGAGTTAATGGTTCCAAAAGCAAATGCAACAATAAACATGGAAATGGGAGGCAAAGACCAGGACTAATGAACCTGGATTTCCTGTGGATTACACCCAAGAAAGGGTAAAAACAGCCAAGAAACAATTCATGTAGGCTTCAGCTATCCAGAAGAAACAATCCTCATGAGGTCAATCTGTGACATCACAGAGAGACTAAAAGATTAGCAGAGTAACTGAGTAAATAAAGAAATACAAATTGGTTCCATTACCACAAAGAACCAGAGAGTAACTGCATGAGAGACCTGGAAAAGACTTGCACAGTTTTGAATGATCAGAGACCAAGGCCACAAATTATTTTCAAAATTTTATAATAAACTGTAAACTTTAAGGAAGAAAGCTGAATTGGGGAGGGTGGGGGTGAGTAACAATCCAAGTAAAGGAAAGCACAAAGATCATGAACCATAGGGGCTATTTAAAAATAAGTGCCCATTTCTGAGAAATATGTAACCCTTGTGTTAGAGAATCTATTCTGGCATAAAGTACATGGAGGGCACTCTCTTCTCTGATTCATTTTTCCTTCTCTGATAATCTGAAAATACCAATATTGGACCTTTCTCTGGTACTGAGGCACAGTCACCACTTCCCCTTATAAGTACACACTTTCATAAGGCTAAAAGCATACCTTTATTTATAGATTAGAAGAGACTAGACCCATATCATGGCATCTAAAAAATAGCATTATCAATGTATAAACAACCCTCTCAACTAGATGTGGAATTCAATTACTTGATATATGATCCTAGGCAAAAATCCAGCAAGGGGCACCCAGTGATTGTTCATCCATATTGACATTTCCCTGACATGGTATATTGATTTCCCTGTAGTTTTGGTGTCAGTAGATGATGTCTATCAGTCCTTCTTTTCATTAGTCCCCTTCATCATCCCATTCAACATTTCTCTGTTGACATGTCTTATAGTTCTCGATTTTCAGAGAAAAAGGCAATTATTTGCAATTAAAAAGAATTAACTTTCAATCATCTAGACATAGTTGGGGGGGGGGGGCAGGAATGCACCACAGAAACCATTCCTGTACTCATTAAATGTTTTTCCAGATAAAAATGAAACTCCATGTTGGAAGGTCTCTATTTAATAAAATGAAAAAATTCCAAAGTTACAAACGTTTTCGCCTCTATCCAATCCAATGTCTATCCAAAAAGTAATCTCTATTATAACATGCTTGACAAGAATCAATCCATACCTGGCTTGGAAGCTTCCAATGAGAGTTGACTCACTGGCTAGCTGCTACATAACCAAAACCTTTGCAAAGTCATGCTACCTAATTGACAAATCTACTGTCTCACAAGGTAGCACTTTTTGGCTACTTTTAACATTTTTTTAAAAAGGTGATTATTGTTATTCTTATTGGTTTTGCTTATTTTCCCCTGATATAAAACTGATTATAATCACTTATTTTCCATTTCCATTTGTCCCTGATTTTATCCTCTGCAGATAAAGAGAACAAGATTAATTTGTCTTCCACATGACAGTCCTTTATATACTTAAAGGCAGCTATTTTCTTTTTACAGGTTAAACATCTCCATTTCCTTCAGCCAATTCTCATGTGGCATAGACCCAAGGACTTTACCCTTCTGGTCATCCCACTCTGTATAGTTTCTAGCTTCTTGAACTATGATGCTCAAAACCAAATGCACTATTCCCTACAACTGTTCTCTGGGTTTAAACAGTTAACCAGTTTTTCACCCATTGAATTTTTCTATTCTCTAATACACAACTCTCTACTTTTTCCATAAGAATAATGAGCTACCATCTCCAGAGAAAAAACTGATAAATAGGAATAAGTAAGACATAGTTTTATATGCATATATATATACATATATATATATATATATTTTGGTCAAATGATACCTTCTCTAATGGGGGAAGGAGAAGAAGTAGGGAGTTAACTGGGCATTTCAATGTAACAAACCAAAAAATTTAAATTAAAAAATAAAAGAATAATGAGGTGCTTTATTCTTTAGGTTTTTTATGGTTAACCTGACATCAAATTAAAGTGGGCATTATCATGTCAGGAGAACAGGGGGAAAATATTATAACTGTAATTGCATATCATTATTATGTATTAAAATATATAATACATTCAAATTGTACTTTTTAAAAGTGGTCCTTTTTATCTGTGATTATTTCTGTCTCTTTTGTTCTCTTCTGTATATCTTTAAAAGGATGACTCATTGATGTTTTTTAATTCCTTTATTACTTTTTGCCTACTCTACCTGCCTTTCATATATCACCACCACCCCATGGAGGAAAAATAGCAAAGATAATCCATTTTGACAAATATTCATAGTCAAGTACAGGGGTCGGCAATGTATGGCTCTTTCTGCAGGAGCCATAAAGTGAATTTTTTTTCAGGCACTGTTACAGGAGCGTGCACTGTTATAGGAGCACACACTGTGAGCACTGTATGGCTCTCACGAAATTGCATTTTAAAAAATGTGGCGTTTATGGCTCTCATGGCCAAAAAGGTTGCCGACCCCTGGTCAAGTAAAGAAATTCCCACAATAAGTATAACGAAAAATATATGTCCTATTCAATATTTTTAGTTAGGTTACTTCTCTGTCAAGAGATGAGTAGCATGTTGGTTCTCTAAATGGTTCTCATTGGTTCTCTAAATCGTGCTTTATCATTTCAAGAGTTCTCAACTCTAAGGGTTTTATAATATTGTTATTGTATAAGTTATTCTTTTGGTTCTACTCACTTCCCTCTCCATTTCAAGAAGCAATTTTTTTCTGGTTTTGTTTATCTTCTTTTCTCCAGTATTGGCATAAAACAAAACAGAACTCAAAACTGGGTTTTTTTTGGTTCTTTATTGCCTGCCTCTACTCATTCTAAGTCCTATAATTATTCAAAATTCTGCAAGTATTTTGCCATGTTTTTGTGTTCAACTCCCTTGTTTCCATTATTTAAACATTGCTTTGGTTAATGAATTTTTTAAAAATTCTGCAGGAACATGTAGATGTGAATTTTATATAGGTTTCGGTGTGTATGTACTTATGTAATATGTGGATACAAGCATACATATATGTATGCATATCTATAGCTACATCAATACTTTTCCTTATTTACTGTAAAAAATATCCTAGTAGCTCCTAGTAGTACGACACTTTGTACCAATGCCTTGTAGTTTATTTGTGTGTGCTTGTGTTTATTTTGTGTGAGATTTCATCAGTCTGGACAATTGTCACTATGCATTTCTATCTATACATATTGCCAGCTACACTGTAATTTATAATTGGAGAGAACTGCCCAAGGCTGAGTGGTCTTTCTGTGATCACATTGTTGGGATTTCAACTATAGGACTAAAACCTGGTTCTTTCTGACTACAAGGCTAGCCATCTACCCACCATAGGATACTGCCTTTCCATGTACTTAATGAAGATGGAAATATTTATGTGTGTGTGTGTATATATATATATGTACATTTACAAATATTTACAAATAAATATATACACATAGAGAGAGATTTGTACATATATGCAAACATGCATGTGTGTATTTATACATTTTATATGTATATCTGTAAGTTTATGTATGTGTGTATGTATATCTTGGTCACATATATTGGTCCCATGGTATCCTCTCTAGGGAGGGAGAGGGAAAGAGGGAGAGAGAATAAAAAAAACACATTAGGACTTCAATGTAACAAAAAAATGTTTTAATAATTTTTAAAAGATTGAAAGATGGAGGAGGTTTAGACAAATAAAGAAAAGACATGTTTGTTATGCTAATAGGTCAAAAGTTATAATGTCACAGAATTTAAGAGATGGAAGAAATCTTAAAGCATATTTAGTTCAAACCTTTCATTTTGCAGATAACAAAAAGTAGTAATAATGGATTATGTAGTACTTCGGAATTTACAGAGCACTTTCCCACAAAAACCCTGTGATTTGTCTGGTGTAAATAGTGATGTCGTCATTTTATAGATTAGGAGACTGGGGCCTATGGGGGAAAAGTGATTTTTAAAGGTCAGACATATAGTGTATACTAGAGACAGAACTCAGCCATAGGTCTTCTATCTCATCGTCCAGTGATCTTTCAATTTAGGAATATCCTAGGCACTAACACTAGGTAGCTCATATAAGTATTAATATACTGTTTTAACTAAATTTGATATCAGCCAGATAATGACCCGTTTGGGCCAGATGGTATCCCTTAAATTCAGGCTTCAAAGATTTATTAAGAATTGGTAAGCCAATTTATAGAAAATAAAAGCTGGCCTGAGCTTGCTCATTCCCTAAATATGAACCATTTGGGGGTGATCCCAAGGAGTTAGGGAAAGAGCAAGGAGTGGAAAGCATATGTTTCTGGGCCTCTCATTCTCAGCTAAACTTTAATATGAAAGACTATTATTTCCAGAGTATGTTTCCATCTAGAATCAAGAAATTTTGTCCATTATACATTTCTAATCAAATCTTTTTCCTTCGTTGTTCATCAGCCTGTGAAGAAACTAGAAAGTGACAAACTATCTTGTGGTATTAAAGTCAATATAGCAATATAGCAGATCTGAACTATAGCAGAAACAGCTGCCCTTTATATAGCATTTCAAAGTTTGCAAAATTTTTGACATAGTCACCTTTGAACCTCAAAATAGTCCTAAGATAGGTACTGCAGTTGTTGTTTTATAATAGAAGAGGAAAGTGCCTCCTCCAAGGTGATACAACTTCTAAGTGCCATGAGTTGTGTTGTATCAGTGTATTATATAGTTAGGGCCAGTATTTAGAGGCTCAAGAAAACCAGACAGTTTGGCGTTACCTAGAGCCAAGGGAATGACTAACATTGAATTTGGAAAGAAAAATGATTGGACGGCTCCAAGGAAGTTGCTGTAGAAGCAAAAGATATCTAGAATTAGAAATATCAAGAGTATAATTTAGTCTTTGGTGAGTCCTACTAGTCTGTGAGGTCTTTCACAGAACATAACATTAGATGTGGTCCTGACTGCCTATGATTAAAACTGAAAGATAGACAGCCTAATCACAGAAACAAAGATGAAGAAAGTTCCTGGCTTCAGTGAGGGGACAAATGCTAATACTCTCACTTAAATTCGCCCTTCTCTAACCTTTGCAACTTCCTTTTCAATTTACTACACCCTTATCATAAACCCCTGTTCATAAGAGCATTTTAACAGTATAATTTTATGTATATATACATAATAAGAATAACATATATAACAACATGTATCAAAATACATTTTTGCTACCATGTTAATGTATGTTGTATCCCTAAGAGATTTTTTTAAATGGGAAAGGTTCTGTTTTTACAAAAAATATTTATAGCTATGCTTTTTGTGGTGGCAAAAAATTAGAAAATGAGGAGCTGTCTCTTAACTGGGGAATGACTAAACAAATTGTGGTATACAATGTTGATGGAATACTATTTTGCTACAAGAAATGATGAATCAATGGATTTCTATAAGAACTGGAAAAACCATCTAAAACCATCAGCAAATAACATCTGCAATGGAGACAAGTTAAAAGCCTACCCAATAGGATCAGGAGTGAAGCAAGGGTACCCATTATCAACTCTATTATTTAATATTGTACTAGAAGCACTAGTGGTAGCAATTAGAGAAGAAAAAGAAATTGAAGTGATTAAAGTAGGCAGTGAGGATACTAAACTATCACTTTTTGAAGATAACATGATGGCATACCTAGAAAATCCAAGAAATTCAACTAAAAGGCTAGTGGAAATAATTAACAATTTTAGCAAAGTTGCAGGATACAAAATAAAACCACATAAATCATCAACATGTCTATATATTTCCAACAAATCTCAGCAGCAGGCGTTAGAAAGAAAAATTCCATTTAAAATCACTCTAGACAATATAAAATATTTAGGAATCTATCTACCAAGAAACATGGGATTATATGATCGCAACTACAAAACATTTGTCACACAATTAAAACTAAATTGAAAAAAAAACTAAATTGAAATAATTGGAAAAACATTAGTTGCTCATGGGTAGGATGGATTAATATGATAAAAATTACAATCCTATTCAAATTAATCTACTTATTCTGTGCCATACCTATCAAACTACCAAAAAACTTTTTTATTCAATTAGAAAAAATTATAACAAAGTTCATCTGGAAGAACAAAAGATCAAGAATATCAAGGGAAATAATGAAAAAAAAATGTGAAGAAAGGAGGCCTAGCAGTAACCAAATCTTAAACTATACTATAAAACAGTGATCATCAAAAAATATGGTACTGGTTAAGAGACAGAAGGGTGGATTAATGGTATAGACTTGGGTTAAATGACCTCAGTAAGCTAGTGTTCAATAAATACAAAGATACCAGCTTTTGGGACAAGAACTCACTATTTGACAAAAACTGCTGGGAAAATTGGAAAACAGTATGGGGAAAATCAGGTCTAGATCAATATCTCACACCCTATACCAAGATAAATTCAAAATGGGTTAATGACTTAACTATAAAAGAGTAAAATCATAAATAAATTAGGTGAATATACACTAGTATATCTGCCAGATCTGTGGGAAAGGAAGGAATTTAAGACCAAGCAAGAGATAGAGAACATTACAAAATATAATATGAATGACTTTGGTTACATCAAAATAAAAGGTTTTATACAAACAAAACCAATGTAACCAAAATTAGAAGGACAACAATAAACTGGGGAGAATATTTATAACAAAACTCTCTATCAAAAGTTTAATATCCCAAATATATATGGAACTAAGTCAAATTTACAAAATATCAAGCCATTCCCAAATTGACAAATGGTCAAGAGATATGAAAAGGCAGTTCTCAGATAAAGAAATCAAAACTATCTTTTTTTATTTGATTTACTTTTATTTTTTATGAATTTTTTATTTTTAGAAAAATTTTCCATGGTTACATGATTCATATTGTTACTTTCCCCTTCACCCATTCAAACTCTCCTCCCCCCATAGCTAACTCATATTTTCACTGGTTTTAACATGTGTCATCAATCAAGACTTATTTACATATTATTGATAGTTACATTTATGTGGTCCTTTCAGGTCCAAATCCCCAATCATGTCCTCATCAACCCGTGTGTTCAAGCAGTTGTTTTTCTTCTGTGTTTCCTCTCCTGTAGTTCTTTCTCTGTATGTGGGTATCGTTCCTGGGTCATTGCATTGCTGCTAGTACAGATGTCCATTACATTTGATTTTACCACAGTGTATCAGTCTCTGTGTACAACATTCTTCTGGCTCTGCTCCTTTCACTCTGCATCAATTCCTGGAGGTCTTTCCAGTTCACATGGAATTCCTCCAGTTTATTATTCCTTATTGCACAATAGTATTCCATCACCAACATATACCACAATTTGTTCAGCCATTCCCCAATGGAAGGGCATACCCTCATTTTCCAGGTTTTTGCCACCACAAATAGCACAGCTATAAATACTTTTGTACAAGTCTGTTCATCTATGATCTCTTTGGGGTACAAACCCAGCAGTGGTATGGCTGGATCAAAGAGCAGGCATTCTTTTATTGCTCTTTGGGCATAATTCCAAATTGCCATCTAGAATGGTTGGATCAGTTCACAACTCCACCAGCAGGGCATTATTGTCCCAATTTTGCCAGCATTCATTACTCTCCCCTTCTTTCATTTTAGCCAATCTGCTAGGTGTGAGGTGATACCTCAGAGTTGTTTTGATTTGCATTTCTTTAATTATTAAGATTTAGAACACTTTCTCATGTGCTTGTTGATAGTTTTGAGTTCTTTATCTGAAAATTGCCTAGTCATGTCCCTTGCCCACTTATCAATTGGGGAATGGCTTGATTTTTTATACAATTGATTTAGTTCCTTGTATATTTGAGTAATAAGACCTCTGTCAGAGTTTTTTGTTATAAAGATTTTTTCCCAGTTTGTTGTTTCCCTTCTGATTTTGGTTGCATTGTTTTTGTTTGTACAAAAACTTTTTAATTTAATATAATCAAAATTATTTATTTTAAATTTTGTAATTTTTTCTAACTATTGCTTGGTTTTAAAATCTTTTCTTTCTCAGAGATCTGACAAGTATACTATTCTGTGTTCACTTAATTTATTTACAGTTTCCTTCTGTATATTCGAGTCATACACCCATTCTGAATTTATCTTGGTGTAGAGTGTGAGATGTGGATCTAAACACAAATAACTAATCTCTCCCATATTGTTTTCCAATTTTTCCAGAAGTTTTTGTCAAATAGTGGATTTTTGTCCCAAAAGTTGGGCTCTTTGGGTTTATAATTATTTATTATTAGTTTAATATTTAAAATTGAAGAAATCAAAACTATAAATAATCACATGAAAAAGTCTTCTCAATCCCTCTTGATTAGAGAAATGCAAATTAAAACAACTCTAAGGTGCCACCTTATACCTAGCAGACTGGCCAAAATGGCAGCAAAGGAAAGTGATAAATGTTGGAGGGGATGTGGCAAAATTGGGATGCTAATATACTGCTGGTGGAGTTGTGAATTAATTCAACCATTCTGGTGAGCAATTTTTAATTATTGCCAAAAGGCTTTAAAAGAATGCCTGCCCTTTGATCCATCCATACCACTGCTGGGTTCGTAATACCAAGAGATAGGAAAAATACTTGTACAAAAATATTTATAGCCTCTCTTTTTTTGGTGGCAAAATGGAAAATGAAGGGGTGTCCCTCAAATGGGGAATGGCTGAACAAATTGTTGTATTTGATGGTGATGGAATACTATACTGCTGAAAGGAAAAATGAACTTCAAGAATTCCATGTGAACTGGAAAGACCTCCAGGAATTGATACTGAGTGAAAGGACCAATACCAGCAGAATATTGTACACAGAGACTGATACATCATGGCACAATTGAATGTAATGGACTTCTTTACTTGCAGCAATGCAGTGACCCAGGACAATCCAGAGGGACTTATGAGAAAGAATGCTATCTACATTCAGAGGAAGAACTGTGGGAAGAGAAATGCAGAAGAAAAAAATATTATTGATCATATGATTCGATGGGGATATGATTGGGATTTTGATATTAAAAGATCACTCTATGGCAAATATGAATAACATGGAAATAGGTTTTAAGCAACGATACATGTATAACCCAGTGCAACTGCTTGTCAGCTTCAGGAGGGGGTAGGAAAGAAAGGGGAGAAATCATGAATCATGGGAAAATAATCTAAATAAATAATTTTATTTTTTATAAATGAACTGGAAAGACTTACACAAACTGATGCATAGTGAAATAACTGGTACCAGGAGAACATTATACACAGTGACTAAAACATTGTGGGATGATCAAATGTAACTGGCTTTGCTACTAAAAAGCAATGCAATGATTCAAGACAATTCTGAGGGACTTATAAGAAAGAATGCTAGCCACATTCAGAGGAAGAACTGTGGGAATAGAAACACAGAAGAAAACATATAATTTATCCTTTGCTTACATGGGTATATGATTCGAGGTTTGGGTTTTAAAAGATTACTTTATTACAAAAATGAATAATATTGAAATAGGTTTTGAGTCATAATATATGTATAACCCAGTGAAATTCCTTATCAACTCTGGGAGGAAGGAGAGAAGAGGGGAGGGAGAAAACAAGAATCATGGAATCATAGAAAATTTTAAAAATTAAATTAAATTAAAAAGGATATGTGTGTATGAGTGTATATGTATTTTTGGTACTAAATAAGTTTATATTTAATATATATTTAAGTGAGTATGTGTCTTTTTGTAAATGTATATTTAGGTAGAGAGAGAACTACTAAAGTATATATATATATAAAGTGAGATTTAAAATATACATATTGTTACATTATTAAAATGTGATAAATACATTTGAAATATAGCAGGAAATTACATTTTTGTGTTATCATCAAACTTTAAAAACAAAACAGAAAAGACTGCACCAGGATAATGATTACATTTCATATGCTACAAGCCCCAACTCTGAAAGCATTTCATGAAGAATCAAAGTAGCTGAAATTAATCAATTTAAAATTAGGCTTAAAAATATTCTATAGAGTAGCTTTAGGATCATTATTATGGAATACTGGCATCTCTTTCACTGTTAAAGATGAATTATTTTGTGTCTTGGAAACTTTCAAGTAAAGTATCAATTAACCTCAAGTTTAAAACAAAATTATTTAGATATCATTTTGCTACAGGTAAATATAGATATGAGAGCTACCAAAATATACACTTGCTCAGAAGACACAGGACCAGGCCCTTGAATTGGATTAGCAAACTCAACAGCTTTGTGTGGGCTATGATATTTGCCTCAAATTCTCATCATTACACTAATGGACCAGTAAGCAAAGGTGTAATCCTTTTTATCAAGAAGAGAAGAGCTAGCATATACAAGATATATTAGAATTCATAGTCAGTGACTAATAAATGTTTGTTGAACAAAGGAATGAGCCATCAATTATCAACTTGGACCTTAAAGGAATAAAGGAATCAGTAAAAGTCAGTAAAATGAAAACATGGTATGGTTGCTGATGGAGGATAGGAGGAGGGCATAAAACTTATAAGGGTAATGAGGTAGACAGCTAAGAAAGAGGGCACATGAAGATGCAGAATACAAATTATATCTTCACTATTTTGTCTAGGGTCTTCCTTGTCATAGCTAGCTAATCTCTGCTGAGATTCTCTTTTTTATTAATCTATGAATATGTCCAGGTTGATAGATCTATCTAAGTATATATATATATATATTTATATTTATATTTATATATAAGCTTTGTCAGACATGGGAACATTCTTCAATACACATCAATCCAAGGGCCTAATACTGTTACATGCAGATTGAATTCAATTCAACAAACATTTGTTGAGCGATTGCTTTGGTGAAGAAGGGAAGCTAGGTGGCACAGTGGGTAGAGTATTGGGCCAGAAGTCAAGATTTACTTTCCCAAGTTCAAATCTAGCCTCAGACACTAGCTGTGTGATCTTGGACAAGTCACTTAATCTTGTTTGCCTTGGTTTCTTCATCTGTAAAATGAGCTGGAGAAGGATATGACAAAGCACTCCAGTATGTTTGCCAATAAAGCCCCAAATGGGATCACTAAGAATGGGACACAGTTGAAATGACTGAACAACAACTTGGTTATGAGACTACAATAGAAAATAGGAATGCTTGGTGCCTTATTCTTTTTTCCTCAAATAATCATATCTGTGATCTCAAGGATATGGGAATTCTCTCCAGTAAGAAAGATCAAAATCTAGTGCCAGTGACTAGGTATTCCATTTAACTATGTAACATCAATTAGACTTTACAAAGGGATATTTGCTTCTAAGATATAGCAAGAACAGAAGTTCAAAATTTTCCCTTTACCACTACCAGGTAATATTCTTCTCTAAACCACATTAATCTCTGGAATAAATAGGCTCAGCTTTAGTACAATTCCTACATTGCCTTTGTCTCACTGAATAATTTAGGGCTAAATATGGCATCACTATGAGATAAGTCCTCATCTGAACTGTTACTGAACTTGGTGTTGAAGGCTGTTTCTCAATTCTTGGGGTACTGGTGTTGGGGTAGCTGCACAAACTGGAATGGCTAAATCCCATTAATGGGTAGCCTGCTTTCTTAACATTTCAAAATTTACAAGGTCAAAGTTGCTTTTCATGGCTATTTATGTTGGTCTTAGAAGGAAAGGACCCAAGGTCTTACCCCTTACATGAAAGCCTCTCAGTGGATATCATCTGCCAAGGAATCCAACCAAGAGAGAGCATGACTAAGGCATTTTTGAAGGTATCTTCAGTTTTGGTTCTACACTTTTAGTCAGTCCATGAGGTTTCTATTCATCCACCACATGCTTAGATATCAAAATGCCTATGTACTCTCTGAAATCTCTCAAAGCACTTCCAAAACAGGTCATCAGAACTCTCCAGGGAATAGGCTCCCCCATCTTTTACAAGGGAAGTTACATCATCAGGGCCCATAGATGCATTCTGCTCATGCTCATAAGGAATGTCCTTATTGACCAATACCTCCTTTATACTTGTATCCTCCGTTCTCAACTTGGGGCTTAGCACATAATAAGTAAATGTTTTTCTCTGCTTTAGGTGGGGTGGGGGGATGCATTCAGATGTCAGTGGTTACTAACACAAAGACATGGAGGCAGGAGTTGAAGTAGAATGTATGGCCCACTTTGACCAGAATGGCAAAGATATGGAGGAAAATAATCTGAAATAAGCCTGGAAAAGTAGATGGGAGCCATGTTATAAAGGACTTTTGCTGATGGTAAGTCTTATCTGAGAAGTTAAGAAAAAAGTTTATGAAAGAACAACCTTATCATCATCTTGATCATAAAACTTATTTTTCTTTGAATCTCCCACAGGGCCTCTGACATTATCTTCACACTAGTAACTTGATGAATGTTTGTTAACTGATAAATGTGTTGGAGGAGGAAAGGAAATTGATGGCGAGATACAGAAAGCCAGTGGATTCTCTGAAAAATGCAGTGAGGTAATTAGAAAAGAAACAGAAACATGTTTGATTAGAATGAAGAAAAATATATGTCTCACATGAGCAAGGGGCTCTCCTCTGAAGGCCTTCTGAGTCAGTTCTTAAG
The DNA here is from genome assembly GCF_016433145.1 of Gracilinanus agilis. Lineage (NCBI taxonomy): Eukaryota > Metazoa > Chordata > Mammalia > Didelphimorphia > Didelphidae > Gracilinanus > Gracilinanus agilis. The sequence continues at coordinate 130,606,744 of NC_058131.1, read as the reverse complement.
GGGTTACTAAGACCACAAAGGAAACAAAAAGGAATTGCCATGATCTGAGAAATCCCATAATGCTCCATGTTGTCAACTGGCTACCTTCTTGGATGTCCCCTCTTCTGGTTATTAGATATACTGAAAAGAAAACAAAGGCAAAAATAATGTGAGGAAGAGTGGGATATCAATTAAAGAAACACAGAGGAGATAGGTCAAGTCCTGTAGCAACATTATATATGTGATTAAGCTGGAAGTATCTTAGCATCATAGAATTAAAAGGGGAAGGAACCTTTAAGATTATCTATTTTTTTTTTGCACATAAAGGTTTTTTTTTAATGTTTTAAGGATAGAGTTACATTGTAATTATAAAAATTACTTACAGAATTAAGTAACATTTAAAGTGCTTATCCTTCTAAATGCAGAGAGCAGGGAACTGACTACATTATTCAAAATAAAATGAAATTTAAAAATGAAACCAAGTTCTGAAGATGAAGTCATTTACCTAATTTTAAATGTAAACACGAAGACCTTTGAACTATACACATGAAGAACTATCAAAACTATGCTGCTGATGTAAAGTAAAGAAAAAATCACAACAAGGAACCATAAACTGCTTTAATCATAATTGCTTTCCCCAAAGTAATTTAAATTATTTTTGCCTTAAGAGAACCTTTATTTTTAAGGAAGAGTCAGTAGAAAGTCATTACTGTTTATCTTTATTCCAGTGGCTCCTAATGTTTTGTTCTATGGACACTTTTAGAAGAAACAAAGAAAGAAACAAAGAAACAAAGAAAGGAAGAAAGGAAGAAAGAAAGATAGGTAAAGAAAGAAAGAGTATTGAGAGCCTCGTGATGATTTAATATAGTACTCATAACATTCTAATAAATGTATTCATTTAGTATTTACCATAACTACAATGATAACTTATTGAAAAACCTCCAAATTATAATCTACTTTCTGTAATTTCAGTTAAAAGATGTAAAATTCTATTCTGCCTATGATCATAAAAATCTAAATATAACACTTTAAACCTTTAATTATAAAATAATTATAACAATTTTATATGGGATATTCTATAAGCAATAAAAGAGGTGATCCAGTAGGACCTTATATTCATACTGTTATCTGTATGACTTTATAGTCAATGTTTTTATTTTACTAATTTTGTTGAATACAAATAATATTTTAATGAAATAAGCCTGAACTTGGAAGGTATTTAAGAATTTAATAATTATATAATTTTGATGTTAGACTTTTTCATTTTTATCTGAACAACATTTCTAATATTTAGCTCTATGCCAGACAATATTAAATTTGGTTCTGCATCAAGTTTTATTCATACATTTTGATTAAAGCAAGAATAAAACGAAAATGCTCGTTCACACAGATGATGAAGCCAAGGCCCAGAAAGGTAAAAATAACTTGCCTGTGATCAAATAGTACTTTTTACTGATTTTGAGTTCAATTAAACTGATTCTAAATCACATCTCTTAATAGAGCACAAAACAAAAGGTTACTGTTAAAGAATAAATGAAAAATTGCAAGATACTCAGAACTAAATACTCTAAGGCCATACTCATAGTAGTCTGGGGAAGAATGCATAGGGATGTAAGGCAATGTGGAATGTTATCAAAAACCCTTAATTAGAAGTCAGGAGAATTGCAATCCTAATTCAGCCATTAACTAGTTGGGTAATCTTGGGTAAGTCTCTTCAGTTGGTTGGTCCTCAGTTTCATCATATGTAAAATAAGAGGGTTTGGCAAAGCAATTACTAAGAACTCTTCCAACCCTAACAGTCTGTCTTATGTATATAGCTCTCTCTTGTTCCAGAATTGTATGTTACATGGCTAAAGTTTTCTTTATTTCATGAGTATTTTAAAGGAATTATACTACATAAATAATGTTTTAATCATCAAAGTTCTATTTCTGATATTCATTCCTTTGTCTAGAGAAGAGTCTTTGATGTTTCAGGATATTTTTTTTCTTCTTGTTCAGTCATATCTGACTCTACATGACTCCATGGACTTTTGTCCATGGGGTTTTTCGGGCAAAGTTATTGGAATTGTTTGTCATTTCCTTCTCTATTGTATTCTTATTTTATAGATGGGGAACTGGAACAAATGGAGGGTAAGTGACTTGCCCAGGGTCACCTAGCTATTAAATGTCCTAGGCTGTATTTGAACCTAGCTCTCCTTGACCCCAGGTCCACTGTTCTATCCATTGAACCACCTAGCTGTCCTACATAGGTGTTTTAGTTTTAGGTATCATCTAATGGAATTTCTACTCTCCAGTCATTCTTAGAATTACAATATTTAGAATTAGAAGGGAACTAATCCAACCACCTGATTATCAGAGTCATAAAAAGATTTAATAGATTAAAACATTAGACCAAATCTAATAAGACAAAAATTAATATGTATAAATTTAATGTCTTAAATTTAGACTAAAAAAAAACTACTTCATAAGTAAAAGACCTGGGTTCAAGTCCCACTTCCAACACATATTAATTTTGTGATCCTGGGCCAATTACTTAACTTCTCAAAACTATAGGAAACTATGTGGCTATTAACTACAGAGCACATTCCAATATGTATTGGTAAAGGAAATTTCCCACCCAGAAGTTTCAAACTTTGGAGTGCCATAGTTTAGGAAAGACATTGGTTAACTAAAGGATATCCTAGAAGTTGGTAAAAAAGCCTTGAGTATCTGAAGATCTACTCAAAAAACAGAAAATGCTATCCCAGAGAAGACTCAGAAGGGCCAGGATAGCTGTCTTTAAAGGGCTAACTCGAGAAAAAAAGGGTTAGACTTATTCTACTTGACTTTGAAGAAAGCTTCCGAGAGTAATGAGTGGAGAAAACTGACAAAAATTTAGAAATGAAAGAAAATTTCATTTCAAAGTAGAATGAGTAGCCTAAGAAGATAGCACTTTATGCTTCACAGATCTTCAAACAGTAACTGAATCATCCCCTTACTGAGTATGTTACAATGGAAATTTATATTCAGGCATGTGTTGGTTGAGTTGATCTTTTAGGATCTTTTGCATGCTAACTTTTTAAAGTTATCAGTATATATACTTTTTTTAAATAACAGATTTCCACATGAGTTTTCCAAAATTATATGATCCATATTCTCTCCCTCTCTTATTCCCTTTCCCCTCCTGGACCTGACAAGCAATTCAATCTGGTCTATATATGTATTATATGATAACTTTATTAAAGCCCTTTAAGCTTCACTTTGAACTTCACATAGATTAACTCCTTTAGTTATAATAATATCTCTAAGTGGTAGGATATGAATATATTTTCTCTATTTTACAAATAAGAGACTGAAAATAAAAAAGGTTAAGTAACATGCCCAAGTCACATACAGAATGGAAATACTATTGGTCTTATCCCTTTGGTTCTATGCCCAAAGGACTGATGTTTCATTTCATGTGAGGAATTTTACCTGTAAAATGGTGGGAGTACTATTTTAAGTTATACAATGGATATCTCTCAAAGTATCACACACCCTCCATCACACTTTGCCTAGGCCTGCCATAATTACTTCATGCTATGACATATGACATCATGGTGTTCTCAGACTTGGGGGTGTATCTAATGAGTCTGAGCTGGAAGGGTCCCAGCGGAATGTAGCACACCAAAGACATAGTGTTCTTTTACATTCCAATATGACATTAGTGCAGGAAACAAAGGGCTCTTCATGATCCAGAGGTTGGCCTGTAAAGTTTTACTGAATCAGTAGGTGGCAATGGGAGAGAAGGGAGTTTATCATGATAAGAAACTTTCAGAGCACAGAACACATTATGTTATGCCCACCTTTACTGTGATATTACTCCAAATAATAAATAAAGGTGGTTATTAAAGTAGCGTTTCATATGTTCAAAGAATATGGGAACCTTGATCACCTATGTCATAAAACTGTGTTATCATTAAATAATGTTTGAGTGAGAACACTCTGTTATTTGAGTAATAGTCCTTTTTGATGGGGTCCAAGGAAGAATGACTTACCTTAAATCCCGTACTAGACTTGATACTGGCAAACAAAATTCTAATGTATTATATAAACTTTTAAGAAATAAATTATACTGAAAAAGGATAGTAAGATGAATCACCACTATTAGCTTGATTTGTAAAGGGAGAGGTGGGGTTGAGTATTAATAAGGAATTGCCAGACCTCAGTTTTCCAAAGCTTAGAAGATAGGTTTTAAAGTTGAATGGGGTTTTAGACACCAGCTATCTATTCCAGGGGTTCTTAAGTTGAGGTTTGTGAACCTGAGTTTAAAATAATTTTTCTATTAATGATATTTTAATGTAGTTGTTTTCCTCTGGATTCTAATGTACTTTGTTTTATGTGTTTTAAAACATTTTTTTTCTGAGAAAGGGTCTTAAACTTTCACAGTACTACTAAAAAGATTAGGAACCCTTCATCTAGTCTTGTAATTCTTCAATTTTTGGGTCTCAGGACCCCTTTATACTCTCAAAAATTACTGAGGATGCCAAAGAGCTTTGGTTTATATAGTTTGGATTCATTGATATTATTATATTAGAAATTAAAATGCACTAGTATTATGAAAATAGTTTTGACTTACTGACTCCCTAAAAGGTTTTATTTAACTATGGGAACCAGTAATCTACTTTAATCCTATGAAGAAGCTAAGAGATATGAAATGTATTATCCAAGATCATTTAGACGACAAGTAGTAGCAACTGAGTTTAAAAGTACACCAAAATGTCCTGAAGCAAATAACCTGTCTGGTTGTCATCTTTGTCATCATTGTCATCCTTATTGTCATGGTCATCATCATCATCATCACTGTTGTTGTCATCATCATCATCCACTTTTAATGTAGTACAATGTATATTATAGTATAAATATATATTATAGTATAAGGTATAAATATTATATAATATTATACAATAATAATATACAATATAAAATATTATAGTATAAAGTATAATAACCAGGTAGTATAATGGAAAGAGTGCTGGACTTGCAGTCAGAAGCTGTAGATTCAAGGCTTACCTACAGCTATTTACAAACTACCCAGCAGTGAGCAAATCTCTTCTGTTCTCTGACACTATTCATTCATAATGCTATCACTACTTATCTCAGAGGTAAAGTTGCTGTGAAAACCTGCTTCATAAGCTCAAAAGAGATATATAAATATGATTTCATATAATTATGATGTTTAGAAAAAATGTGCTACCTTTTTGAATAGTAAAGCGTATCTGACTTCCTCCAGGTCTTAACTAAAGCCCAACATCTGCAAGAATCCCTTTCCAGTCCTCCTAGCACCTTTCCTATGAGATTTTCTCCAATTTATCTCATATATATATACATATGTGTACATAGAATCTCATTTGTGCATAATTATTTGTATGTCATCTCCCCAGTCTGACTGGGCACTCCTGGATAGTAGAGACTTTATTTTTCTTTTCTTTATATCCCCAGAGCTTAGTATTGTGCCTGGCACCAACGTAGTTGGCACTTAATCAGTACTTATTGACTTGAGAGAGACACTGTAGACAAATTAGAAAAGACCAGGAGAGAGAGCCAAAATGAAAGGGAAGAATTTGAAAGTGAATTTAAACAAAAGTATGAACGAGAAAAGATTCTGTTGACTGAAGAAAATAAAAAAACTTTCAAATGATCTTGATAAGCTTACTACTATGGTTGAGAGACTAAGCATAAACAGCGGACAGCTAAAAGAAGAGATGAGAGATCTAGCAGACAAAAAGGAATCAGTTGCACATTGGGAAGCCCAAATCACAGAAATTATCCAATGGGTGAGTGATGAAAAGGATGCACAAGGGTATCTTCAGGCATTGGCCTCTAAAATGACAGAGGAAATTGGAGGCATTGAAAAATTCCAGCCTTGGTACAAGAGCAACAGACATGCCTTGGAAGATGCGCCATTTTGCAAACTGATTATGTCAGCTCGATTGGAATTACAGTCAGCTCTGGATGCATAAATCAAAGCCAAATAGGCCATCCAAGAAGAACTTAATAAAGTCAAAGCACTGAACATCTCATCAGAATGCAAACTGCAAGAGTCAGAGAAGAGGAACTTGGAACTGCCATCAGAAATTGAAAAGCTGAAAGAGGAAACTGAGGAACTTAAATCTGAAAAGGGTATGGAAGCTGGTGTCCATATAAATCAGGTCTCATTGCATCACTGTGGATAAACTTTACCATATTTCTAAGAGGCTGCTTCCAGACATATGTAAGAAATGCTGACTTTAACAGAGCCATGTTTCTGGATCCATTTTAATAGTAGGAATAAATATAATTTTGCATCAAAAAAAATTCAAATTTCAAATTTGTAGATTAGAAGATGCAGTATTTTTCTTTAATAGATATTTTGAAATTTTAAACATAGGGTGATATCATACAGGCAAAGTCCCATCTTTGCCATTATTTTTCTTTATGAGTGAGATCTTCATGCCTCAGTTTACTTAGCTGACAAGTAGGATTTTTGGATAGCATTTGATTTACTTAACAAGTGAGGAGCATTAGAGGAAAATCATTTGCAAAATTATAAAGGTCAGGAAGTTTTCCAGAAACCATCGATATCCTCAAATGTGGAAAGACTGCTGGATTTGGAGGCAGTCCCAGTTTGCCATTTTACTTATAAAACACTGAGCAAATCACAGTCTCTCAGGCTATAGTTTCTCCATCTGTGTTATGAAGGAGTTGGAATACATGACCTCTGAGGTCCCTTCTAGCTTAAAATCTGTCATCTTATGAAATGTCCCATGTGCCTAACTGGCCATGGCACAAGTTTGAGATAGCTATTTATAATATATTTAACCTCTTGATGTTTTCAGAACTTGTTCATCCATTTGGATATAGAAAATAGCAGGAGGCAGTTAAGGGGCTATGGATATCTTAAGCCCAGATACTAATAAATATCTGACACTAATTGATAACCAAGTAGGTAATCATTTTTTCATAGCCTTTATAAACTCAGACTTGGTCAATAATCTTTTACTAGAGAGAACCTATTTTGTAACATTGTCTAATCTAGACCATTGAAGTTCAGACAATTCACTCTCTTGCTCCAATCTATAATCCTACTAAACAATGATAGCACTAATAATTGAAAAACAAAAATTGAGCTTAAAACTTCTATATTTCAATCATGAATTCTAGTTTTCTTTCTCCCCTTTCATTATTAATTATGCTCAGAATGGCTAAACAGGTTATGTCATATGGTTTTGATGAAAAACTACTGAACCATAAGAAATTATGAGTAGGCTAATTTTGGAAAAGCATGGAAAGACCTGCATGAAATTATGAAGAGTGAAATGAACAGGATCAAGAGAACATTATATCCAGCAACAGAAATTTGAAGAATGACTCACGTATATCTACCTCTAGAGAAAGAACTGGTAATTAAAAATATATGACACAATTTTATATATACAAATATCTTTTTGTTAAGTGATGCCTTCTGTAGTACTAAGAGAGGACAAAGGAAGGGAATTAACTAGATATTTTGATGTTGCAAGCAAACAAATAAATAAATTTAAATTTAAAAGAATTCTCATTAAAAATGACAATTAGAATAACTATTGACCTTTCTGTAGGTGTCTAACATGTGCAAATGCACCTTATATGCATTATCCCACTTAACCCTTACAACTACCCAGTGAAGCAAATATTATGGGTATTATTAATGCCCCCAATTTACAGATAAGAAAATAGGTTGAAAGAGGTTAAATAATCTGTTCATGGTCACACTGGTTATAAATGTCTGAGCTAAGATTTGAACCCAGGGTTTCCTGAAAAGGCCTTTCCGCCTCAGAACCATTGTTATTACTCAGATTTGGATATATTCCATATTAAATCATGGACCTCAAAACATAAATATGTATCTTGTAAATATGTGATATGTCTAAGTCATCAGACAAATCATGCCTCTTCCAAGACTAGTAAAGTCATTCTGACTCAGCACCCAGCACTCTACCTATACTAAGGGATATGTCAGAGCAGGCTTGAATCAATTTATAACAAGTGTTCATATTTTCAATTTGGAAATCAACAAATATGACAAATAAGTGTTTAATATATTGTTGTGTTGATTTCCGGACTCAAGAAAGTAGTGGGGCAAATGTTAATAATGCAGATTAAAGTGAAAAGTATGCCTTGTGTACTTTTTTTAGGGAGTCAGTCAAACCAAGAAAATTTCTTGTTTTATTTCTAGATATCCTCTGATGGAAGCATCACCCAAGAGAAAACTAACCAAACAACAGAAGAAGATGGGTCCTTGGTCATCCACACACTGGAAATCAAAACTCAAAAATTCTCAATTTGTGATATGTGATGATGATTAGTGTATTATGTCCTACATCATCTTTGTAGGCACCATTATTTCCAAATAACATTATGCTTTCCTTGTTTTTCCCCAGCTCATGTCTGATTCCAAGCACTCAATGCATTTTTTAAATGAAAGTGTTTTCTGCCCTCCAAAATTTGTTTCTAAAAGTTTTTCTCCTGACTAACTTGAGTTTTTAAACAAAAAGATGTCTCTGGAATCACTATGGTCTGAATTAGGACTATTTGAACAGAGAAACATCTCTAAACATTTTTCATTTAGATCCAGCATTAATATTTTGCTTTTATCAGATATCAACTTGGAGATAAACCTTTTAGAAGTCTGTCCATTGCTTACAACATCTCCAGGACACTTTTAAACAATTCACCTTTATCTGATCCAGTACAGATTGTCAGAAGATGGGGGCCAGCTGGAGACCAAATTAGAGTAATTAAGAAGCAAAAAGTCAAAGTACTTTGCTTGTCATTTGTTTATTTTGTTAAACATTTAGACACTATTACTGGTGCAGAATTTGTCATACTTGGGGAAAAAGAGAGTGGATAATTGAATGCTTCATATATCAGAGATGAACAGTTGAGCCATTATATAATATTAACTATGACATTTTATAGCAAATGGGAAGACATAAATAGGAGCAGTTTTATATTAGTGATGATCAAGACATATCCAAATAAGGAATTAGTTTATTAAACATTTCATCATAATTCCCAATGCAAAAAGATGAAGAACTCTACAATGCATTGACTATGGCATACTATCTGATATTAGAAAGAAATATTCCTGGAAAGTACTGAGGGGGTATCATGAAGTAGTGGAAAGAATATGGTACTTGGTGTGAGGAAGATCTTGATTCTATTCCGTCTCAGACACTTAATAGCTATATAATCCTTGTTAGGTCACTTAGCCTTTAGCATCTTAAGTTTCCTAATCTACAAAATAGGTATCATGATATTTGTAGCAGATATCTCAAGAGTGTTGTTGTGATGATCAAATGCAAAGTGCTTTATAAACCTTAAAGCACGATATCAATAAATGTCATTGTCTATCATTAAGAGTTATGGAAAACATCATGAAAGAGTGCCAACATACATTCAAAAGGGTTCTTGTCTGTTATTTCCTCTCTTCTCAGGATATTATACCTTCAAAAATAACTAGATTGTGTCCATTTATGATTTTAAAAAATTAAATTGATCCAATTAGCATCCTGATTCCTAATGTAGAATTTTAGGAAAATGTTAAGATTTGAAATATAAAAACTATTTCTATCCATTTTTTATCTAAAATGCATTTTACAAATGCAGTTAATTCTCATTATTCTGTAGAGAGCTAGAGTAGTAAAAATAAATATTCCCAAATCGCTAATATTGGACTTTTCAGCATTTTACCTGGTTCTCTCATTTCACTCCCAAACAGATCTACCATATTTTTTATGCTTTGCTTGGGCTTATAACTATCAATATCAGTGAAAATCACTTGTAGGCTCACCCTGCAAAATGAAAGATCAACTGTTAAACTGGGCATATTCACTTGTCAAATACTACAGTTTGGTTTTTAGTTCTCATTTTAGTTTTATTTTTTGAAAAGCCAACAAATAATTAAACTAGTGAATATGTTCATAATTTTAAAAGGCTATAATTTTTTTCATTATATGTTCCCATTTGATTAAATATTTATAATAATTTGATTTTTCATTCTCCCATTCCAAACTCATTTGCAGGGGGAAATGTCTCCAAAATAGGAGATGGCAAGAGGAAATCTAGGTAAGATTGTAATTTGTTTAAGGCAACCCCCAGACATATAGTGAAAAACATAATTCTGTTATAATTCTTATGGCATTTTACCAGAAAGTATGTGAATATGTGAATATATATGAACAAATGCATACATATGACAGGATATGTATATCTAGAATATCTGTGCAGGCACATATAAACTATATGTATTATAAATACTTTATCTGTATTGTATATGTTTGTATATTTTTCTACAAAATGTATTTATATAAATTGCTCAATTTTTAACCAGCACATGTAAAATATACTTTCCCATGCAAGTAAGCAATTAGATTTACTAAAGTAATCACTGTCAATCAGATTCCATGAACTTTTATCCCATCATCCTTTGCCCAGCCAAGACCATCCTCAGACCATTTACTGCAAGGTAATACAATTGCCAAGAATGGAGCAAAGCACTAATATTCTCAACTCCCTCTGCGACCTCCCAAGAGTTCTCAAACAGCCTCAGTGAGTTCTTTTTTTAGGATCCTTCTTCTGTGGCCTTCTGTAATTCTTTTGAAGTCGATGGGAGCTCTGAACCAGGACCAACTTCTGACTGGGTGGAGAGAAAACCTTGAATCCTATCCAGTTGCAAACTGTACTGCTGTGTAATAACAAACTGACTTGGGTGTTTCCTCAGAAATAGTCTCATTACCTGCCTCTTCTTATTTCAAAATGGGATTAGAAGCTACACATTTGAGCCTAATAAAATCATTTAAAAGTAACAAAATCAACCTGAATGTCAAGATCACAGGAGACATAGCCTATTTAAGATTGCATGGAGTTATGGAAAGAATTAACGTGTAAAATAAAATGGAAATCCTAGCTGTCCAGCATTTTCTTTTTTCCTTCTTTCTTTCTTTTATATTTCTACCCTCCCACCTAAATACAAAGAAGTCATAAAGGGGAAATTTCTATTATCATAAATTTACTAAACTAGACATAAAAGTTAGCTAGATACTATTTTAAAATATTTAAAACAACGTACCTTCTAAATCAATAGGCAAAGTCACATTAGTGATGAGATGGATTTAAGGAGAAATTAAAGAGGTTGGTGATGGAGCAGAGAAAGCATATGATTCTCTCCACTGACTTAGACAATAGTACAATGCTGGGTTAATTCTTATTCCAAAGAAATATTTAAAAGGATGCAAGATGTAGATACAAAGGTGCATATATCTGAAGAGGAAGTCATGGCAGGACTTGAAAAATGAAAATGTCATACATCATCCATCCTGGATATTACTCACCAGAAAATTCAAAGACAAAGATACAAGCTAAGGAGCATGAGTAGAGCTGTGTATCAGCTCTTAAAGACAGGAAGGCCATTACCAAAGTCCCTTTTATAAAAGCTAGAGACAAACAACATCACAAAAATAGCATATTTGTCAAAAAAACGCTCATTGCTTCTGGGAAAGCTAATTTGGAGTTGAATTGAGGATAACATTGCACAACATAGATTCCAAGAACAAATGAGGCAAAATGGTGCCAACTTGGAAGAAGGTCAGTCTCTAGTGGAGTGTCCCAAGATTCTGACTGTACTGTTTAGCATTTTTATCAATGACTTGAATAAAAGCACAGATGATATGCTTATCAAATCTGCAAAAACACAAAACTGGAAGGAGGCGAGCAGACAAAAGAAAATACTGAATAACAAGGTCAAGAATAAAAAAATGTCATGGTAGACTAGAATATTGGGTCAAATGAAAGAAGACATTCAATGAGGATAAATGTAAAGTCATATATCTGGGATCAAAAAATCAATTGAATAAGTATAAGGCAAAGGGAATATTACTAGAAAGCTCTTCATCTAAAAAAATGATTGTGGGTTTTCGTAGATTGAACTTTCAATATAAATCAATAGCGAAATATGGCATCCAAGAAAGTCAATGCCATCTTTAGCCACAGAATTAAGGTTTAGGGCTACAAAACTCTACCAACTTCCTATCACAAATGTAGTAGTGTATACATTTCTTGATGCTATATTTTAAAAAGGGCATTGATAAGAGAAAGAATGACAGTGAGTTAAAGGAATTGAAGAAATTTATACTGGGGAAGATAAATCTTTGGAGAGGGAAGTATGATGATTATGTCTTAGTATTTGAAGGGATGTCACTTGGAAAGAGGATTCTATTCATTCTTCTTGGCCTCAGAAGACAAAATTAGAAATAAAGGGTAGAAGTTTCAAAGACATGGAGCTGGCCTTGATATCCAGAAAATCCAAAGTATCCAAAAGGGAAAGAGCTAACTTGGGATAAAGAGTTCCCTTTCAGTGGTGGTCTTCAAATGAAGGTTTAATGCCATCATTGAGTGTTTTGTTTTTCTATTTCAATTTTCTATTTCAGGTACTAGTTGGATTAGATGGCCACTAAAGTTCCTCCCAGCTCTGAGATCTTAGAATTTTATGGGATGGAACCTGATAGTATAAAGCTCCAAGAGGCATATCAAAGAGAAATAATTGCTCTATAGAAATGCCAGTGTCATGGATGTGATCAAGTCTCAGAATCCATACTGTAGTCAGTTTAGAGAAACGTTTTCAAAGGAAATATCATCCAAAGTGAATAATACTGTCTGAACTGGCAAAACAGCATGAATGTGGGTTCTGAGTCCCCTCAGAGAAATTGACTAGTTGTACGACTTTTGACAAGCCTCAAATCCTCTGACTCACCACTTTCTCATCTTAAAAAAAATAGTGATGATAATCTGTGGGCTCTCAGCAATCTCACACAGAAATGTTTCAAAAATAAACCTGAGGAGAGAGTGAAGCTTATTGAGCTTCATAGAGTATCATGAATATTCATTGTTATACATAGAAATATAAATTCACATTTATGTTGCATTTTAAAGCATATAAAACACTTCCCTTGTTTCATTACATAGCAGATAGTGAGCGAACCACAAATTCATATCTTCAGATATATACTGACTGCATGACCTTGAATGAATTACTTAAACTTTTGGTGTATAGGCAACTCATCAAGATTATAAGTTGTTAAAAAAAAGGTAGTAATCTACACTGAGGGAGGAAGTTCTTCATCAGGTGTCTCCTACATCAAAGAAATCATATTCTCATTTTATAAAATCCTCTCCCAAACAAGCATTAGAGAGAGTAAGAATTCTTATCCTAATTTTATAGATGAGGAAACTGAGAATCAGAATTTTTAAATGATTTTCTCATAGGAACATGAGCTCCTAAGTATTGAAGCCAAGCTTTTATTTAGATCTCCCACTTTCTTGTCCTATGTTCTTTCTACTGCATCATGTGGTCTTTTGTTTATCTCATAAATTTGATGTGTAATGGAGGAAAACAAATAACTCCTACAGAAATGAGGGTCAGCTAGATGGCACAGAGGATAGAGTGCTAGTTCTGGAATCAGGAAGACCTGAATTCAAATTTGACCTTGGACACTTACTAATTGTGTGACCCTAGGAAAGCCCTGTTTACCTCAGTTTTCCTCATTTTTAAAATGAGTTGGAAAAGGAAATGGCAAACCATTCCAGTATCTTTGCCAAGAAAACCCAAAATGAGGTCACAAAGAGTCTGATACAACTAAACAACAACAGAAAATGTAAAACGTGTTCTCTGATTAAAAAGTCATAACTGGCATGCAATTGGGTAAAAAAAAATAGTTATATGAGGCCCAAATTTGGTTCCAATGCAATTCTATGCCAATTGGGCTTTCCCAATGAGAATTTCTATCAAATTACTCAGAAGGAGAATTAAGTTCTCTATATTGTGTTAGAAAGTTACATTAACAGTGGGATACTCCAGAAAGGACTTTACTTGGGGTTGAATCATGCTTTCAAAAAGAAAGTGGAACTGAGTGAGCAAAGTTGGCTGATAACTCCATTTTCTTCTAGTTAGTAAGCTAAGGAAGACGGTGAGGAACTCCAGAAGGATTTAGATACATTAGGGGGTTGGAAAACTCAATGACCCATGAAATTTAACTTGATGCAACATAATGTTCATTGGGGAAAATGTAATATAAACTTCCTATATAGAATTGAGGCAATCTAGACGTATTGAACTCTCAGAGGAAATTGATGTATTTACTGTGGCAGGATTTGTAAGGAGGTTGAATCATTTTAAGACCACCACTATATTTGAAACTATGCAAATTAGAATAATGATAAGGGTAATAAAATCTCATATTTCAAGAGGAGAGCTGATCTCCTGTGGAGACAGGAAAGAATTATCCTTTCATGCAAAAAGCTGCACATTGATTAGGTGTGCTATGGGGAAAGTGAAGCATCAGATATTGGCTACTGCCAGAGAGAGAAAAGAGTTTGCTGTTGGAGGAAGACCAAGAGCCTAAAGCACTAAAGAGAAGAAGCATTGAAAGCTGGATTCTCTTTCATTATTATATTGCCAAAGAGGAATATGCCTTCCCTGTCTCTCCTTCCATGTCACGTCTCCTATTGAGTTCTGACTCTTGACAATACAAGCTGGGAAACTCTGGTCAGATCTGATTTCACTTATTTTCTTGCTTGTAAAAATGGGGAAATAATTAAATAAAATAAACTATAAGTATAAAGGTAAAATACTTCTATTATCTGGATTATTGATCTAGATCAGGAAGAGACCCACAGAGGTTGTCTGGTCTGACCCTTCCCATTTGCAGATAAGAAAACTGAAGCTCAAGATGAAATAAGACCAAATAAAAAGTACTTTTTCAAGATAACATAATGCACTCACAGCTTGCTCTGAGATAGGCAGTCAGTTGTGGTAAAAGAAAAAGGATGGCATTCAAGAGATCTCAGCTTTGCAGCTCGTGCTTTGTTTCTGGTTCTCTGGGTCTCAGTTTCTTCATCCAGAAAGTGATAAGATTGAATTAAATCATTAACTTTCACTCTTTTTGATTAATCTTTTCCCTAGAACTAAAGTTTGACAGAACTCTTAAAGTAAGATGTTTTAAATTACATTTTAGAAATGTATTATTTATTTTAAAGATTCTTTTCTTTTTAAATTGAGTTCCAAATTCTCTCCCATCTAGCCATACCTCTCTCACCCACAAAGAAGACAAGCAAAATTATATCAATTTTACAAGTAAATTATACAAAATGTATTTACATATTAGCCATCTTAAAAAATAAAAAACAAAAAATAAAGAAAGCAAGAAAATTAGACTTCAATTTGTACTCTGAGTTTATCAGTCCCTCTCTCTAGAGGTGGACTACAACCTTACATCATGAGTGTCTTAGAACTGTCTCAGATCATTGTATTGATCAGAGCAGCGAAAACTTTTACAATTGATTATAATTACAATATTGCCATTATTGTGCATAGTGATGTCACAGTTCTTATCATTTCAATTTACATCAGTTCATATGAGTCTTGCCATGTATTTTTCCCCCTTGAAACCACTCTCCTTATCATTCTTAAAGCACAATAGTACTGCAATCATATGTCACAATTTGTTCAAGCTTTCCCCAAAATAGATGAATATCACCTCAATTTCTAATTCTTTGTCACCACAAAAAGCACGGCTATAAATATTTTTGCCCACATAGATCCCTTCCCTTTTTTCCTCATCTATCTAGGAAACAGATCCAGTAGTGGAATTCTGGGTCAAAATGAATGCACAGTTTTATACCCCTTTGAGATAGTTCCAAATTGTTTTACAGAATGATTGGACCAGTTCACTACTCAACCAACATTTTATAAGTATATCTATTTTCCCTCATCCCCTCCAACATTTGTCATTTCTAATAGATGTGATGTGGTTTCTTAGAATCATTTTAATTTGCATCTCTCTAATCAATAGATTCAGAGCATTTTTCTGCATATGACTATAGATAGCTTTGATTTCTTCTTTTGAAAATGGACTATCTATATCATTTGGCCATTTAGCAATTGAGTAATGTCTCTTTTTTCATAAATGTAACAGAATTTCCTATATTTGAGAAATGAGGCCTTTATAAGAAAAAATTGCAATAAAATTTTTGATATTACCCAGTTGTCTATGGTATCTATTTGGAAAATGTAGTTTCCCTGATTTTCTCTTTAATTAGGTCTGTTTTGGCTTTTGCTTTGTCTTAAATCAAAATAGCTTCCTTGGTCTTTTTTAATTCCTCCGAAGCATTATTGATTCCTTTCCTGCCCTTTATTTTAATGATGTATGTCTCTTTCTGTTTCAGATATGTCTCTTGTAAGCAATATTGGTTTCTTATCTAGTATTTCTAATTCTAGTTTCTAATCCATTCTGCTATATGATTCCATATTGTGGATGAGCTCATCTCATTCATATTAACTCTCATGATTATTAAACTGTGTATTTCTCTCTATCCTATTTCCTTCTGTTTATCCTTCTCTCTCTTTTTAATCCTATTTCTTCTCAAAATTCTATTTTCCTTCAAAACATTGTCATCCTTAATCTGCCCTCCCTTTTATCATTATCCCCCTCAAATTTCTTATCCCCTTCCACTCCTATTTCCCTTTTGGGTAAAATGTATTTTACCCAGCTTTTATATAAATTCTTTCCTCTATGAACCAACTCCGTTGAGAGTAAGGTTCAAGTATTGCTTGCCACCCTACCACTTTTCCTTCTACTATGAAAGTTTTTCCTTATGTACCTCTTTTATGTGAGAAAAATTTTCCCATTCTACCTCTCTTCTCCCTTCTCCCCATGTATCCCTTTTCCATATATCTTCATTTTTTGAGATAATGCCAACATAATTGAATCATATTAACAATCTCTATGGTGACCCTAAATGCTTGTTCTTAGAATTATCATTTTCCCATAAAATGTAAACAGTTTAGCTACTTTGAGTCTCTCACAATTATTCTTTCATATTTACCTTTTTATACTGCTCTTGAATCTTGTGTTTGAATGTCATATTTTCTATTTCTTTCTTGTCTTTTCATCAGGAATGCTTAAAAGTTTTCTATTTCATCAAATACACATTTTCCCCATAAAGGATTATATCCAGTTTTGCTTAGTTGGTTTTTCTTGGTTGCTATACTAACTCCTTTGCTTCTAGAATTTTATATTCTAAACCCTTTGCTCCTTTAACATAGGAGCTACTAAATCTTGTGTGGTTCTGACTATGGCTCTTTGAATTGCTTCTTTATGACTATTGGCAATATTTTTTTCCTTTAGTTGGGAGCTCTGGAATTTGGTTGTAATATTCCTGGGAATTTTCTCTGTCAAGAGTTGATTGCTGAATTCTTTCAATTTCTATTTTACTCTTTCATTTGAAGATATTGCAGCAGTTTATCTTTATAATTTTTTGAAATATGAAGTCTAGGCTCTTTTTTTATCTTTCTTTCAAGTAATCCAATTATATTAAATTGTCTCTCTTTGATCTTTTTTCCAGGTCATTTGTTTTTCCAATGATATATTTCCCCTTTTCTCACTATTTTTCTTTTTTTTAACTTTGTTTAATTAATTTTTAAAGTTTCATAGAATCATTTGTTTTGTCTTGCCCATTTCTAATTTTAGAAGTTCTTTTCTTCAGTGAATTTTTAATGTTCTTTTCCATTTGGACTATTCTCTCTTAAGTGTTCTTTTCTTCTGTGAATTTTTCTCCCTCTTTTACTATTAGACCAAATTTCTGTTTTAAAACATTATTTTCTTCAGTAGTTTTATGCCTCTTTTACCAAGCTGTTAATTCTATTTTCTTACTTATCTTGCATCACTCTCATTTTTTTCCAATTTTTCCTGTACTACTTTTATCTCCTTCTTTAACTATGCCAGGAATTCTTAGCTTGGGTCCAAATAGTATTATTCTTTGAGGCTTTGTTTATAACTATTTTCACATAGTTGTCTTCCTCTGAGTTTTGCTTTGGTTTTCCTTGACTAAGAAATACATTTTATGCAATTTCTTTTCATGTCCTTTGCTCATTTTTCCAGTCTATATCTTGACTTTATACTTTTGTAAAGTTGAAATCTGCTTACCTGTAGGTCAGGAAGCTTCAGGCTTTTATCATGCTTCTATTTTTAGAGCTAGTTTCATGGGAGGTCCACAAGTTTTTGGTGCTTTTGAGGTAGTGTGACCTAGGGAGAGGTGTAGTCACTTTTCTTTTCGTCTGTGCTTTGGTCTTTGCTCATAAAAGGTCCTTACACCCCTGCAGCTATAAACACTAGTACTCACATGTCTCACGTGACCTTTTGTTGGCTCTGCTGCCCCAAAATTTGAATTAAGAAGTTATTTAAAAGTTTTTTGGAGAGCAGGTTGTGGAGCCAACCTGGTAGAAAAGGTACATGCAAACATCTGATCTCTATCAAATTACCCTCTCAAAAAACTATGACATCACACCTCAGAACAAATTCTAGAGCAGTATCACTGACCCAAAAAAAATGTGGTAGAGTAATTTTCAGCCCAAAACAACTTAGAAGGCAGGCACAAGGGACCTAGTGCACTGGGTGAAAATGGAGTACAAGACATGCCCCACCACAGGAAGGGGCTCTGGGTACAGCTGAAAAAGCTTCCAGAGCTCTCAGTTACTCATATAATTGCTCAGAATGAGATTACAGGAATCCCTTTGCTGGCTCTGGGCACAAGATATTTGATGCATTTCACATACACAGATCCAGGAAACAGTCCTGGCACAATTCTCAAGGTAAGGACAAGCACTAGCATATACCAGCACTTGTGACCATGAGGGAGAAGGAGACCCTGGTTACATTTCCAAGTGGTAAAGGAGCTTATGATTACTCACAGACCAGAGCACAGGCCAGGAGAGTATTAAACACATCTCTCCTTACATTGTACTAGCTTGGAAGAACTGAAAACAGATAGGTCCCCAAGGCCAACTCTGAAGGCAGCTACATAAAGAAACTGAAACTTGGAATGGTGCTCCCTTCACCACAGTTACAGAATCAAACTTTAAGTTTTTTAATTTAAAAAAAAGACTAAAAAATAAGCAAACAACAAAAAGGAACCTCAACATAGAAAGGTTTTTTTTTTGGTGATAAGGAAGGCTAAAACAACTCAGAAGAAGATAACAAAGTCAATACTGTTGTATTCAAAATCTCCAGCTTAAAAAGAATTGATGAGGGAGCACAAAAAAAAGATATTAAAAAAAGAAAAGAAGTAGAAGAAAAATTTGGAAAAGAAATGAGAGTGATACAGAAACATGAAAAATGAGTCAACAGCTTGGTAAAGGAGGTACAAAAATGCTGAAAAAGTTAATATCTTAATAAATAGAATAGTTCAATTGGTAAAAGAGGCACAAAAGTCCACTGAAGACAGGAATTTCTTTAAAAAGCATAATTAGCCAAATAGAAAAAGATATTTAAAAATGCACTAAAGAGAACTTCTTAAAAGGCATAATTGGACATTTGGAAAAAGAATTTGGAAAAAGATGTACAAAAGTTTCTGGAGGGAAAGAACTCTTTACAAAGTAGAATTTACCAAATGGAAAAGGAGGTACAAAATCTTGCTCAAGAAAATAAATCATGCTTTAAAAATTAGAATTAGCCAAGTGGAAGCTAATGTCTCCATGAGACATCAAGAAACAAACAAGATCAAGAGAATGAAAGAATAGAATAAAATATCAAATATCTTATTGGAAAAGCAATTGATCTGGAAAATAAAACTGGGAGAGATAATCTAAGAATTATTGAACTACCTGAAAGCAATGATCGAAAAAGAGCTTAGATATCATGTGTCAAGAAAATTGGCAAGGAAAATTGCCCTTATATTCTAGAACCAGAAGGCAAAATAGAAATTGAAAGAATTCACTGATCATCGCCTGAAAGAGATCTCAAAAGGGGAGCCCTGAAGAATATTGAAGCCAATTCCAGGACTTCCAGATCAAGGAGAAAATACTCCAAATAGCTAAAAATAAACAATTCAAATATTATGGAGCCACAGTCAGGGTAACACAAGATTTAGCAGCTTCTACATTAAAAGATCAGAAGGCCTGTAATTTGACATTTCAGAGGGAAAAAGAGCTAGGACTTCAAGAATAACTTACCCAGCAAAACTGAACATAAACCTTCAGGGGGAAAATAATGGGTGTTCAATGAAATAGAGGACTTTCAAACATTCCTGTTGAAAAGACCAGAGCTGGATTGAAAATTTGACTCTCAAATATGATTCAAGAGAAACATGAAAAGGTAAAAGAGGAAAGAGAAATCAAAAGACATCCAATATGGTTAAACTGATTATATATTACATGGGAAGATGATTCTTATTACTTCTAAGAATTTATCATTATTAGAGCAAGAAGGAGTATTCATAGAGGGCAAAAATGTGAGTTGAAAATGATGGGATAATATGAAAAAATTAAGGCATGAGAAAGAAGAAAGCATTGGGAGGAAGGGGAAGGGAAAGTTGAATAAAATCAATTATTGCACATAAAAGAGAGTTTTTACAGGGATGGGGAAGATGGGTGAAAGAGAAGGGGATACAGTGAGGGAGCAGTAGAAAGAAGGACAAATAGGGAGGTGGTGGTTAGAAATTAAACAAGGGGAAATAGGATGGAGAGTAATACACAATAATCACAATGTTGCATAAAATAATTTTACAAATCTCTCTAATAAAGACCTCATTTCTCAAATACATAGAGAAATGTGTGAAATATATAAGAATACAAGCCATTCTGCAATTGATAAATGGTCAAAGGATATGAACTGGCCTTTCTTAAAGTAATTAAAACTCTGTAGTCATGCAAAAATGCTCTAAATCACTAGTAACTAGAGAAATGCAAATTAAAACAACTCTGAGGTACCACGCCACACCTTTCAGATAGGCTGTTATGACAGATAAGGAGAAAGGCAAAGCTGGGAGGGGATGTGGGGAAATTGAGACACAATGCTCAGTTGGGGGAGTTATGAAGTGATTCATTCATTCTAGAGAGAAATTCTGACCCATGCCCAAAGGTCTATAAAACAGTACATACCCTTTGACCCAGCAATATTATTACTAGAGTTGTATTCCAAAGAGATGTAAAAGGGGAGTGAAGGAAAAACCTATAAGTAAAAAAAAAACAAAAAACAAAAAAACCCTTAAAGGAGCTCTTTTTGTTGAGACAAAGAATTAGAAAGTTAAAGGATACCTGTCAATTGAGGAATGACTGAGTAGGTTATATAGTATATAATTGTACTAGAATACTATTGTGTTATAAGAAATGACAAGCAGGAGTATCTCAGAAAAAACCTGGAATGTCTTACATGAACTGAAGCAGAGTGAAATAAACAGAACTGGTAGAACATTGTACACTGTGATAGAAACGTTGTGTGATTAACTAAATAATTTAGCTATTTTCAGCAATCAAGACCTAAAACTATCCAAAAGGACTCATGATAAAAAATGCCATTGATTCCAGAGAAAAAGAACTTTTAGAATCTGAATCCAGACCAAAGCAAATTTTTCTCTTTCTTAATTTTTTAATTTGTCTCCTTCTGAAAAAAAAATTAATATTGCACATGTAAAATCTATATGAGATTGCTTACCATCTTAAGGAGGGGAGTTGGGTGAGTGGAGAGGCAGGGAGGAAAGTTGAGATTCTATATTATTTGAAAAATGTTGGAAACTTTTTTTACATGTAAATGGGAAAATAAATTTAATTTAATAAAAAAAAATAAAGTTGTTTGTAGGGGAATGTTAGAAGAGTTCAGCTGGGTTGCCCTGAAGGCTTCTCAAATTACTTTTTAAAAAAGTAATAATGCCAAATAACTATGAAAAATATTGCAATATTAATTCCAATCTACTAGTCGGTTCAATAGTAACACTTAACAATATTGCAAACAATTTATGAAAAAGATAAAATTCTTTGTTAACCTTAGTTTCCTTCTCAGCTCTGCTTCTGACTTTCTAGACTTTGCCATTATGCCTCAGCTGCCCTATCACTCTAGAATATTCCTCAGTAACAAGGACCTCTTCCTCCTGAAACACATATCCATCATGTGGCTTTCTTATAGTAGAGCATGCTTTTACCATACTAACCCTTTTCTCTCATTGCTCCAATTATCTCTATTTACTAGGTATTGGGTAGAAGGAGACCAGCTTTGATTCCCCTCCTTGCTTTGTTTCTGACTTTCTGCATTTTGACTTTACTCACTACCTACTTTTCACTCCCTTTTAGTGTAATCTTTCTCTATTAGAAAGTAAGCTCCATGAAGGAACAGATTTTCTTTCTTTTTATTTGTTTTTGAATCCTCAAGCAGCTAGAATAGTACCTGGAGCATTTTGTTTTGCCACTCTACATATTTTTCAGTTGGAGGAATTAATGCATATATGAACATATTATAATTTTATTTTCCTAATTTTTTTGCAGCAGTATATTGAGAAGCTATTCCATTTTATCCAGTTTTTACTTAATTTTTTTTTAAATTTAGTCTCTAAATTCACCATGCTTTACGTAAATGCCTTCATGATTTTGCCCAAATAACTGAACTTTTTTTTAACATGTTATTAACATAGCTCATATTGGAATGTCAGGATCTTTATGAGAATTAAAAACATATTGTAGATAATAATCACCCTCTTCCATATTTGGAATATGGTACTCGAACCTGATTTATGCATGTTTAGTTCACAGAATTGTCAATTTTTATGCTTTGGGTTTTTCATAACTTTTCCATTTTTATGCAATTATTCATAATTGATATTATTCTAAAAATATGTATAATTTACATGAGCTTTCTAATATACAATCTGCCAAAACAGACTGACAATCAACTGGCTCAGGGCCATATGTCATTAGAGACATTTAAGACTAAACTCAGTCTAGACCAAAAATAAGTCAATTTTTTTAGTTACATGTCAGATTTCAAAAAATCCCCAATGGGTCTCAGTGTACTAGATTTTCAATCAGAAAAATAGGAGTTCAAATTCAACCTCAGATACTAGCTGTGTGACCCAGGACCAGTCACTTAAATCCTTTGTATCTCGGTTTCTTGGTCTCTAAAATAAGGCAATTAGGCTTGATGGCCCCTAGGGTCTTCTTGCTCTCTATTAAGGCAGCAAAGTAGATGAGTTAGTTGATTCGGTCCACCATTTTAACTTTGTCCTTCAGAGAATTTCCTGGATCACTTTGCAGAACCTTGGAATTCCAATGTTTTATTTAATGTGTGTAATACATTCCTATGTTCACTTCTTGATTTTACATTCTGTGCCTCTTTCATTTACTATTACTAATTCCATTCATTTTAAATGTGTATCTAGAATTCTGCTTACACAATATGCTTTGCTTTGAAACTACACATTGAACTATATCTCATTTCAGTTCTGAAAACACTAGATATAATTCATTTGGTTCAACAAATATTAGCCACCAACCAAAAAGCAGTGGCCAAGAGTCAGAGATGTAAAGATTTAAAAAGTCAGAATCCACCTCAAGCAATTTATATTCGAAGGAGAGGGAAGTATCATGAGATAGGACGTGTACAGAGGCAATTAGTGGCACATTGGATAAAGAGTAGAAAGTTTAAGAGTCAGAAACAATTGAATGCAGATTCTTCCTCAGACACTTTTTTAGCTTCATGATCTTGGATAAATTACTTAACTTCTGTTCACTGCAGTTTCCTCAACTCTAAAATGGAGATAATAATAGCATCTCTCTCCCAGAGCTGTTATGAGGATCAAATGAGATCATATTAGTAAAAAATCATTTAGTAGAATACCTGGCACATAATGGGTGCCACACAAATACTTATTACCTTCCCTGCACACGTAAATATAACAAAAAATGTATTGTGATCATGAGTATGTTAGTAAATGTTTCACAACCATCTCTCTGGGGGAAGAGGTATTCCCATGATACATTTTAAAAATTAATCAACATAATTAACATTTTTCTTAAGACTAGATAATCAACAAAATCATGAATAAAGTGCTGATTTGTAGTCTTTGTCTTTTTCCTGATATAAATGCTAATATTAAAAAATTAACAACTGGCTTTTGTGAGCTGATTCAAGCTAACTCCAGGACACACCTGAATCTAATGGGAACAAAGGAAAGATCTACATAAAAAACCCTAGGATCATGTGAGGAAAGAGAGAGCACATTTAGTTGGCAGAAGCAGGGAAAGTTTTACCATGGAATTGGTACTTGGGCTGATTCTTGAAGGAAGAGAAGCACTGCGAAAGTAGAAATGAACAGAGGCTATAAGATGAGTTCTGCTAATTTCTTTGATGGACCATAGCATATACATGGAGCCTGATAGCTGGTACAGTGGATAGAGTACCAGGTTTAAAATCAATAAGACACATCTTCCTAAGTTCATATCTGGCCTAAAATACTAGCTGTGTGATCCTGGGCAACTCACTTTATCCCATTTGCCTCAGTTTCTTCATCTGTAAAATTAACTGGAAAAGGAAATGGCAAACCACTGTACTATCTTTGCCAAGAAAACACCAAATGAAGTCACAAAGAGTCAAGATGACAACACACATGTATATGAAAGGAAGCAAAGTGAAATGTTGAAAAATTAGGTTGGATAGATTGCCAAGGGTCGTGAATGCCCATCTAAGAACTACAGATTTTATCATTGCAGCAATAGGGAATCACTAAAAGATTTTTGAGCTGGAAAGTGATCTGTTAAATCTATAATTAGGAAGAGTCTTTTGGCAGGCATATGACAAATAGAATTGAAAGAGAGTACTTAGCCATGGAGACTTAAAGTTTATTTCTCTCCCTTTCAACATGTAGGATAAGGGCTATTTATTAATCATTAACCAAAGGACATTGGAGAAGGTCAGTGCTGTGAACAAAATAGTCCTCTGCCTAAGTCTAAAGGTTAAAGTTTCTGTATAATGAAATATATTCTTTAGCCATGCCTTTGTTCACAATTTCCTATGTCTGAAAAAATCTTCTCTCTCCTACCTCTCCTACTCAGTTTCTAGATCCCTAGAATGGATGAAACAAATTCTACTTCTTGCTGGAAATCTTCTTTATACTTCTCAGTTTTTATATTATAACCTTCTCTCGAACCTTTTTACATTTTGTTTTAGACTCTTCCTGATCTTCTTACTATAGTGAAATCTTCCTAAGAGGAATTCGTGCCTTACCAGAACATTGTTTCTCTCCCAAGTCTAGCATCATGCTCTTCCTACTCATGTAGGCACATCAGATTTTTTGGTGTATTTGAGCTTTCATATTTACTCATGCACACTTTCAACTGAGAGGGGAGTTGAATTGGTTTTTAAGGTTTTTTCTCCTCTCACTTATTTCACATTTCTTTGAAATGTAATCCCCAACATTATCACAAAACTGAAAATATCTTCAATAATGCTAGTGATTTTAAAATTCCTACATCTAAAGATATTGTCTCAGTCCTTATCTTTTTGGATCTCTTTGAAATATCTGACAATGTTGACCACCCTTTCCTCCTGGATGCTTGCTTTTTTCCCCTGGGTTTTTGTAACTATACTCCTGGTACTCCTTCTACCTATATGATCTCTGGTACTCCTACTTATATGATCTCTTTTTGAGGCTCTTTATATCAGTCAGTGGAGAGGAGAGGAAGAGCCTTGCTTCTACTCTTAACCAGAAGTCCTCCTTATACGATCTCTACTCAATACTTTGCTGACTCATCATACATTTTTTATCTTCCAATTATAGGTATTTAATAGGTTTTATCCTATGGACTATTATCTTCTCTATCTCTACATTCTCTCTCTTGGTAACTTCAATAGTTCGCATGAAGTTTAATCATTTCTACACCAAAGACTTATAGATCTGTATATTTACAGCCCCAGTCACTCTTTTATTATTCAATCTTACATTATCAATTTCCTATCAAATGTTTCAAAATGGATGTTCCAAGAAGATCTGAATTCAATTCTTGTCTCATATTTACTACCTGTGTAACTTGGAGTTAGTCATTTAACCCTGTTTTTTTTTCAGTTCCTTTATCCTTAAAATGAACTGGAGAAGAAAATGGAAAAGCACTTCAGAATCTTTGCCATGAAAACCTGAAATAGGGTTTTATTGGATATAATTAAACTGACTGGACAATAACAAACATCTTCTGATTATCACCATTCTATCCTCCTTTTCATTAAGAGTCTGAGGCCAGATTTGAACTCAGAAAGTTGTCTTCCTAACTATAGAACCAATACTCTATCGACTGTAATGTGTAGCTGGGTACCTAAAGGAGACTTGGACCAGGGACATGATGTTCCTAATGGAAAAATATAGAATCTAACTGGAAAGTTTTGAGTCCTTTATAAAGGAAGGCTTTGGGAAGAGTTGATTGCTCTACTTTCTATCCCTCCAATCAGAAGAGAGAGAAAGTTGAGTGTACTGAGAATATGTTAAGCCCTAAGGCTTTAAGATCTCTCTGATGATGAGAATTCAGGTCATAAGTTTATTATGAGTGAGGCATGATATTTGGGGAACCAATAAACCAAGCAACTGATGAAAATAAAGAACAAATTTCACTTCCAGCTATGGTCATCAGGGAGGCTTTCATAAAGGAGATCACATTTAAAATGAGCTTGGAAAGACAGGTAGAAATAAGACAGATAATACTCTATTTTCCAATAGAGTTATATGTCAGTATTTAAACGGTATGAAGAAAAGAACTTAGAAAAGGAAACAGAAAGCTCATAGAGAGATGGGAAGAACCATGATAGTGTTAGAGGAAGTCAAAGGAGGAGACATTTTCGAGGAAGAGGAGGCAGACAAAAAATGTAAGATGCTGTCAGAAGATTAAGACTTGAAAATAAGAAAAGGCAACTGAATCTGGTAATTAGAATGTCATTAGTAACCATTAAAAGAGAAATTTTAGTAGGGCAGAAGCAGCAGAAGCAATATTATAGGAAGGTAAAGAGTTAATGGGTGGAAAGCAAATGGGGCAGAGGATATAGACTATTTTTTCAAGAAGTGTTATAATAAAAAGAAGGCAAAATGAACAAGAGTCATGGGAGACATGAATAATAAAGAAATGCCCCCCAATATTGGAGGGAATCTATATAAGTCTGAAGGTCCATGGAGAAGAGAAATGAGAACTTTCATTACTTGAATTATTGGATGGAGAATCCTTGCTAACAATACATCCTCTGAAGAGGTCTGTACTCAATTTCTTAACCCAATCAAGGTCATACAATAGATTAAAAATATATCAAACTATGACAATAAAGAGCAGAAAAAGAAGAGTACATGTGACTTTAGAGCTGGAAGGGACCTTAGAAGATCATCTCATCAAATTCCTTCAGATGATGAAATTGAAGTCCAAGGAGATTAAACAATTTACCCACAATATGAATAGCCAGGGCAGCTAGGTTGTACAGTAGATAGAGATCTGGGCTTGTAGTGAGAAAGACTCATCTTCCTGAGTTCAAATCCAGCCTCGTACACTTACTAGCTATGTGACTCTCAGTGCATCATTTAACCCTTTTGCTTCAGTTTCCTCATCTGTAAAATGAGTTGGAGAAGGAAATAGCAAACCACATCAGTATCTTTGCCAAGAAAACCCCACAAGGGGTCACCAAACATTGGACATGATGGGTGAATTGAACTCACAACAACAATGAAGAGCTGGCTAATAGCTCCCAGATTTCCTAATTCCTACTTCAATGTTATTTTCATTACTTCTAACATCCTTATTCATTTCAACAAATACACGTTAAGTATAAGTTGCTAGGCACTAATCATCACATAAAGACAAAAATAAAGCAATTCCTGCCCTCAATGAGCTTGTATTCTGGGTAGTAAAGGGAACAGAGAAGAACAGGTGAAAGACAAATAAATACAAAGCACTTACAACCCTGTGGGATACCTATAAATGTACTTGGTAAACTCTTCCTATTAGAATCCATGGTTGTTTTTAAAACTCAGTTCAAATGCCACCTACTTCATGTCATTTTCTTTGATTCCCCATTCCATGTAATCATGCTCCCTCCAAAAGAACTATGCATATATTTTGTATTTAATTATTTCACTATTCACTTTTCCAAAAACCTTCTAAGCTCTTTAATGACATTAACTTTTTTCTTTTTTCCCTCCAGCATCCCCCCAGAATTAGCATACTCCCTAGTACATACATAGCATTTATGTAATAAATGTTTCTTGAATCAACATATGAAAGTACTTTGCTAGATATCCATAGAAGTCAACAAATATTGGTCTCCATCCTACGGGAATTTGTAGTTTAAGAAAGGTAATCCTAATTTAGACTAAACTATTTGAAACAGGTTGACTCTTATTTATATGTTTTCTCTCACTTTTGGCCTCATTATTTGTCTTTTTTATACCTGAACCAGATATCAGTGTTTATATCTAAGGTCTACTGTCTTTTCTTTGATTCTGATTTTTATTTAGGGTTTTAATGAGCAAATTGTGTTCTCTCATAGAATTCATAGGATCATGAGAACAAAGATTATAGCATCATAAGATTCCAGGATCAGTTTAATTCACCAAATCTTGGTTGAGGGCCCACCATGTATGTGGAATAGTACACTAAATTCTGGAGTTACATTCTACTGTGGGGGAAGGTGGTGGCATAGACTGTAAATAGAAATGCCAGGTTGTTTGAAAAAAAAAACAACAAAAAAAGCATCAAAAATTGGGGGAGCAGGAAAGATTTCCAATAAGAGATCAAATTCATACTGATTCTTGAAGGAAGATAGGAAATGGTCAACAGTGTTAAAAATGGCATTGAGGTTGAGTGGGAATAAGACTAAAAAAGGGTCATCAGGTTTAGCAGTTTAATGATCATTGATCATTAGTAATGCTGGAGATAGAGTATGATTGAAGAGGTAAAAACTTAGACTGTGACCTCCTTGAAAGCATAAATTATTATTTTTTTGCCTTTCTTTTTATCTGCAGCAACAGTTACATCTGGTATATAGTAGGTGTAATGAATTCTAGCTTAATTGTATGAGCTGTGAGG
This sequence comes from Gracilinanus agilis, assembly GCF_016433145.1. Classification (NCBI taxonomy): domain Eukaryota; kingdom Metazoa; phylum Chordata; class Mammalia; order Didelphimorphia; family Didelphidae; genus Gracilinanus; species Gracilinanus agilis. The sequence continues at coordinate 130,577,856 of NC_058131.1, read as the reverse complement.
GGATAGAATCATGGGTACAAGTATTAGAGTTGGCCTTGGAAAGGTCCTCTGTCTCTGTCTCTGTCTCTCTCTGTCTCTCTCTCTCCTTCCCTCTCCCTCTCCCTCTCTTTCTGTGTCTCTATCTCTGTCTCTCTCACTCTCAACCTATATACAAATATAATCATCCTTGGAAGCTTCATCATATCCATTTAAGTCCTATGCAAATATGAAATATGGAAAAATAAAAGAGAATAGCTATGGATTGGAAAAGAATACTAAAAATTCATATTTAATGATTTTAGTGATTATCAAATAGAACTTACTAGAAATGATCATTTTTTTTAAATATGGATGACATCTTTTAGGAAAAGTTAACCAAGTACTAAGGCATAAAAAGCTAATAAAACCCCATAAAATTAAAAAAATATAATAAATCCTTTATAGACTATGTTATAATAAAAATTTTAATTAAAAGGGGAAATTTTAATAAATCATTCTGACTCAAATGGAGATATGGTATAATATTATAATATAATATAAAATTTTGATAGTCCAAAAGATAAATCATAGAAATGTATTTGTCAAAGAACAAATCTTAGAAATGATAAATACTTATATCAAAGAAAGTAACAAAAGTGAAATGACACTAAAACTTGCACACTTATAAGCACTCTTAAGAGAATAAAAATATGTTCTTACTAAACACATGAACAAAAAGAGATAAGTGAACTGAATATGCAACTAAAATAATAGAAAAAGTAAATACTCTTTTAACACTATTAGAGCACAAGGGCAGCTATGAGGCTCAATGGATTGAAAATTAGGCAAAGAAAAAAATGGTCCTGGGTTCAAATCTTATCTCAGATATTTTCTAGCTATGTGTCCCTGAGCAGGTCACTTAATCCCTGTTGCCTACCACTTAACACTCTTCTGTGTTGGAACCAATCATAGTATTGATTCTAAAATAGGAAATAGGGGTTATGGGAGGGAAATATTAGAGCATTTAGGGGCATATTTAGGGATAACAAGGCCCTGGGCAAGTGGTTTGGTGAATGGAGCACCAGACCTGGAGGTGAGAAAACCTGAGTTAAAATCCACTCTCAAAAATTGTGGGTTGTGTGACCTTGGGCAAGTCATTTAACTTCTGCCTCCTGAAATTTCCTCAGCTATAAAATGGGAATAATAATAGTACCTACCTCCCAGGGCTGTTGTTGAAGATCAAATAAGAAAATATATTTAAAGCACTTAGCACAGTGTCTAGCACATAAGAAGTCCTTAATAAATGCTAGTTCCCTTCCCAGCTGGAAACTTTCCTTACCCGCCAATTATTTATATTTTATGTGTCACATAACTATTTCTTACACCCCTTTAAAAACATCCTTTGTAAGAACACATCTGCACCATAACTTTTGGCACTTAATCATATTTTACGTTCTATCATCCTACTTCTTTGTAAATCATGTCCTTTCACCAGATATTATATACTTCTTGAGGGCAGGGTAATTAATTTGTGTCTCCCATGGAGCCTAGCACAGTGTTGTTCATATTTGGCATTCAGATTTTGGTCAGTTAAATGACATGTTAGTGTTTCTATCACTACAGATAATCAAAAGCTAACTTCACTAGGTATGTTAATTTAGCTACAACTGAGTTTTATAAAATTATTCTGCAAAAATATTATCATATTCCCTCCTAATTTTTAAAATGAATGTAAATGATGACTATATAGGCATAATGACATGACAAATGGATAAAGATATAGGCATAAATCTAGATTGCTTATGATTTCTGTCAAAAGTTGCCCTGATTAAAAAAAATTATTTAAACTAATTTGTAATCCCCCAGCCGATATTGAGATCCAAGTTAGGAAAAAAAAAAGTTAAAAGTCCATCCTCATGGGAAAAGTCATATTAAAAAGTTTCCCTACAGATGGAACTAATGACTGGGGTGTCTAGTAGGGTGAATAGATTCTAAATCATTCCAGTTCCTCCAATTAACCTTATGATTGGCTTTTTGTAAAAAGTTGCTGGTGGTCCTGGCTCATTTTTTCCCCCTCTAAATCAAAGGCGGTGACCTGGGGCTACTTATACAAGTAGGCTTATTAGGCATGTTGTGATCAAAGCCACAAGGTCAATCCTATGGCAAAGCATGACCAACAAACTGGGCCAGTCCCTTTTTGGAAGTGAAATGTTCATCTCTTTGAGATGATTTGACTTCCTGACAGAAGTAATTTACCTGTAATTTGTATTCTTGTTGCTAAAAGTGAGCTGTAACTCCTTGGGCAAAGCAACATAAAAGCCAAATAATATTGCACATTTAAAACTAATCTCTAGTACTTGGACTAGGGCACTTCGAAGGTTCCAAGCTCTATCAGTTCTAAATCTAGGGAATCTTCATTTTTTTTATATGATGCCTGGCAGATAAAGAGGGGAACACATTACCTTGGAAGGCATTCCATTGAGGTTATCTAAATATTAACAGGTTTTTCCTAATACTAAGTAAGCTTCATTTACCTCAGTACCTTTCACCTAAGGTTTTTTGTTTTGTCCTCTAGGTCCTGATAGAAAAAGTTGAATCCACTTTTCCCATAAAAATCTTTTAAATACTTCAAGAAAGGTACTGGGTCCCCAGAGTCTTCTTTTCTTGATTAACTATCCCAGATTCCTTCAACCAAATCTCATATGATATGAATTTGGGGTCTGTGACCATTCTAATTGTCCTGAGCTCTCCTTCCCAATTCCACACTTCAAACAAACTCAGAATTATCCCTCTTTTCCTTTGATCCAGTCTCATAGGATGAGGTGGTCTTTCTTCTTTCAACACTAACCCCTCTATTTGTGCCCTGGATGTCATCTCTTGGCTCCTCTAGGAGTTTGGCCTTTAATCACTTCCTTTCTCTTTCCTTATTTTTCAAATTTTCCTTACTTATTGGCTTCTTACCTCCTGCCTTTCTACCTCCCCCCAAAAAACTCAGCTATCCTTCCCATCTTTAAATAATTTTTGCTTGATACTTCCATGCCCTCAAACTATTGTCCTCTATCTTACCTCTATTTAAAAACCAGACTCCTAGAAAAAGCTTTCCATGCTCATTGCCTCCATTTTCTCTTCTCCTACACACTTCTCAACTCCTTGCAATCTTGATTCTGTCCTCACTGTTTAACAGAAATTGCTCTCTCCAAGGATGCTAATGATTGCTTTACTATCTTAAACTCTATAACCATTTTAGTCTTTATCTTACTCCAGTGTTCTGCAGTGTTTAATGCTGTTGACTGACTGTTCTTACTGAATATCCTCTCCTCCATGGGCTTTAAAACATTTCTCTCGTATTATTCTGTTCTTGTCTTTTGGATCAAGCCATAGTTTCATTTGTAAACTATAAAATGCATTGTCTTGTAAAACTGTATTATCCACATGCTACTCTAAAGGTAAGTTCCATAAAGTTCCATGGTAGACCTCCTTTCTTCTTTTTTTTTTTGTTCTTTCCTTTGATGAAATCATCTTCTCCTACAGCCTTATCTATCATCTATGCAGAAGACTCTCAGATCTACATATCCAGCTGTCATCTCTCTATTGAGCTCCCAGATATATGTATGCCATCTCTAAATCATTTTCTAAAATCACCTCAAACTCAATGTGTTCAAAACAGAACTTTTCTTTTCCCCAAAACCATCATCTCTCCTCCTAACTTCCCTATTTCTGTCAATTTCATCATCATTTTTCCAGTTACTCAGGTTCCTAAGTCAAATTTAGCTCTTCAATTTCATTCAGAATCCCATATCCAGTTAATTTCCAAGTGCTATCCAACTGCAGCTCCTCAACATCTCATACATCTTCCTCCCTTTTCTCAACTCGTATCACAATCACCTCAGTTCAGGTTTTCATCTTTTCTTTCCTGGACGACTATAGGTAATTAGCCTCCTAAGTGGTCTTCCCTCATTGTGTCTCTTTAATACTTCAGATCTAGCTGCCAAACTGATATTCCTAAAGGATAGATTTGAATAAATTTTCTACTCAAGCTTCAAGGGTTACTCTATGTCCTTCTGATGAAATCCACACTCTTCTATCATTTAAAGTACTTCATGATCTGATTCCATCCTATTTTTTCAACCTGGTTGCACATTTCTTCCATTCATACATTTATGCTCCAGTCAACTGACTGAATGACTAAGCTATGGTATAACACATTCCATCTCTAGTTTCTGTTCTTTTGAAGAGTCTCCCTCCAACCCCATGCCTAGAATCCTCTCTATTCTCACTTCTACCTCTTGGAACTTGATGGAACTGACTATATTGTTTCTTCAAGCCTGACAGACACAACCTTCACTCCCTGCCTAATATAACATTAATACAAGACTGGAATTCTGTTCCTAAACCCCAGTTCCATTACTTGAATATCTCTTTTCCATTTGCCAGATATCCCTGAAACTGACCACATACCTGCCCACATTTTAGCCCATTTCCTACTTCCTCACTTTCCTTCATTTTCCATTCACCTATTGAAAGGTTTTCTTGCAGAATTCTCCCCTCATTGCCCATCTATTTATACTTCCTAATAAAATCCACCCTTGATACTTGCCCAATCCTAGTAGTTCTATTTTGACTCTTAGTCCTGCTTCTCCTCAGTGTGTACCATACTATCACAAACCAAGCTCTTACTGACTACTGTCATTAGCAACTAGGTTTTAGTATTAGACTTATATTCTAGTTCCACCTCCCCAAACCATGTGAATTTAGATACTTTATGTTGCTTCTTTCTGCTTGTTTCCTCATTTGCAAAATAAGGGTATTAGGAGAGATCAGGGGATGATAGACTTGAAGCAGGAAAGTAGTTTGGATGCAATCAAGTCCTTTATTTTTATAAGTGAGGGAGTTGAGGGCCAAGAGCTATGAAATACTTGCACAATCACATCAGTAGCAAAGTTGAGATCTCTTCTCAGGTCCTCTGAGTTCAAATCCAATATTCTTTACATTATACTGATCTTAAATACTATAATTCTTCAGAGAAACTTAAAACATTTAATTGAACACTCCCAATTATTCACAAAACCATCTTGGGTCTCTAAAAAAGAAAACTGTTATTACTTTTAAGCTTTACCTGTCAAGGAATAAAAATTTGAAAAAAAAAAAAAAAAGAATTTGATAGGACCAGAACCTGGGACTCAGTTCTGTGTTCAATCTGCTAGGTCACATCAATATTCAGTATTTTGGTTCCTAAGGAATACAAAGGAATTTTAATAAGCATCACTAAGTAGCATCTGAGTTGGATATCTACATTATTCTGATCAATTCAATTGTCCTCTCTGAATAGATATATATTTGAAAAGTCAATTAAATGTTTTTAGCATTTTATTTCTATTTTACATTTAATTTGTATTTTATTTTTCTCAATTACATGTAAACAAAAATTTTCAACATTCTTTAAAAAAGTTTTTTGAGATCCATTTTTTTGCTTCCACTATTGACTCCAAGACAGAAGGTAAGGGTTTAAAATAAAAAAAAAAGAATAAAGAATAAGAAATATGCTTTAATTTTCATTCAGAATCTATCAGTTTTTTCTCTGGAAGTTAAAAGAATTTTTAATCTGAATCCTTCAGAATTGTCCTGCATCATTTATTGGATCATTATATTGCTGAGAATAGCTAAGTCATTCAGAGTCTATCATTGTACAATATTGCTGTTATTGTACATAATGATCTCCAGGTTTTACTCATTTTACCCTGCATCAGTTCATGTAAGTCTTCCCAGGTTTTTTTTTTTCATTTAAAGCCTTTACCTTCTGTCTTAAAATCAATATTGTGTATTGGTTCCAAGGCAGAAAAGTAGTAAAACTAAGCAATAAGGGTTAAGTGGCTTGCCTAGGGTTGCATAGCTAGGAAATGTCTGAAGCCAGATTTGAACCCAGGACTTCCCATCTTTAAGTCTGGGATTCAATCCAGTGAGAACACCTACATGACCCACCTCCAGTTTTTTCTGAAACCATCCTATAGCACAATAGTATTCCACCACAATCCTATACTGCAACTTCTTTGGCCATTAACCAATTGATAGGTATCTCTTCAATTTCAAATTCTTTGTCACTATAAAAAGATCAGCATTTTATTTATTAAAAGCTCAGTCTCAGTGTCCACTATTTAGATCCCAAGTCAAGCAAATATTTTCAAATTATTCATCTTTTTTCAAAACTTCTCTCAAGTTTTCAGCTACAAAAGTAAGATCAGTAGGTTTCTATAGAGCTTTATATTTTTACCAATAGTGTTCAGGATTTTATTTTATCTTTATAACAATTCTATAGGTAAACAGTGAAAGTATTTATAATCACATTTATTAGAGCAGAAAACGGATTCTTAGAGAAGTGAAATTACTTACCCCAGGTCATAAAACTAGTAAGTGGGGTAACAGAGGAGGTAGCAGAACTCAAACCTTAATTTTTCTAACTCCAAATCTAGTACTCTTTCCACTACAAATTTCTGAAAACTCTAAACAATGACATGAGAAAGCACGGGATGTTCTTTTGTGATGACGAAGTTGCACTGAATGCTAAGACATTAAGAATTGCTTTTTTAAGGAAAAAAAAAGATCAGTATCTTCACAGAGTAGAAAGTTGCTACCCACCTTCCTCTCCCCCATTAAAGCTCATGAATCCAAATTCTGCTTGTTTTACCAAGGCAGGAAATGCATGCATTTAGTAGAAAATGACAATTCCACAATTAAGAAATATCTTTCACTTAGAATGGTAATCTAATGATCCAAACATCAAAGGCAGAGCTTGCAGCTATTCTTTAAGTGGAATGTCAATTTCTCTTCCTTTAAATTTTTTTTACTGGATCCCTAAATTTTAGTTTCTTCTTTTGCTTCATTTTTCCACTCACATTTAGCACTGATAAAAACCAGACCTAACTCTCAGTGTATTATGCAAACTAAGCATTTATGCTGGATGAATTTAAATGGATGAATGGTCCAAAATTCTTTTCAATCTGTTGAATTTTTACTCCATTTAACACATTCAGTTGTGCAAAGTTCAGACATTGACATTAACAGGTAAATTGAAACCTAAATAAGATGTCATTTTAGCTCATCATTTCCCATCTAAGCTCCTTGAGAGTAAGGATTGGGTTGGTTTTGGGGGGGTGAGTTATGTGTTTCTTAACACTTGAGCCATGTTAAGCATTCTGTAAATGTTTCTTGACTGAGAATTCCTACAAATATACTCTTTTTAATGTACATTGTCTTCAATTTTCAAACTTTACTAGTGAAAAAAGTAGTAGGCAAAAGAGATTCTAGATATGTTGTTGTTATAGTTATTGATTCTTTGTTTTCAAAGAGGATTATTACAACCCTGGTAGTGTTGACTTGCTAGTGAATTAGATTTAAGCGAGAAAGAGTTACATCGAATCGCTAGCGCCTCTCTCTCTCTCTCTCTCTCTCTCTCTCTCTCTCTCTCTCTCTCTCTCTCTCTCTCTCTCTCTTCCTGAGTCAGAGGAGTCCAGTAGCAAAACAAAAGTCAGAACCACTGGGAATGGCCTGGGATACAGTGGATGAACTTGGCATCTGCTATCTGACCAAACTCGAACTGCTCTACACACTTGCTTCAGCCAACTTCATAGATGTTGAAGCAAATTATTCTCGTCTGTTCCTTCTGCTCGGAGAAGACTTCACATGCTTGGGGCAGACAGCCCAAACTTGCCAGAATATTAGTTACCCTCCTACATAGAGAGCAAGTAAGAGCCTGGTTGCGAATCTTGCTTCTGACACTTAATAGCTCTGTGACAATGGGAAAATCACTGAACATCCTGAAGCCTCAGTTAAGCCAATTTTACAGATGAAGAAATTAGAGTATCTATTTCACAAGGTTCTTATAAAAAAATAAATGAGGTAATTTATATTTTGCAAGCCCAATTGTTATTATCAAAAATTGCTGATCTAAAAAATAGAGTTATATATTGTTTCTAGAATTATTTTATATTTTTCTAGTGCCTGTCTATTTCACTGGATATTGAAGACTAAAACGCAAGAATTAAAAGGAATCTCAAAGACTATTCAGTCCAACTCATTTATGGATGAAGAAACAGTAAGCATCTTGACCAGTTAATCCAGCTTATAACTGATAGAGATAGGTTTAGAACCACATCCTCTGAATCTAAATCAAGGGCTTTTTCTGCCATACTGGGTCCAATGTTTTGTATCTGAGAACTATGAAATTTTATTTTTTAAAACACTCATCTTCTGAAACTATTAGAAGAATTGCTTCCCAATAAAAATTAATAATGAGCAGCTGACCCATGGTATGACTCTCCGATGACCAATATTAGCTTCAAGACAATGGAACTGGCCAAATAACTTGCCATAGTTATTCATAAATAATCACATAAAATGGAAACATATGTATTTGACATATTAATAAGGTTGGCTAATTTTTAAAAATCATCATAAAATATTGAACAGCAGGTAAGGCTTTTTTGGTATCAGAACATATTTTAAAATGATTAACCCCCAAACTTAATGAGTCTATTACAAATGTCTCTTATTTATGCAGTGCTTTACTGCTGAAAAAATAACCAAAAATACAAATAATTCTCTAGAAGTCACAATACATAATAGTTTTTGTTGTTAAGTAATTTTTTAATAGTGTTCAACTCTTCATGACTTCATTTAGGGTTATCTTGGCAAAGATATTGGGGTAATTTGTCATTTCCTTCTCTAGCTCACTTTATAAATGACAAAACTAAGGCAAATAGAGCAAAATAACTCACTCAGGGTCACACAGCTAGTGTCAGAAGGCAGATTTGAACTTGTGTCTTCCTGACTTCTAGGCCCAGTATTCTATCCACTGTGCCACCTACCTGCCCTGATGCATAATAATAATAATTGGCATTGATAGCATTCTTTGAATCTTTCAAAGTATATATCATAATTTATATGGCTTGACTCTCCCCAAAATCTGTATTTGGTGTTATTGTTTTTTAAAAAACAGATAAATGACACATTGAAAAGAGCACTGGACCTATAATCAAGCAGACGAATTCAAATCTTGACTCAGACACTTAACATAATGACCCTAGAAAAGTCACTTGATCACTCTTTGCCTCAGTCTTTCCTTAGCTATAAAATATAAAACAGTCTCACCAGAATGGTATAAGAATAAAATGAGATAATATTTATAAAGCAATTTGAAAAACTTGAAAACTACATAAATGTTAGCTATTATTCATTATTCTCTTTTTACAGATAAAGGAAACTGATGCTCAGAAACATTAAGCAACTTGTCCAAAGGTCACAGAGGTGGTAAATATCTGAGGCAAGATTCAAACTCCATTCATCTGGACTCAAAATCCAGAGCTAAACTAATTCCCTACTAGAGCATATTCATAAACTATTTTATAAATGTAGAAACTTAGGATCTGAGAAATCTGTGGCAACATTTTTGAAGAACCCAAGAATTTCTTTTCCTTTTTTTAAACATCCAATTCAGTGACCTAAATTAATTAATTGACCCTTCAATATGCTGGATTTCTTAAGGGCAAATATGAAAATAATGTCAAATTATTTTAAAATGTTTTCTTTAAACTTTCCCCTTTGATTTTAACCTCCATGCTCTAAACAAATATTTGGAATAATGCTTCTCAAAATATAGTATGGGGATCACAGGGTCCCTGAGACCCTTTCAAGGGATGAATGAAGTCAAAACTACTTTCATAATAATATTAAAATGTTTTGATTTATAATATAGTAAATATCAATCAATATTACTCACATAAACAAAAGGTCTCTGGGGTCCTCAATAATTAGGAGTGTAAAGTGATTCTGAGACCAAAAACTATGAGCCCTGCTGAATTAAATATTAAAGTGAACAGGTAGAAGATATTTTCAGTGCAATTTTTTTAAATGAAAATGAAGATTTCAAAGACTTTGGAAATGACAGAGGGAGAGGTGCTATTATTTTTTCTGTTAGATTCTCCATTAAAATCCTGCTTGTGTTCTTGCAGGAGAAATGTAAGAGTGAATGGAAATGAAGTGTTAGCCATTTAGGCAACATCTATTTTGTTGGCCTCATTCTGCAAGAAATAATTCCAGTCTTACAGTGTCTTGCAAAGAAAGGGTTGGAAAGCATTTTTTATCAGTGAAACAAGACTGAGTGATGCTTTTCACAGTTCTCATGACAATGTTAAACTGACTGGCAAAGGGAGGGAGCCTCTGTTGCAGAAAAGAGAAGACACAGAGCCAGGTGGCTGGGTAGGATGCCATCAAAGAAACAAACCATACAGAGGGCTTAGAGTTCCAGAATGAAGTACAGGCCCAGACTTGGCCAAGGGCTGGTACTTGACGCTTTCTACCCCAGCTAAAGGTGGTAGGTGTAGTGGGAGGAGAAGGGAAATTATTAAGAACGGATGATGAGATTCACATAGTTGTTTCCAGTTCTATGGCTCAAGACCTGGCTTTAGTCATCAGGGCTGTCAATCTGCCTCCTTCCATAAGAATGGAATGCTTTTGAAGAAAACAAAAGAAAGAAGAAAATGCTTTCAAGTTACAAGGGGGGAAAGTTGCCATATACAAGCTTCCCTTTCATTCCTATCTACAATAGTACTGTCTCTTTTTCTTGAAGAATTATAAAGAAACTAAAATATTTTTACCATTCAGTGAAAACTGTGAACTGCTGTGTGGTCTGCTTTCCTTGATCATACATTTTTTCCATGTCCCTAACACACCCCAAGACCTATTATAATTACGTAAACACATACTTATATTCATACATATATGCATGAATATCATGGGTAAACATATGAATATGGACAGGGATCCAGCCTCAGAGTGAGGAAAACCCAGATTTAAGCTGTTCCTCTAAGGCATGGTGCTAAAAGGTACCAAAGGCAATGAAATAATATCAGTATAAAACATATATGTGTCAAATGACCTAGCATCCAAATACTTAAAGGAAAAAGTTAAATTAATTCCAGGAGGAAACAGACAGTAAAACTATATTAGTGGTGGACCTCAACCATTCCTTATCAGAGTTCTATAAATCTAAACATAAAATAAATTTTAAAAAAGCCAAGGAGATGAATAAAATCTTAGAAAAAGATATGGTAAACTTCTAGAGAAAATAGAACAGGAAAGAAAAGAAATATACCTTTTTTTTGGTGATACAAGACATCTATACAAAAATTGACTATGTATTAGGGCAATAAAAATCTCACAACCAAATGCAGAAAAGTAGAAATATTAAATACACACTTCTCAGACCATAAGACAATAAAAATTACATTTAATGAAGGGTCACAGAAGCACAGAGTAAAAATAATTGGAAATTAAAAAATCTAATACAAAAGAATGTGTCAAATAAACAATCCATAATTGAATTAAAGAGAATGACAATAATGAAGCAATATTCCAAATCTCATGAGATCTGGGAAAGCAGTACTTAGGGCAAATTTTATATTTTTAAATGTGTGCATCAAAATGAATTAGACATTCAATAAAGTAAATCTAGAAATGGAACAAGTAAAAATACCAACTAAACATCAAAATGGGAATCCTGGAAATCACAGGAGAGACTAATGAAATTGAAAGCAAGAAAAATATTAAACTAATAAATAAAACAAGGCAATGGTTTTATGAAAAGAATCAGTAAAATAATGATTAGTTAGTAGAAAGCCAAATTACCAGGATCAGAAATTAATTGAAGTAGAACTTATAATAAATCATCATGAGAAACAGGGATAAACTTTAAGCATTCCTGATAAGATGAAGAGTGATGCAAGGACGTTCATTAATATTGCACTAGAGGGGGTAGCTGGGGTAGCTCAGTAGATTGAGAGTCAGGCCTAGAAACGGGAAGTCCCAGGTTCAAATCCGGCCTCAGACACTTCCCAGCTGTGTGACCCTGGGCAAGTCACTTGACCCCCATTGCCCACCCTTACCACTCTTCCACCAAGGAGCCAATACACAGAAATTAAGGGTTTAAAAAAAATTTTTTTAATATATTGCACTAGAAATGCCAACTATAGCAATAAAACAAGAAAAAGAAATTGAAGGAATAAAAATAGGCAATGAAAAAACAAAACTATCCCTTTTTGCAGATGATATGATTGTATACTTAGAGCATCCTAGATAATTGACTAAAAACTAATTGAAACATTAAACAAATTCAGCAAAATTGCAAGGGTATAAAATAAACCCACATAAATCATCAACATTTCTGCATACTGTGCTACCAATAAAAACCAGCAGGAGGAGATAAAAAGAAAAACTTCATTTAAAAATAGAAGCAAGAAATGTAAAATATTTGGTAATATACTTGCCAAGATAAACCCAGGGATGATATGAACACAACTACAAAGCACTTTTTACAGAAATAAAGACAGTTCTAAACAATAGGAGAAATATTAATTGCTCATGAGTAGGCAGAGCCAATATAATAAAAATGAAAATTCAATCTAAATTAATTTACTTATTTAGGGTTATATCAACCAAACTACCAAAGAATTATTTTATATACAGTTAGAAAAAAATTGTAATGAAATTTATGTGGAAGAATAAGAGGGCAAAAATATCAAGGAAATTAATTTTTAAATTCGAAGGGATACAGTTTACCAGTTTCAGATTTCACACTATGTTACAAATCAGTAATCAACAAAACAATCTGGTATTGGCTAAGAAATAGAGTGGGGATTCAGTAGAATAGATTAGGTAAACAATATGCTGTAAAAAATGACCATAGTAACCTAGTGTTTGATATACTCAAAGATGTAAGCTTTTGGGATAAGCACTCAACATTTAACAAAATCACACTGCATACCACTATACAGTAAAAATGGATAAATGATTTAGACATAAAGGGTAATATCATAAGTAAATTTTAGAGAATGTGGAAAAAATTTTGCACAAATTAATAAAGCCAAAGTTAGAAGGAAAATAGGAAATTCGAGAAAATTTTTGTACCAAGTTTCTTTGGTAAAGGCTTTATTTCTCAAATATAGTGTAATTGTGCTAATTTTTTAAAAATAAGGGTCATTCACCAATAGATAAACAGCCAAAATATATTAAGTCTTTTTTTCTGAAGAAGAAATCAAAATATCAATATTTACACAACAATTAGCTAAATCACTACTGATCAGAGAAGTGCAAATTATGACAAATCTGAGATAAAACCACACATCTTTCAGAGTAGCTAACATGATAGAAAAAGAAAATGAAAAATTCTGGAGGAGATATGGAAAAATTGGGACAGCAATGCATTGATAGTAGAACTATGATCTAGTCCAACCATTCTGGAGGACAATTTGGTACTATGCCCAAAAGGCTATAAAACTGTGGATACAGTAATACCTCCATTAGGGCTTTATTTGAAAAAGATCAAAAGAAAGGGGAAAGGACCTATTTGTGCAAAAATATTAATAGATGCTTTTTGTGGTGGCAAAGAATTGGAAATCAAGAGACTATTCATCAATTGCAAAATGGCTGAACAAGTTGTGGTATAAGATTATGGTGGAATACTATTATACTATAAGAAATGATTAGCAGGATGGTTTCAGAAAAAAACCTGGGAGTCAACAGAATCTGGAGATTAGTGTACATAGTAACAACAATATTTAACAATGATCAACTGTGAAACACTTACCTGCTCTGATCAAAACAATAATCCAATACAATCCCAAAGGAACCATGATGGAAAATATTATCTACCTCCAGATAAAGGACTGAAGGACTCTGAAAGCAGATTGAAACATGCTTTTTACTTTCCTTGTTTTTGTTGTTTTATTTAGTTTGTGTTTTCTTTTGTCACATAGCTAATATGAAAATACATTTTGCGTGGCTTCATATGAATAATTGATATAAAACTGTGTGCCTTCAAAAACTGGGAAGCTGATATTCTGTTGGTGGACTTGTGAATTTATTGAACTATTCTAGAGGGCAATTTGGAACTATGCCCAAAGGGCATTAAAAGAATGCCTGTCCTTTGATCCAGCCATACCATTGTTGGGTTTGTACCCCAAAGAGACAATAGGTAAAAATACCTGGTAGTGGCAAAAATTGGAAAATGAGGGGTTGTCCATCAATTGGGGAATAGCTGAACAAATTATGGCATCTGATGGTGATGGAATACTATTGTGCTGAAAAGAATGATGAACTGGAGGAATTCCACGTGAACTGGAAAGACCTCCAGGAACTGATGCAGAGTGAAAGGAACAGAAACAGGAGAAAATGGTACACCAACACTGATACCCTGTGGCACAATTGATTGTAATAAACTTTTCTACTAGCAGCAATGCTATGATCTAGGACAATCCAAAGGAATTTATGAGAAAGAACGGTATCCACATCCAGAGAAAGAACTGTGGGAGCAAAAATGCAGAAGAAAAACATATGATCAATTACATGGTTCAATGGGGATATGATTGGGGTTGTTCATTTTAAACAATCACTCTATTGCAAATATTAATAATATGGAAAAAGGTTTTGGACAATGATACATGTATAACCCAGTGGAAATGCTGTCAGCTCAGGGAGAGAGGAGCAAAAAGGGAGGTAAAGAACATGAATCATGTAACCATGGAACAATATTCTAAATCAATTAATTAATTTTTAAAATTGCATGCCTTCTTAAAGAGGAGAAAGAATTTGCAACTCAAAAAATTTTCATGATTTTTAAAATTTTTACATGTAATTGAGAAATATTTAATGAAATAAATAAAAGTAATTTTTTAACGATCTGTGATTTCCTTGTCCCAAGAGGCAACCTATTGCTAAACTAGGAGATAAGCCCTAAATATTTGATTGAGGCAAAGAAAGATTAAGTGATTACTTCAGTTATATAACTAGTGTCTTAAATTTGTATCTTTTAAACCTAGGTTTCCCTGATTCCAAGGACAACTCTGCATTCATCACACAATGCTGCTTCATTTCTTGTACTTATTTCAAGAAAATAAAATAATACTAGATCCATAGAGGATGTGTGGATTTCATTATTCAAGTAATCTGGTAATCTTTTCCCAGATCACTATGCAAATGGATAAATCAACATTTGTGGCTCTCTGGTATATTCCACCAAATCATACGAATTCGTGCTCAGTCTAATGTTTTATGAAACTAGCTTCTCTGACCTTCTATTTACTTCAGAGAAGAATAATTATGCTGTGGTCTTTACAACTTGTTTAGGTAACAGTGGGAACACTTCTGTCTCCCAAAATCTCTTCTTTCCAATTGTCTCCCAGGTTTTTGTATTGTCATATGTTTTTGAGACAGGCCCATAATTATGGACGGTTTGGAAGAGCCTTCCAAAAGGAAAAGAAAAAAATAACAAAACAAAAGGGCTGTTTTGAAACAACTGAGCAGAGGGAAGCTGCCAAAGCAGACATTTCAACAAGATGTTCAAATGCCTAGGAAGGCCTTGCCTCCAGAGCATTCAGGTTGGAAGCTTAAGATAAGGGAATTAATCATCTTCTTCATATACACAAGGGGAAGTAAAAACTATGCAATATTCTTGACAGTAGCTCCTTGGCCCTCCTGCCCCCAAGGACAGAGAGCATAGGCTTAAAGAAATTACAGTTGGTATTTTACATGTGTTTATTTTATAGCTGTCATCTCACTCCCAATACAAATTACTGCCATTGAAAACCCAAAGGGCATGCCAAAGAAAACCAAGAGACATTTTTTCCTAAAGCCTGCAATCCTTTAACAGTTAGCATCAGCAAAGACTATCTTTTTGCTAAGGGTTCCTGACACCTGCCTCTTTCCTTCACCCCCACTGGAGACAGCAACAAGTTCCTCTTTGTGAATAATTATCCAGATTCTAAACAAAGTCTGAAAACTTGAGTAAGAGAAAGAATCCCAGAAAAGGAAGGACCTGTGCCATCATGGAACAAATGTCTTTGGATCCTTGTGAAGGCTCCTGTTTGTCACAAGTTGACCTTGGCCTCTGGAGATTTGTTGTAGCTCTGCTGACAGGAATCCTGACTGATGTTTGCAACCCCAGACAATGAAAAACACACAAAGGATGTTGGAATGTCCCAGTATAGTGAACAATGAGGACAAAATTGTGAAACTGGGATGAGAATCAGCTTCGGGGCTCCCAGCTGAAGCACTGGATGGCTCTTTGCCAGAAAAAATAACCCATAACAATCAAACTCAGTTAAATCAAACAGTTGAGGCTTAATTGAGCCCACTCTGAAAGTTTCTATTCAACAAATAAGGTACTTTCAGCAGGTGAGATTGAAATTGTCCAGTTCCTCCAAACAAATCCATCCTTCCCACTTCCACTCTCTCATGCCAATGACAAAGTCTCCAAAAGCCACTAAGTGAGATTCATGGTCCTGAGTGATGTGGAAAGAAGCATGCAATTCAAAATGCCACTCTATTTTTAAATGATAAAATACCAGAGATGTTACTGAAGCAACAACAGCACCATGAAATGGGTATCTTAGTGTACCTAGAAATTTTAGGTAATTGTTGAAATTAATCAGGAGTACTTTAATACCATTGGGTTAGGAAGCCTCTAAAGATCTTCCATCAATGTATATATATTCAGGGTAGATTTTGTAAGTGGATGTTGAGCTGGGCTCACATGGGGGGGCGGGGAGAGAATAGGCGACATTGCCTTTGGGAAACTGTCTACATCTTTTTAACGATCTTAAGCTTCTTCTAGAAAAAAAGGACCATCTTTTGAAAACCAGTATTCTTCTGCTGTTGTGGTATGGTTTCAGTCCTGGTTTCAGTCTCTGAGGAAGTGGAGACTCACCCAGAAGGGGATGAAAAGTTACAATTTGGTCATGAGTAGGATGTAATGCCTTTCCAAGTAGAAAGTGGCATAAAGGATGTCACCAAGAAAATATATGATGAGAAAAAAGATAGGCTGATCACAGAGTGAAAGCACAGGGTGATAGGAATCTCATTTGTTTCGCTGATATAAATATTACCCTAAAAGAATGTGAGCAAGGTGCCCAGCTTGTCGAGCAAGGTCACTATGGGCAATTATGAAACAACATGGACAAACATTCCAGTAGATGAACAAGCACAAATATTGTAATTTGTTTTGTTGGAAAACTGATAAAATAATAGATCTACTCAGATACAGAGTAATAATGCCTCCTATCTATGTACATGTACTTTAAAAATTATTGATATATTTTGTTTTTATGTCATGTACATTTCTCAAAATACTTCTGTCTTCTTCCCCTCCCAGAGAGGCATCCCCTAAAACCAACAGCAAAAAATGGGAAGAGGAAGCCAATTAAACAAACATGACTGGTACAGTAACCAAATCTAACCTTCTAAGTAGTGTTCCCTACCCATCATCTCCTCCCTCTTCAAAGAAAGGAAGAAGGGGCATTCTCTTATCTGCTCTTTGGTGCCAAGACCAATCATTTTTATTTCACAGCATTCAGTTCAGATGTTTTGCTGTTGTCTACTTATTTGTCCTAATCATTTCATGTATTGTTTTAATGGTTCTATCTACTTTACTTTGCATAAATTCACATGTCCTCTCATGTTTCTCTGCCTTCATCATATTTATAGTAGTTTAAGACTTATAAAGCACTTTCCCCATAACATTCCTATGAGATAGGTTGTACAAGTATCATATTGTTATTATCCCCGTTTAATAGATGAGGAAACTGAGGTGCAGAGAGTTTAATAGACAAGTCCCCACCCTGTATGGATAATAATATGCAATAGATACAGAGCCAGTCTTGGGGCATAAGTTGGAACACTCACCATGAACTCCATGATTTGCCCCACTTGTCCTTGTTTAAATTATTTGATCGTCAGGCAGTGACTCAGTGAGGCAGTCAGAAAGGAAGGTATCCCTGCCAAACAGTGATAAAAAAGAAATTAGTCTGATCTAATGTTCATTTTCATTAATCACACCAATCCCTTCATGCCCTTTACCATCACTTCTCAGGTTGCATAGGATTTCTTTTCTTCTTGAAGATGACCCTTGATTTGGATAAGTTTAATAACTGGAGTTCTAGTTCCACTGGTATTCAATAGATAACCCTATATTTTTAAGTCCTGGGAAGCTTCAGGAAAAGAAGAGGGAAAAATGATTTCTGGGTGTACAAACAAGTTAATGCAACTTTTTTAAAAGAGAAAGAGCTCTGTGTCTGCAAAGAGAGACAAGCAAATAAACAGAGCTGTCATGCCAAAGCCTCCCTTTCCAGACTGCAGTGAGAGGTGTGTAGCCCAGGCCTGAGCTTGCCTGGGGTTAGGGTGGCTCTTTGTGGCTCAGCATGTGTCCAAGACGTTTTGTGATTAGTCAGAAAGTTGGGTTCCGGGTGTTTTTGAAGGAGTCTGAGAATGAAACATGATTCATATTTACATCTGTCAGTACATTGCCTTTAAGGGGAACAAGAAGAGATGAGCAAACTGTTGCCGGAAAAGAACAAACTAAAAAGCTGATGCCACTTCCCATAAGACTTTCTAGGTTTGGGCTGGGACCATCTGTGTGGCAAGAGAGCTCAAGACAGGGTCAGTCTAGAACACAATGGCCATTTCAGCATGGCTTACATGTCTTACCATCCAAAATCTGGTCTTGGAAAAGCTTGCGTTTATACAAGCTTCTTCACAAGGTCCTAGGACTCAGATTTAGCCCATGTAAGGGACCTGAGAGGTCATCTTATCTAACCCCCTTGTTTTACCAATGAAGAAACTGAGTCTCAGAGAAGTAGAATGATTTGCCAAAGATCACAGGTTACCATAAGTATCTAGAGCTGGAATTTGAACTCCATTTTTCTGGTTCTAAATCTTGTGACTTTATTTCCTGTCACTTTTTATCCCCAAACCATATTCAAAGGTTGTGAAAAGTTTTCAGTTACATGGCTGAATACATTTTGTCCATTGCATATACTATGATTCAGTGATGTTTGGCAAACTTTGCACCCAGGGCAAGAGGCACGGAATGCTTTGGGAGGGAGTGGAGTGGGAAAATTATGTCTAGTACTCTACCATTTAAACTAATCATGCTTGCTGCATAGGTGCTAAGTTCTATTGTTTGTAGCTCCTCCTGGACTGCAAGCACAGTCTGGGTCCTCTAAAATTTCAGTCTCCAGGGAAAAAGCCCAGGTTGCTTAGTCCTAGTTAAAGCTCTCGTGGGGTGTCTCTGTTAAATTTGAGGAACCTTGGTGATATGACTATATATAGACTCATATTAAAAACTTCTGCCAAATACATAAATTTGAGCTATCGCAAAAGGTCTTTCTAGTGTAACATAGCAAAAATGTCATGTAATGCAAAGAATTTTTCCATACATTAACCTCTTTGAGTGCCTTACCTCAGATGGGGTATATCCAATGAAAGGACCTTTATGATTCTGCTTATTAGTGCATTCCATTGGCATAAAGGGAAATGATGGTGTAGTCTGCCTTTCTACTAAGCATATTGAGAGAAAAGAAGTTAGATGCTAACTCAGCTCCCAAATAAAACTTTCTCAGAGTTTTAAATAATCAGAGAAATCCAAACATGAATAAACACTTCTCCTTTGTACTGATAACTAGTCTTTAATTTTTTCTAGTTTTTAATGTTTTATTCATGCTCTTTTGTCTCTTAGTTTTTTTCCCAATATACTTTCTCTCTCTCTCACACACACACACACTCTTTGAACCCTCTCACACTAAAACAACAACAACAGCAACAACAAAAACAGTTGAGAATAAGACCAAAGCAATTATGTTTGAGAGGGTATGTACCATTATACCTCTCTATCCACTTGGCTTTCTAGTGAAGGGGGGCAAGTTTATTTCATCATTCAATCTGCAGACAAAGATGCCAATTAATTGCAGGTCAGCTGCATTTTCACATTGTTTTTGTTTATATTATTATACACTTTGTCCACTTTGATCCCTTGGTTCTGCTTACCTAATCTGTGAGACTGAAATGCTAAATGAGGGCACAAGCCTTTACTGAGGCTAATTCAGAATCTCCTAGAGGCAAATGTTGGGGTACAATCACTAGCATCTTGAGAATATAGGGGCTTGACCTGTGACTATTTCATCAGTATAGAGAATGCTTGCATGAGGAAACTACCTTTACTAATATATGTTGGTGACTTCTCTGCAACTTATATGGTCTTAGAGAGTCCTCTGGATCACTGAGAAGATAAATGATTTGCTCAGGCTTATACAGCCATTATGTGTCAGATTTAGGGCTGGAATAGAGGACTTCCTGGCTTGGAAACAGGCTCTCTACTACATTATGCTACTTTGGGTAAAATGGTTTAGACTTTGTATTTTCTAAGATGATGGTCCTGGGGAAGTCTAAGAGATAAACTAAAAAGATTAATCTTCTGGTCTGGGATGCTCCACATAAAGCTATAAACATTATTAAGAAATATGATATTCTACAGAAGTAATTTTTTCGGATAACTAAACTTCAAGCACTCATTTATATATGTATATATGTAAATAATTTCTCCATCCATCTGTCTAGATGCCATTTTAGAAATATTTCTTTTTTTAAGGAATGTTTTTATTTTTCTCTATTGCACATGAAAACAATTTTTGACATTTGTTTTTTATAATTTTGGAGTTCCAAATTCTCTTCCCTCCTTCCTCTTTGAAAAGAAAAGGACTTTAATATAGATTATACATGCGCAGTCGTACAAAACATATTTCCATATTAGCCCATCCAGCAAGAGAACATAAACCTCCCCCAAAAAAAAGAAGGAAGGAAGAAAAGAAAAGAAGAAGAGAAAGAAAGAAAGAAAGAAAGAAAGAAAGA
>NC_058131.1:130544773-130554191 GCF_016433145.1 Gracilinanus agilis | reverse complement strand
GAAGGAAGGAAGGAAGAAAGGAAGGAAGGAAGGAAGGAAGGAAGGAAGGAAGAAAGGAAGGAAGGAAGGAAGGAAGGAAGGAAGGAAGGAAGGAAAGCAAGTTTAAAACTATGCTTCAGGAGCAACTGGGTAGCTCAGTGGATTAAGAGCCAAATCTAGAGATGGAAGGTCTGAGGTTCAATTCTGACCTCAGACATTTCCTAGCTGTGTGAACCTGGGCAAATCCCATTACCTAGTGGCCCTTAGGACCCTTCTGCCTTAGAACCAATACATGGTATTGATCCTAAGAGTTATTAAAAAAAATCTATGCTTCAGTCTATATTTAGACTCTACCAGTTCTTTGTTGGGAGGTGGATAACAGTTTTCATTATAAACTTTAGAATTGTATTGAATCATTATATTGGTAAGGAAGAAATATTTCTAAACTGTATTACTGATACAAATATATAGGTAATAAAGTATAGTGGGAAATTCACTGAACTTGATGTCTGCTGGTAGAGTCCTAGGTTGAAATCCTTCTCTGGCATTTATCAGCCATGTTACCATAGACTCATGTTGGCAAACTTATGGCATGTGTGCCAGCACATGCCAGAGGAAGCTGCTCCCCTTCCCCTCTCTCTGTCCTCCTGAGGACATTTCTCTCATCACCTGCCTCTCTTCCCAGCAGCCCAATGGAAGCAGTTTTCCCTCCTCTGTCTGGGGTAAGGCAGGGGGGCTCACATATGGCATGAGGGTTGCAGTTTGGGCATTTGGTTTTTAAAAGGTTCACCATAGGCAAATTACTTAATCTGTCTGAACCTTGGTTTCCTATGTCATCCCCTTACTCAGTGAATTCCAGTTTACTCTAAGATAAAAATAAATAAATACTTTTGTTTTGGTACTTAGGGCTCTTTACAATCCAGCCTCATCTCACTTTCCAGTTTTCTCACCAATTAATTCCCTCTTCACAATCTCTAATTCAACTACACTACTCTACTCACTATTCCTTACCTATAAAATTCCATTGCTCATCCAGCTGGACAGAACCTTAGAGACTATCATGCCTTTGCAATAAATTTCGCCTATGCCTGGAATGCTCTTTTCCACCTCCTCTGATTCCTTAGACTCCCTGGCTTCCTTCAAGATAACTCAAACTTCTACAATGTAGAATCTACATTAGGTCTTTCTTAGTCTTCACAATGCCTAGAATAATCCCCTCAAAATTATCTTTATTTGCTTCATATGACTTCTGTATATATTTGTATATACACACATTCTTGAGAACAAAGTTTTTCCATTTTTACCTTTGTGTGTCCAGTACCAAGCATAGTGCTTAAATCTTAATGAATGCTTAATTGCTTGACTAATTGATTCCACCTCATCTCAGAAAGAGATGATAATTCCTGCTAGATAGTCTAGTGGAAAGAAGACTAAATTGGTCAGGAGAATCTGAATTGGAATCCTATCTCAGACAAGTAAATGATTGGGTGACACTGGACCAGTTATTTAGCCTCTCTGTGTGCCTTGGTTTCTTCATCTGTAAAATGAATTGGTATGTCCTGGAAGATCCCATCCAACTCTATCTATGATCTGTGTATGAATCCTGTAGTTTCTAACTCACAGAGCTTTTGAGAGGTTTAAATGAGATAACAAGTGTTTACAAACTTTTAAGGGTTTTAAAATTGAAAGCTATTATTATCTAACTGAAGATATGGGAGATAATTTTACCTTTTTATCAGTTTCATTGGTATGAATAGCAATTAAAATGATGCCTTCAGGGACTACTGAGGTCTGTGATTCCAAACTACTCCTAACTACTTTATTTTCTGAGTTATTGCCCCTTTTTTTTCCTAGAATTTCTGTCTCCTCCCTTGCTCTCAGGCTGAGTTTACTTTTAATGGCAATATTCCTTTCTTCCCCCCATTCCACCCAAATCCAACAGAGACAGAGATGGAGAGACAGACAGAAATGGAGGCAAAGAGACATAGAGAGAGACAATGGAGAAGAAGGGAAGGAGAGGGAGAGACAGAGACAAAGAGACATACCTGGAGAGGTAGATACAAAGTTGCTTTTGAATTTATTATGGGCTAAGACGTAAAAAAGGATTATGATCAAAGCAATAAGAAATATGTAGAAAATACGAATAAATAAGATCAGATCTTACCAATGAGTAAAATGCATCAGATTTAATGTGTGGACAGTATAACAGTATAAAATGGCTTCTGTTTGTTTCTCCTACATTTCCTGGCTCAATTAAATCCAATAAACATTTATTAAGCAATATAATTAAGCAAAATAATGCAAGACACTATGCAAAGAAGAGTTATAAAAATGAAAAATGGTAGTCTCTGCCCTTGAGAATGGGAATTGGGGGCATTATGTGAATATTAGGGGAAAGCTAAGATATAGTCACAAATAAATAGGAGATCAGATAGAATCTAATAAGGAGGAAAAGAATCCAAAAAAGTTTTAAGATCCAGAATGGAGATCACTTTCAATTAGAAATACAAAGGATGCTTAACAGGAAAGATAGCACCTGACCTGGGAATGAATAAAAATATTTCAATAAATAGAAATTAAAAGTATTAAGTTAAGTAGAGTGAATTGAGGCTTAAAAGTAAAAGATGGAATATTAAATGTTAGGGTAAGGAGTGCATATTCTTTCTTAAAGATAGCAAGAAGCAACTGAAATAATTCTTGTAATAATTTAGCTAAGATGTAATCCACTCCTGAACCTGATGATAGAAATGTGAATGGAGAAGGATAACTGGAAGAGATATTATTAAGGGAGAATTGGCAAGATTTAGCAAATGATGAGTTGTGGAAGGTGAGGAATAAAGAAGACGAAGAATGATGATGATAATGAATATTAATAATAGGTAGCATTTGTATAGCATTTTAAGGTTTTCAAAGAACTCTCTATTAGGTCATTTCATGACCACAACAAAATTTCAGGCCTGGATGACTGAGAGTACAGTGAGGGACAGGTTTGCAAGGATAGGGAAGGACAGGAAAAATTGATGAGTGTAGTTTGTTTTTTTTAAATGTGTTTTCTTAAACACATTGATTTTGAGATGACAGAAAAGAGATTTTAAAAAATATTCACTAAATGATTGGAGATGTAGAGGAAGCATCTTAGGTGAGAGGTCTGCATTTCATATATGGATTTGGTCATCTTCCATTATAGAGGTGTAGGTAGAACATACATCCTTGAAAATGGATGAAATAGGGCAGGTAGGTGGCTCAGTGGATACAGTACTAGGTTTGGAATCAGGAGGATCTACATTCAAATCTAACCTCAGACATTTCCTAGCAGTGTGACCTGGCCAAGTCAATCCCAACTACCTGGCCACTACTGCTCTTCTGCCTTGGAACTGATACCCTGTAGTGAGAAGAAAGGAAAGCCCAGGAAGGAACCTTCAAGGACACCAAAGTTGCTTAGGGGCTGGGAGTAGGAAGATGTGGTTCCCAGATAAGAAACACATTCTGAATAAGTAGCAGGTATGCAAGAATGCTTACCTCAACTATAAATTAGATGTCAAATTAATTGACAAATGATCTTTTTCCCTCTCTCTCTGAGACTCAAGAGTATTTATTCTTCAATAAATGTTAAAAAATAGATACTAAAACAAAGAAAAAAGAAAATCTAATAAATAAAGTTGATTGAAATCAAAGTAAGCTAGAAAAAAATCTAAATCTCATCATCTCTAGTTCAATATTTAATCCCTAGACCTTATTTGAAAAATTAAACAGTCTCCAGGAAAGATATTTTATAAGATTATTTAACAATAGACACCAGGGGAAAAGTGAAGACAACAGAAAGGAATTAAATAGGTTTCTGGGTTAATTTTTATAAGACCTTCCATCATGTCAAAGCAAAATAAAGACAAGAAAACTCTAAAAACAGAAATGAGATAGCCCTGAGAGAAGGACACACGTGCAGATGGAAGGTTAGCAAAGTCATAGAAGAGGTGCAAAGACAGGCATAAAGATCTTGATTTCCATTTCACTAATGCCACCTATTATCTGCATGACTTTAGAAAAGTTAGCTTTACCTCCCTGATCTCAGTATACTCATCTCTAAAATGAGAAAGTCAGATTAGATACTCCTTAAGAATTCTTTCTAGGCCAAATTTATGCCCTTAATAATGTCTTAACTATTTTTTTTAAACCAATCACCCAAAAGAAAGATTAAATCACACAAAAACCATGGAATAATTGAACTAGAACTCAGATCTAGAAGCTAGAACCTAGACCTCCTGGTGCCCATTCCAGTCCTCTCTCTCTACCATATATCTACTGACTTTCTTACCCATTTTTGCCCTTCTGGAATGAGAAATCCTGACTGGAGAAGGAAAACTCTTAGCAGATGGCACTGGAACAAGTTGTCCCCTCAGCCTGCAGCACTATAGGAGAAACAAGAGAATTAAACAAATAAGCAATACATTGAAGGAACCACTACATTCCTGACAAGCAGGCCAAAGTCCTTTCTGAGAAATGCAGACCTCTCCATTTACTGAAAATTGAAGTTTTCAGGAACTTATCAAATAGCTGGCTTTAAACAATCAAAATAGAAAAGGAGAAAGCCTAAATTCCCAGCCTAGGGGGTCCTAATGTTGTATGACAATCCAAGCATCATCAAAGATGGAAAACATATGCTGATATCATCCCCAGAATGACACAACCCAGTATACACTGGTTGGGAGGGACCACCAACTAACTGCAGTGTGTGAGTGTGTGTGTGTGTGTGTGTGTGTGTGTGTGTGTGTGTGTGTGTGCACAAAGGGTTCCTGGCTGTTTTACCAATTCCTATCTTCACTAAGTGACCAAGATTTCTCCTGCACTGGGAAGGACCCATCAACAAATGACACTGGCCATAGAGGTCTGAGAAAATATCCCACGCTCTGGCAAATGTGTTGGGAAAGTTTCATGACAAGATCAAGTGGCTAACCCTTCTCTCCCCGGGTTTATCGAGACTGATAATGAGACGAATGTGTACAGAGCCATGAAGAAGAGAGAATTTGCTCAAGTGTCATGTTTTACACTCTTTAATTACTTTATTATAGTTTGGATGGGGATTCTGCGGTGGGTTTGTGTGCGTATGTCTTAAGAAACAAGGCATCTAGTGAAACCTCATGCTGGTAAAAGACCCCCACTGTGTCTATTAACTTTGCCACACAAGGACAAACTTCTTCGTTCTTATTTTTACAGAGGAAGAAAACAGACTCCTTCCATGTCTTTGAATCAAACACAAATTATTCTACTAGTTATGTTATAGCTAAAGACCAAACATTAACTAATGACTGTGGTGGGGAAAACATAAGGAGCAAATTCCTAAACCATGTTTCGACATACAAGGTTAATTAAATCAGGTCTTTTTTCCTTCTATCAGTGATAACCCTTGGAAAGCTTGTGAAATTCTAATTCACTTTCACACAGGCAGCTACACACCAGGGAGCCAAGCTCACCAACTACACTTTCAGGAATCCACAGATGCAATCAAATGTTTACTTAAATAGTCATGAAAATAAAAGGTTAAACAGAAACACAGCTCATGCATTTACTAATTGTTCATCTCTCACTTCCAGCCTTAGTCTTTGTTCAATCTTTATTCATGCCAGATGCACAGACTTCAGACTCAGTCCATGACTGCTTTCCCCACCCCCATAAAAGATTTTTTTTATCACAAACGTCCAAATCTATAAACTAGGGATCTAATACGTAATAATCTCAATAAACTAAGAAAACATATATTTCAAAGTCTTACCTAATTATATGAGCCATAAGTAAAATTTAAGTTCCTTGAGGGCAAGGACTATTTTTCCAGCATCTAGCACAAAGTAGGATTAATAAAAGCTTGTTGAATAAATTAATGAATCTCAAATTTATTCTCCTATTCTTGTTCTTCATATGCCATCTTCTAACTTCCCTCAGCTGGCATTAAAATGCCACTTGATAATAATAAGCTTTTATTGGACTATATTGTATTTATAATATATATAGAAATATTTTAAAAGAGAAAATATCTGGGGCATATTTGTATTCTTTAAAAACTTTTTTATTATGTATATATTTTATATATGCATGTACTTTTTTTACTTTTCTCTCAGTTTCCTTCTGATTTATCCCAGTATCTTTTTTCTAATACTCATCTCCCTGAATTGTTGAGTACTGTTCACTCCATTCTATTTTTCAAGGAGTTCATTATTTGGTTCATATTTTCCACATTCTGTTCTGAGCTATTTGTTTTGCTTCCAACTGTTTCCTCAAACTCTCTAGTTTTATTGCCTCATTTCTTCCATCTACTCTTTAGTTCTTTTTACCTATTCATTTTATGGGAATGCTGGGAGAGGGCACTATTTATTTTTTATTTATTATCAAGAGGTGGGGAGGGCAGTATATATACTTATGAAAATATTATCTTCTTCTGAGTTTATCTCTTAAGCTTTTCTTAACCTACAGCATTTCTTCATTATATTTGGAGGTTGTTGTGTTTTTTTTCCTATTAACCCACCTCTAGTCATGATACCAAAACTGAGATGTAGTGCCAAATCCAGGTCTTGCCCCCATCTCGGTTTTTGGATGGATAAGGGGATACAGCTTTATCTGGTCATGTTCCCATTATATGTTTGTTTGATGCTACTACCTTACTTAAGTTCTGAATGGGCTGGTTGGTTCCAGCTTCCTTTTTCCTATCCTGTTATCATTCTCCAGCCCTAGCCTGTAGTAGGGAACTAGAGTCTGAGACCAGTCTAGGCTCCATATGGTGCTAAAGTCTGTGATTTTTATCAACATCACCTTGCCTGGCAGTGAACCTTGGCTCTGTCTCCTTGCCTTGAAGAAAAGTAAGAAATTGAGTTGGGCTTTGAGGTAGAGTGGAATAAATTTACAGCAAATTTCTCTAGTCAAGGCCACATTTCTCAAATATATAGGAGACTAAGCCAAATTTAAAAAAAATAAAAGTCATTTTCCAATGCTATCAAGTCACATGGAAAAATGTTTTAAATCACTATGGATTAAAGAAATACAAATTAAAACAACTTTGAGGCACCACCTCATACTTAGCAGATTGGCCAACAGAATTAAAGAAAAGGAAAATGATAACTACTAGAAGGTATATGGAAAAATAGACATATTCATTGATGTTAGAGCTGTGAACTGGTTTAAATATTCTAGAGCACATTTTTGAATGATGGCTAAAAGGCTATAAAACTATGCATACCCTTTGACCTAGCAATACCATTACTAGGTCTATATTCCAAAGAGTTCAAAGGAAAAAAGAAAGGAAAAATTAAGGAAAAATATTTAAAATATCTCTTTTTGTGGTGACAAATGACTGGAAACTGAGAGGAAGCCCATCAATTGGGGAATGACTGAACAACTTGTGATATAAGACAGTAATGAAATATTATTATGCTATAAGAAATTATGAGTTTAAAAAAACCTGGGAAGACTTATATAAACTGATATGAAGTGAAGTGAACAGAACCAGGAAAACATTGTACACAATAAGAGCAATACTTTAATGATCAACAGTGAAAGACTTGGCTACTCTAATCAAGACAATGATCCAAAGCAATTCCAAATGATTCGTAGTAAAAAATGCTATTCAATTTCAAAGAAAAAAGTGATGAACTCTGAGTGCATATTAATGCATGTTTTTGTCACTTTTTTTTGCTTGTTTTTTTTATAGCATGGTTTATATGATAATATGTTTCGCATGACTCAAAATGTAAAAAATAATAATAATGAGAATTCACTACAAAATAACTAAATACCTAAAAATAAAAAATTATAATAATGATTATTAATTTTTTAAATGTTTCTAAATTGACAATGGTATTCTTTTCTCTTAGAGGTAATTGCAAAATTTTTTTGTCCTACACCTTCACAAAACTTAGCATAGTCAGTACTACATAAATATTTGTTTAATTGAATGAACTGAATTTGATGTAGGCTAGTTAGGTCATGTCACCATTGTAGAGTAGAATACTATAAGTAGACCTTCTCCAAGCTCAACTAGCCCTTTATAACTAGATAAAAATCAATTGGCCCGTGGCAGATATATTTCCAGTCACATTTCTTATGAAAAATTTTCAAACCAATTGACTTTTAAGTTTCTAATGCTACCTCTAACCTTTCCTTCAACAAATGACTTTACCCACTTAGTTAACTGAGAAAATCAAGACTATTAGTGATGTTTTCTCATATCTCCTACTCTATGGTCCTATATATGCATCTGATCCTCTTTTGCTTTTGGTACTGAAGTTAAGGTGGTTATTTTGCTGGCCAAAGTTTAGCCTCCTATTTGTGCCCTTGGTCACATTGCCTCTACTCTTCTTCAGGAACTTCACCACTACTCTTCACTTCAACAAAGTAGACAGTCAGCTAGAATTTATTAGGTGCCAAGCATTGGAGAATCAAAGAAAGTCAAAAGACATTTCGCGCCCTCAAGATGTTTATACTCTAATGGGAATACAATATGCAAACAAGACATAGACAAGATAAACTGGAACTAAGCAATAGAGGGAAGGTGTTAGCTTTAAGATGCTAACTGGTTTCATGGACAGAACCCCAGAGTTGGTATCATAAAGTATTCAGTTGTTATTCAGTTGTATCTTAATTCTTCAAGCTTTCATTTGGAGTTTTCTTGACAAAGACATTAGTTTGCCATTTCCTTTTCCAGCTCCTTTCATGGGTGAGGAAACTGAAGCAAGCAGGGTTAAGTGACTTGCCCAGTTATAAAGTTAATACATATCCGAGGCCAGATTTGAACTCAGGAAGAAGAATCTTCCTAACTCCAGACCAGAAGCTCTACTGTAGCTACACTAGGGCCCAGGAAGATCTAAATTTAAATCTTGCCTTTGACATATATGTTGAAGTGTAATCCTAGGCAAGTCCCTTAACCTCTCCCAATTTTTTCATCTATAAAATGGGGACAATAATAGTACCTACCTCATAGGTTTGTTGTGAGATGTTAAGAAATGATATATTTAACCTTTGCAAACCTTAAAGCATTATACAAATTTTAACTATTGTTGACTATCATCAATCTTTCCTTGGCTACCAACTCCTTTTCTGTTGCCAAGATCTAAACCAGTACTTTCAGACTCAAATAGAAAATAGAGAGGGGGGGGGTGTCAAACCATATATAAGAATCCCTAGGGTCACATATTGACTTTTGACTTACCTATAAAACATAATGTTATCTATGTTTTATTGTATTTTTATTTGTTTTGTTAATATTTCCTAATTAAAATTTAATCTGGTTCTGCTGCACAGGAGTGTTTAAGTGTATATGACCCAGAGTACCACGTTCGATACCTTGATACCACTGGGAGAGAAGGAAAGAAAGAAAGAAAGAAAGAAAGAAAGAAAGAAAGAAAGAAAGAAAGAAAGAAAGAAAGAAAGAAAGAAAGAAAGAAAGAAAGAAAGAAAG
>NC_058131.1:130499165-130541912 GCF_016433145.1 Gracilinanus agilis | reverse complement strand
GGAAGGAAGGAAGGAAGGAAGGAAGATAGGAAGGAAGGAAGGAAGGAAGATAGGAAGGAAGGAAGGAAGGAAGGAAGGAAGGAAGGAAGGAAGGAAGGAAGGAAGGAAGGAAGGAAAAACCTTTTCTTGATCCTGTCATATCTTCAAGATATTACCTTATGTCTTTCCTTCCTGTCACTGCTAGATAGATATTGCTTTTATTAGGTATTTCATATATGTTCCAGGCCTTATGCTAAGTGTTGTGATGCCAGTATAAATAATAAAATCCATGCTTTCAATGAGTTAACTTTCTAATGGGGCAAATAAGGTGGCATAGTGGATAGAGCACTGGGTTTGGAATCCAACTACATGAGTTCAAATCTGGCCTCAGACACTTAACAGATGTGTGACCCTGGGCAAGTCTCTTAACCTTGTTATCCTCAGACTTCATCTATAAAATGAGCTGGAGAAGGAAATGATCAACCACTCCAGTGTCTTTGTCAAGAAAACCCCAAATGAGGTCACAAAGATTAGGGCACAAATGAAACTATCATTTCTCCTCTTATGACTTCCATGACATTGCCCACTACTGGTTGTCCTCCTACCTTATCTGGCTGTTCCTTTTCAGCTAAGGAATCATCTTTATCCATCTCCCCACTCCAAAGTATATGCGTGTTCCCCACCCCAGGCTCTCTCTTATTTCTTCTCTTTCCTCTCCAAGATCTTTTTTTGATAAACTCAGCCATTCCCAAAGGTTTAGTTATCATAACTATGTGATGGATAACTTCCAGTTCTACTTATTCACCCCCAATCTATTCTCTATTTTAAAATATATTTTTCCCAATCTAAAAAAGACCTCATTTTCCTCCCAGTCACCCAAGTTTATAATCTTCCAATAGATTGCCAAATTCTCTCGATTCTACCATTCATAAGAGCTTTTCAACTTTTTTCTTCTCTCTACTCACAAAACTCTAATGTTAATAGAGCACCTTCATCACTTGTCAGCAAGAGTACTTCTAACAAGTTTCTCTGCATACAAATTCTGGCACTTCAGTCTGCCTATATTGGTAACTCCCTACTTTCACTAAGATAAAAATACAAGATCCTTCCTCAACCTGATATTTAAGGAACTTCATAATCTGTCTCCAAGTTACTTTTTTGATGAGCATTTATTTCATATTATTCCTATTCTTGAGCTCTTCCTTACAGTCAAAATGCAAATAGCTCATTTCTAAACTTGATTTTCCATCCCTATGTACATATACACACAAACAATTCCTATGTGCCTGAAATTCACTTCCTTCTGAAATCCTCCCTTCAGAATATTTGTACTGCCTTTGTTGCAAGATGCCTCCCAACTAACTACCCCTGAAAGCTACTGCTTATTTCATTTGGGGATAACTTGATAAGGGTGGATTTTTTCTTCCATCAAGGCCCCCTTCCTTCAAGATCAGATTCCTCCTCTTTCACGATGCTTTCCCTGACACCCCATCTCAATCCTCACCCAAGTAGTTAGTGCTTTTTCCTTCCTCAAATTTTCTAATGGTATTTTTTTCTGATTGCTCCCTTGGCCTTTTGTTCCTTACATTTTTATTATACTTCTCTGTGTACATTTGGTCCTCCCAATAGAATATAAACTCCTGGAGGGAAGGGACTGTTTGTTTTTTGTTTTTATAACACTAACTCCTAGAACAATGCTTTGCTCATAGTCAGTGACTGATCAATGTTTGCTGATTGGAACTAAAGAAGAAAGAAAAGTTGGCCAAGAATAACTTATTTCATATTACTTCTGAAATTTTCTGGCAAAGCAGAATCTATCCTGCTCTCTCCCATGAAGACTCTAGGGTTTAGCACATAGCAATGAAGAGACAACAAGGTCTATAATAACCATTCAATTTACAGGAATATTAGAATTATAGGGAAAACCACAGTTCTACTTCACTCAAAATCACCAAAAAAGGATTTTTTTAGTGCCTTTGGTAGTTAACCAGTTTTTTCCCCTTGTCCAGTCAAATAAATATGAATAATTTTCAACTCTGTATTTGGAGAGAATCTCTTGTTTGTGAAAAATGGTTATTAACTCAAGTGATTGACAATTTATTATCTTTTTTGTAGGATCACAGTGGATCTTTTGAGTTATGTCTCCTAGCAAGTAAGTTCCTAGGAAGAGGGCAGTTAGATTTGTGGTGAACATTTGTAAACTTAGATATAGTTTTAAAAAACTAAATATAAATGAAATGGCAATAAATAGTCCCAATAAAATTAGGTGACTGTAACCTTGCAAACAGACAAATAAGTCCAGAAAATCATTGGTCAATTCCTACAATGAATTTATTAAAAAAAAAAAAAAAGACCTGATACTCAGATTTAAGAACTGGAAACCATGAATTAGATTTAGACAGTCCCATGAACTTATATCCCATTCACTTTTTGGTATAAAAAATGAGAATGATTCATGTTCACAAAATTTTATGTGAGTAGAAGCATGGAATAGTGGAAATAGAACCACTTAAAGAAGGCAGGAAGGTCTACGTTCAGGAGCCGCCTCTGACACATACTACTGTGTAACCCTAAGAAAGCCATCTAACCTCTCACTGTTCTAGGCAAGTCTTCTTAAGACTACAAATAGCAGGGAAAATGCCAAACTGCATTAGAAGAGGTAGTTTCTTTGAAATCATGGGTCCAGCCTCTATCCCTATAGCAATATCTCATTTGATCCTCACAACAATTCTGTCAGATAAACAATGTAAGTATCACTGTGTACATTTACAGAAGAGAAAACTGAAGCTCAGAGTGGTTAAGGGGTGGGTCCAAATGTAAACAGGTGGTAAGTAGAAAAACCTGGACTCAATTCGGTTCAATAATGAATTAAGTAGCTCTTGCATACCATTGTTGGAGATTTTGTTGTTATCGTTAGGTCCTACACTTTGTGACCCCAATTGGGGTTTTCCTGTCAGAGGCTAGAGAAGTTTGCCATTTCCTTCTCCAGCTCATTTTTTGGATGAGGAAACTGAGGAAAATAAGGTTAAGTGACTTGCCTAAGGTCCCACAGCTAGTAAGGGTATGAAGCTGGGTTTGAATTCAGTAAAACTTATTTTGGTGCTCCATCTTCTGTGCCACCTAAGTGTTGGAGATAGAAAGGCAAAAATGAAATCATCTCTGCCTTCTAGAAGTTTATCTTCTACTAGGAAGATAAACTATCTAAACAAAATAGTAAATACAATGTAAAAAAAAATCTGTTCTCGAGCACTTCCCAGATGTGTGACCATGAGCAAGTCACAACCTCAATTGTCACCCCTGACCCTTCTTCTGCCTTGGAACTGATAGATAGGATCAACTCTAAGGCAGAAGGTAAGGGTTTCAAAACAAATAAATAAAAACAAACAAACAAACAAACAAATAAATAAATATAATAATTTGGGTACAAAGTAATTTCAACAGATAAAAAAGAATCACAGATTTTCTGACCACAAAGCCAGTATTTTTTCCACCACGAACACTGCTTCTTGGATAGAAAGTCCAAACAACTCATTTTGCTTATCTGTATTAAGATGGAAAAACACATTACATAATGCCACCTGTGCATTCATGACAATTTTTGTCATGCAAGAACAAGTAAATTATATGAAAGTGACCACTGTTTTCCTCAATTTGTATCTACTTTAAATGGTGGTATGAACAGAATCTGGTCCTAAAGTCCTCTCCAGAAGAGAGCACCCTACCGTGAGTATTTGTTAAGCATCCCTAAAGAAAGATTCTTACAATTATCACCACAGTAAAACTTTATGTTCTAGCTATGAGGTTATTATATAGTAATTGCTCCTACAATTTGAAAATTTTTATGAAACCACGATGAATCCTTCAAAATCATAAAAATATGTATGTGTATGTTATTATGTAATCACCATACACTGTACTCTATATTGTTCTGCATCTCTATCAAAATGTTCGAACTCCCCCGGGGGGGCGGGGGGAATTAAAGGCACAACAAATTGCGGGGCTCGGTGGATGACTGTATAAAGTGTCAGCATTTGTGTTTAAGCCCCATGGATCAGCTCCAGCCTGAGGTTAACTTAGAATTAAAATGGAACTAGTGGTCTCGCCTTGGCAGACAGGAGGTTATAACAAATCTATGACCACATACATACAGACACCACGGTCGCCAGCGAAACCACACACATGTGGCAAACAGAAAAAGAGTCAGGACCTTCAGTTCCAGAGACATAGGGTATTACCACTGTAGCCAAAACCCTAATAACTTCTCCCTTTCTCTCTGTAGAAGTAGATGAGCTGTCATTTCTTTTTGGGCTAATTGTTAGAGGCAATGAACTATAAACAAACTATCAAATCTTATTCTATTCAGCAGGAAACACACACATAGCTAACAGAATATATTTCATATATATTTACAGTTAGTATGTAGGGTGTTTTTTTTTATCCTCCAAATAAAATAACCTTTTTTTTTTTTCATCATAAAAGTGATTCTAAGTGTCAAAAAAAAAAAAAAGCAAGCTTGAAGAAAGTATTCAGGATCATAGTATCTTAGATAGGTAGACCTAAAGCTAATATAGTCTTCAGTGACTATTTAGCCCAACTTTTGATTTTATGGTTGAGGAAAATGAGCAGGCTATGGTCTGAATAAAAGACATTCTCTAACAACAGCAATGGCAATAAACATTAATAAGGATCTAGGACCTGGAGATTTTTTTTAAAAATAAAAATAAAATAATTTCTGTCCTCAAAGAGTTTACATTCTGGAGCTAAGGGGAGGGAGAAAATTCTAATTTATGTATTTAGCTACAAAGTAATTTCAGCAATGATCTGAGGAAAATATGGATTCTACTGGAGCATTAAGTTTCATGAAGGAAAGGACTTTAGTGTACAAATTCCAAGTACCCAGGACAATACATGGTACATAGAAGTTGTTTAATAAATTTTTGTGGATTAATTAAATGATTCTAATCAAAAGACATGCTGCTACCCCACGTAAAACAGTTCTGGGGCAGATGGACAGATTAATCATCTCTAAGGCAACCAAGAACCAAGTTACCTTTAATGAAGACATAACAGAGATACCATTCACATTGACTCACTGGAAAAAGCATGCAAGCTCTTTTTGTGGTAGCAAAAAATTGGAAATTGAGGGGATAACATCAGTTGGGGAATGGCTAAACAAGCTGTAGTATGGGATTGAGGTTGATTACTATTAAGCTACTAGAACTGGGGAAGACTTTTATGAACTGATTCAAAATGAAGTGAGCAGAATCAGGAGAAATTGTATCCAGTAACAAAAATAGTGTAACAATTATCAACTGGGAAGACTTAGCTACTTTGAACAATGTGATGATCCAAGACATTTCCAAAGGATTCATGATGAAAAATGCTATCCATCTCTGGGGAGTCAACTGATGAACTTTGAGGGTAGATTGTAGCATACATTAAAATAAAAAACATCCTTACCTTCTATCTTGGTATCAATTCTAAGACAGAAGAATGTCAAGGACTGGATAATTAGGATTAAGTGACTTTTGCCCAGAGTTGCTGAGTAAGGAAGCTTCCAAGTCTAAATTTGAACCCAGATCCTCTGTACTCCAGGCCAAGGGCTCTATCCATTGTCTTATCTAACTGCCCCTAAAGCACTCTTTTTTCTCTTTCTTAAATTTTCTTGCTTTTTTTTTTGGCAACCAGGCTAAGGTGGGAATATGTTTTACATGACTTCATGTGTATAATCAAAATCATATCGCTTTTCTTTTTAATGAGTGGGAGAGGGATGAGAGGCAGGGAATTTGGAGCTCAAAACTTTGTGAAATTAATGTTTAAAATTTTTAAAAAGTATATATGGTGAGTATAATTACTGTTCCCCAACACATATGTTAAAAAGAGCCTTAAGGGAGAACTAATATTACTGTGTCCCTAAAGCTTCTATTCTAATGTAAGATATATAATTTATTTCCCATAACCTGATAAAGTCATACAACAACACTTCCTTTTTTGCACCCATTTTCTCTTCACAGGCCCACTGAGGACCTGCAATTCAACTGGCCTGGAACACATTCCTCTTTACTAAGGGCCTTCCCCTGGACACTAAAATTCACCTGTTTTTTGGATTGATTTTTTTTTTCATTCTGCATTGCAGGGTCTGCATCATTGAGGAGTCTACTTTCCTCTTATCAAGACCATTTTCTGGAAAATTAACAGAGCAAGTCCTGGTCATATAAATTCCCATGGACAATCTTCAGAACAAGGGGCTGCTTGCCAAGTACTTACTTCTTCTCCTGCTCCTGCCGCTGCCACTTCACTCATACCAAGCCCTAAGAGCCTGGGGTTTGCCTTGTTAATATGTGGTATAGTCTGGGATTTCTCAGGTCTGAAGTTATGCTGAGGTCAATACATTTGTGGCCACCATTGGCTGGGGAATCTATCCCATTCCACTACTAATGAATTCTGTGTGTGTGTGTGTGCTTTGCTGTGGAAATATGGGGTGAAAACTCTCCTGGATGAGAATAAGAAAAGAGTCAAAGATAATCAGGTTGTCAATCCCTTTCATATGAGAATTTTTCAGAGAAGTGGTCCTATCCTGCAAGACACCTAAAACCAGACATTGAAAGCATTGGGTAGGGATTAGAAAGTTCAGATTATATCTGCATGAAGAACCAAAAATGGTATCACTCCTTTAGACATTCCAGGAAAATATTTTTGTGTATATATACTCACTTTTATAAATGTTATGGGTAGCTAGGTGTCGTGATAGATATAATGTCAGGTCTGGAATCAGGATGGCCTGAAATCAAATCCAGATTCAGGCACATGCCACCCTGGGCAAGTCATTTAATCCTGATTGCCTCAGTTTCCTCATCTATAAAATGAGAAAGAAATGACCAACTTCTCCAGTATCTTTGCCAAGAAAACTCCAATTAAGCTCACAAAGACTCAGACATGACTGAAAATGACTAAACAACAACAAAAACAACAATGAATGCTACAGTTTACCCCTGCCCCTTGTCAGGTAGCTAGGTGGTACACTGGAGAGAGCACCAGGCTTCAAGTCAAGAAGATCTGAGTTTGAGTCTAGCCTCTGACACTTACTATGTGACCCTGAGTAAGTCACTCAACTTCTGCCTGCTGCTGTTTCTCTACCTCTAAAATGAGAATCAGAATAGCACTTACTTCCTAGGATGGTCATGAGGATCAAATGAAATAATATTAATAAAGTGGTTTAACACATACAACAGATGCATAATAAATGTCTTTGGCTTTCCCTTCTGGTTTTCCCCTATTACTGTTCATAAAATAGCTCCATGAATTAATTTTTATTCATGGATTTCATTTACTTCTCTTTTTTTCTCTTTTATATTCACCCAATTGTCATGTTTGGAGCTAGGGAGCTGAAAGTGATTTGAGAGATCATCTATTCCAACCATTTATTCAAGAAGAAAAAATACCTAGAGAGGATCAGTGATTTGACTAACAGTAGGTACCTAGCTAGTACCGAGTGAGGACTATGATCCTGTTCTCCCAATGTCTTGACTAATGCTCTTTCTACTAAAGGACCTCATGTTTTAGTCTTAGATCTTCTCCTTTCCTGGTGACTTCTGTGCTTTCCTTTCCATTTTCATCTTCCCCATATATTTCAGGTTTCTTTGACCTTCTCTTGCTCAGATTTCATTTTATGTGAAATTCTCGTCCATCTTTTAGTTTCTGTCCCTTTCTTCATTTCTGTTTCCCATTTCTTGTTCTCACTCTTCATGGATTTTTAAAAATCCTTTTGCTTTTGAATTCCTTATTGGCTTCTCCATCTCTTCCTCTGTCCTCCATTTCCTCCAGGTTTTTCTATCTCCTCCTCCTGATTTGTTTCCTCTTTTCCCACTGGTCATTAAGAACAGCTGTTTTTACTGTGTTTTACCTCCAAGATACTGGCTCCCTCAGTAACACAAAGTGTTGAGTGAAAGAAAAAAAAAACTTGGCAGGGAAGGGAACCACTGAAAAAGCCAAGGAAAGTAAACAGAAGCAAGATCTAAGACACTAAACTACCTTTCATTGAGGACTATGATGTAAAATAGGCCTTTAAGGAGCCAAATCATTTTCAAAGATGAACAGGTTCACACATCTTTAATCACATGCCATTTGACAAATTCTAAACTTGAGGACATGGGTCAGCAGAAAATGAAGAAACTAGGCCACGGCTACAATTTTACAAGGGGAATGTCAAACAGCCTGTGATCTTGACTTGGGTGATTTTCACACTAATCATTCTTTACTGTTTCTATAGCCAAAAGACAGAACATTAAATAAAACCTTGGAAATTCAAGTGTATGGAAGGGGAAGAGAGGATTTAAATCTCTCTCGTTTAGAGGCAATGAGGCATAATCGATGAAGTACTAGATTTGAAGTGAAAAAGAGCAAAATTCAAATGTCCCTTTGACACATCAGCTTTGTGATGACTGGCACCTTAGTTAACTTCTCTTAGGCTCAATTTCCTCAAATAATAAAAATAAATCACGGTAATCACAATAATCACAATTATATTAGCTAGCATTTGTGTCATGCTTCAAAGTTTGCAAGCCACTTTATATATTTATTTGATCCTCACAATAATCTTATGAGATAGGATCCCAGTTTTATTGATGAGGAAACAGGCAGAGAGGTGAACTGACTAGCCCAAGTTGATACAACTTATTTATATAGCAGTTACTCTATGCAAGGGACTAGGCTAAATATTTTATGACTTACTCAGGGCCACACAGCTAATAAGTGCCTGAGGTTGGATTTGAACTTAGGTCTTCTTGACATAGTCTCTAAAAGGCCAAAATTATGTTATCTGAAGTATTTGCCCTATAGACTGTTGTGAGACTAATGAAAAAATGAGTAGTAAGTGATTCAAAAAATATAATGTCTTGTGTAAAGAGCAGTTATTACTAGTACACACTTATCCTTTGCCCTAAGAGGTTAATGGTCTCAGTTTTTATCTCTGAGAGAGAGACTATGATGTGGTAGAGAATAGTAGATAGGAGTTAAAAGACCCAAATCATAGAGGATTTGCTCACTGTATAAGCAAGAAAACTCTTTGAACTTTAGTTTCTGTGAGAGGAAGATAATAATACAAAGCTCTTCATCATCTGCCCATTCCTTCTTTCCCAGGCTTCTTTCACCTTATTTCCTGCAACATTCTCCTCAATCCAATGATACTGGCCTCCTCATTGTTCCTCACATGTAAAAGACACTTCACAGTTATTTCTGAGGATTTTCATGGCTCTAGTTGCCCATGCACGGAACATGTTCCTTCCGGATCTCCACTTCCTAGCTTCCCTGACTTCCTTCAAATCTAAGCTAGTCTTCCTGAATCTTAATGCCTTCCCCAGGAGATATCTCCATCTCCCTCATTAGACTATGAGCTCTCTGAGGTCAGGGACTGCCCATTGCCTTTCTTGCATCCCCAGAGCTTAGCATAGAGTCTGGTAATAAATACTAGCAGACTGACTGATTGATTGAACCACTCAAAATTATGTTTTCTTTGTTTCTGGGTCATTGATTTCTATAAACCAATATTTCCAAATTTTTGATGCTTCAATGTATTTGAATAAGAATTTTAATCATTAACCCATATCCCCAGGTCTTAGACATATTATGTTTTATGATTATTATATGAATGAGGAAACTGAAGTCCAAAGAGATTTAAATGACTTGCTCAAATTGATACATCTAGAAAGTAGTCTGGGGCACCACAGTGGAGCCTTTGGAGGGCCTGGGTTATAATCCCAGCTCTGCCACATATTACCTACTTTTATGACTCACAATGTTTCTAGACTTCATTTTCCTCACCTCAAAACCAAAAGAGTTAGACTACCTCATCTATACAACTTCTATTTCCTATTTAAATCTATGATTCTATTAATGGACACTTGAACTCACATCTCTGATTCCAATTCTAGTATGATCAACTATGGTACATTTCTTAAAAAGGGAACTCAAGACCATTAAGCTTCCTCAAATCAATTCATACCAAAAACCATAAGCCACTTTGTTTTAGTTGGTGGTGTTCAGTCTTTCCAGCCATATCTGACTGTGATCTCATTTTAGGGTCTTCTTGGCAAAGATACTAGAGTGATCTGCAATTTCCTTTTCCAACTAATTTTGCAGATGAGGAAACTGAGGCAGTGTTAAGTGACTTGGCGAAGGTCACATTAACTAATGAGTATTTGAAGCTATCTTACTATTGTAAATTATTATTATTATCAAGAACTTCAGGCATTCACTCATTTGTCAGGGCAGAGGAACCAACTATGTATACTTCCCCACAATTCTCCCTAGGTCAAAAAAAGAAAATCTGCATCTTGCCCACTTTTATTTTATGTACAATCAGGTAATTACGGAGATAAGCTATTAACACTTAGAGGTGCCAGTCTCTAGATGGTTAGCTCTATTGAAAGAAAAAAAGCTGAAAGGGTAGGTAGACTTCCCCATTAGTATTATTTTCATTATGATAAAAACAAGTGGGCAAGACATTTAGACACCATTATTCTCTCTCTGCCACTTAAATTTACAACTGCCTTTAGGATGGTATATTCAGCTTAAGAGATGGAGATTCTCCTCACCATTAAACTCAGTCTCTTCCATCTTCATTAACATTAGTGTCACGACTGCCAATACAACTTTTCTAAAAGGGATTATTAGGCCTGCTGTTTCCCTTGGGGATGTATGATGAGTTCAGAATAGTAGGGTCTAAGAAATCTAATCTTTCACATATGTCTCTGAAGTTTGTAGCTATTAGTAGAAAAGTGATAAAGAAAATGTGTCAGAACTGTAAGTACCAGAGCCATGATTTTTTTTCTACCATATCTTTGGAAAACACAAACCTTCAGAAATAATAAGAGGATCACACAAAGCTCAATTTCAGGTCAGGCTTTCCATAGTGTGCTAAATTAACTACTCTGTCCCTGCTCACCTTTCTACTTCTCCATAACCTCTTTCTTCTTTTCCTTCCTACTTACTCTCTGCCATAGTAGACAGAGTGATGGACTTAGGGTCAGGACACAGCTAGTTCACACTTCATTTCTAATATTATATGGCCATGAGAAAGTAATTTCATATCAGTTTCCTCATTTGTAAAATGTTAATTTAATACCTATAGTACCTTTTTCACTATTCTTATACTTAGTGGTATAAGAATATATTTATTTGCATAAAAACATTTTACAAAAAATATAGAATTGCTAAAAAGTATCCATTATTACTACTACTGCTACTACTCTTACTATTTATTGGTAGTATTATATGTGAGACCTTATATCCCTCTAGACACAGTATTATATGTGAGACCTTATATCCCTCTAGACTTCAGTTTCTACTCCTTGAAAAGTGGAAAAGGAGAATGAACAAATGGGTCTTCCTACTCTAAATTCTGAGATTTAGATGGATGTCAATTAAAAAACATCCCTTCCTCATGCCTCAGGAAAATTAAAAGCACATCACAACACACACACACACACATACACATATGCACACATACACACACACACACACTATTTGCTTCATTCCACTAGAGTTTATAACTGTAACTCCTTATATCTTAAGTTTTTCTCCATGTTCTTGGATAGGATCAGTCCCCAGTGATTTGTGTGTATCACTAGCTTTCTTATTTGAAATAATCAGACATGTCAAAAACCTGGAAAACAAAGGAATATGTTATAAGAAAATGATGCCAAAAGTGAAATAAATGATATCTTTCTACATTGAAGAGTAATTAAAAACATGAGAAAGATAAATGCTACCTGGAGCTGAAACATCTGTGCTACATATCTTTCTACTGAAAAAGTTGATTTTATGTCTTTGGGCCAGTCTCTTCCCTCCCAGGGCTATCATTTCCTCATTTGTCACATGAAAGGGCCAACAAGATGGTCTCAATTGACCCTGCTACCTCAGAAATTAAATGGACTTCCTTGTAATGACCAAGAAGAAAAGTCCCCCAATACACAATTTGCTGCTCCAATGAACCTGCTTTGAAAAGTGTCAGTCCCATTTGTGGAATGGACATTAGAGACGTCTTGAGTAGAAGTTAATATGAGTCAAAGATGGGAAGTAGAAAATAGCAATGTACTCTCAAAGAAATGGGTTTTGTTTTGTTTTGTTTTTACTTCAACATCCACATCAAAATTCAGTAAAATCCAACCAGGGTCAGACAGTCCTTCAATAATGACTCTTGGAAGTGTCTGAGGCCATTGTTGCACTAGATTTTAGAGTAACTAACAAAAGAAATTATCTCCATGAGTTTACAAGTCTGGCTTGGATGAAAAAAGCAAAGGAAGAGCCATCTGAAGCATCCATCACAACCCAGAAACACATCAGATATTCCATCTTGATTTTGCAAAAATGACTTTTTTATGAGCACCCATGAGAAAATGGTTGACTTCAAGCCCTTGTGTTATCAGAGTTGTTTGACATTGAATTACATGAGTCTAAACTATAAATCTTTACTTCAGCATAACATGCAAGGCATTTGATGTGTCTGGGAACCTGCTGTATGAATGAAATTAGCTGTAAAAAAAAAGTTAAAAGCATATTCCCATGGGAAGACTCAGCAAGGCTGCTAATAGATCATTTTTTCCCTTTTGGAAGACACTTGTTCCTCTGGTCAAACAGCAACTAACATTTTTGCTTTCCACTGCTTGAACAGGAAATATGGTGCTAAGGGCCAATGGACAGAGCAAATCATCAGATTAATTACACGGTCAGTAAACATTTGCTCTCCCATGTTTTCTAGAAGTCTGAATGTTTCCTGGTTGGAGCTCAGCAGAGGCATCAGACTCTGTTAACTTGTCTTACTCTTGTGTAAATGTCTGGGAAGACGAATGGCATTTTAAGGGAGCTCCAGATTAAGTGGAGAGCAATGGGGGGAGGGAGTGAAGGGAAGCAAGAGGAAGGCCCCTTTTCACCCATGAAAGCACAGAGCAGTTCCTGCCAGCAGTCCACGTTCTGACCACCAAGCAATCTCTTGCCCTGAAAACATAGAATGTCTTGGAATGTTAAAAATAGCTTGATAATGTATACTTGGCTGCTTTGGGAAGCTAAATTTCTCATCCCTACATAATTCCTAAATGGCACTTTAGGAAATATTAACCATGCATAAAGAGATGATAAGTCCGAGGAGTTCAAGAGACAATATGATAAAGACAAAAGGGAATATTGGACTCCAAGTCAAAAGACCTGAGTTCAAACCACATCTTTGTCCTTTACTATTCCTTGGGACTAGCTAGTTACTTAAACTTTCTTGTTCTGAGTTTCCTCATTCATAAAATGAGGGAGATAGGGCTGAACTGAGTGGCTACTAAGGTCCTTTCTTGCTCTGAATCTATGATCCTATAATTTAGAACTAGAAAGAATGTTGGACATTAACTTGTTTAATTCCTTCATTCCTCAGTGAGGAATTCTCTAATACCCTCAGTGAGGAAACATGTCCCAGAGTGGCTTGCCCTCAGTCATGCAGGTAATAGAGATGGTGGTACCAGAATTTGAAGCCAAGTCCTATGGACTTAGAATTTAGCACACTTCCCATGACATCATGCTCACTCTAGACTTAGGGCCAATCCAAGGAAAATGACCATTTAAAGCATTCTGGAATTGCTTGTGAGATAAATAAAGTTTCCAGCTTCCCAGTTGATCATCTTCACTTTCTAGCAAGTTTGATGAACATATTCCTACTCATCTGTGTTAAGAAGGAGCATAAATTCATCTAGTGGAGCTCTTCAAAGGCCATCACACCTCTCCCCTGAAAAATTACACCAGCTACCTGTTCATTTCCTGAGGAAGTTCAATCCATAAAACTGTATAACTCTATAGCCCAAAAGGATTTATAAAGGCCTTGATTACCTGAAAACAGTTATCTACCTCTCTTTGCTCTCTTTTGAGGTTGACAATGGTC
This sequence comes from Gracilinanus agilis, assembly GCF_016433145.1. NCBI lineage: Eukaryota > Metazoa > Chordata > Mammalia > Didelphimorphia > Didelphidae > Gracilinanus > Gracilinanus agilis. Next base: position 130,528,018 of record NC_058131.1, on the reverse strand, counting down.
AAGGGACTCCTGCCAAACCTGTCCAGGTGAGCACATCATGTAACCATTCATTCACATCTCTGGAAATCCCCATCTTTGGTTGAACAGCTGCCATAGCAGCGTGGAACAGGCACCTAATTCTTTAGTTTCCTCTACCAGGAGGTCTCTCCTTGGTAACAATCTAATAATTCACTTACTCCTGCCAGTGCTTACCATGAGGAAATAGTAATACAGAGGAGTATCAGCCCTAGGTAGGAAAAACAATGTTCCTTTAAATGACTCTGACCTACACATCGAACAGTGAATGCTGTGCAGGTTAGATGAAGTAGAAATATCCATTGAAACAGAAAACTGTATTTTCTTCCAAACTGTTCTTACTTGCTTTGCTACTGTTTTGTCATTTTGTCATTTGTCATTTCTGACTCTTTATGATCCCTTTTGGTATTTTCGTGGCAAAGAAAGTGAAGTAGCTTGCATTTTCTTCTCATCTTATTTCAAAGATGTGGAAACTGAGGCAATAGGGTTAAGTGACTGGCCCAGGGTCACGCAGCTATGTAAATGTCTAAGACTGGGTTTGAACTCATGAAGAAAAGTTTTCCTTACTGAAAGCTTAGCATTCTATCCACTTCACCACCTAGTTGCCCACCAAATGTGCTACTGCTATTCAGATTTCCTCTTAGAGAATCACTCAACACAAGTATCAATCAATCAAGCCATAAGTATTTATTTTGCACTGACATTGTGCTTATACGCTGGGGATGGAAGTCTAAAGAATGGAACAATCCAGGAATGACCAGTTCAGAACGAGAGCTAACAATTAACCTGAAATAAGATTTTCAAACTTTTATGTTTTTAAGATAGGGAAGGATCCAAACCTATGATTTCATTGAGGGGAAACTCTTCCATGCAAATGGATAACTACTCTGGAATGTAGAATCTCAGAGAGTTGCCTGGGAGATTGACCATTTCAATGACTCTATCATGGTTAAATGATGAGTATGTGTCCCTAACTGGACTTGAACCCAAGTCTTACTTACACTGACTTGTCTTTTTTCTTCCAACTGTTTGATGTTATTGGCTCACTACATAGTTCTAGAATTTGTGTGTGTGAACAGAAAATTATGAAATTAGCAAAGTTTTTCCTTTTTTCCCTCATAAGCTTTAAAAAATGTTAACAATTATGAGAACAGATGGGATCTGAAAGTAACAGATTGGAGGGGGAAAGAGTGTTACAAGAATTCCATAGGGTTAGCTGACTCTGTTTTTCAATAAAATATAAAAATAATAAGTATCTTTCTTAGCTACTCCTCTAATATTTATTTATTTATTTGGTCTCGAGAACCATTCTATACACCTATTATACACTAAATCAATGCAAGATAAAGCACTTGGATTGAAAACCTTAGATGCATTTGGGTCTCTATAGGAGAAGAGTATCCTAGACTTCTAGAAACAACTTTTAGTCTAATTTTTCCGTTGTGACACTTGGTAGAGTAAAGCACTTTTCTATGGAACCAAAATATCCCTCCTTCATGAGGCTTTAAGCAGAAGTTATTTTTCACATGGATTATAAGACTCTTCTACTTCTCTTTGGCCCCTCCTACTCATCCCCCAAGATAATTTCCTGCTCCAACTCTCATCCTCTTTCCAGGTACTAAACAGCAGTCTGAATCATTCTCTCTTCACTTTCTTAACAATGGCCACTCTCATTCACACTAAGGTGTAAATAAATGATGACTGAAGCTATTTAGCTCCTCCAGAGAGATTTTGGGCATAAAAAAAAGAAAGAAACTCTAATTGCAGGACTTTATATGTATGGGAGAGTCATTCTTTCTGGGTAGGAAGGCTTTCATGATATACCTGAAAGCAAAAGCAAAACCTAATATGGTGGGATGGTAAGACTGGACTTGAAGTTAGACACCCTGGTTTCCAGAATCATCATCTTATCTGCATGACCTTGTGTGAGTCACTTAATGCCTCTCTACATCAGTTTCTTCTTTTGTCAAACATTATTACTTGAATTCTAGTGATATCATGGCAGAGTAGAAAGGATGCCAGTCTCTGAGGCAGACTTTAATGCTTGGGAAGCTATGTAGCTCTGAAGAGTCACTTAACCTCTATGTAACTCGGGAAACTCCCTGGTCTAATTTACAAAGCCATAGATGGTTTGTGGGATGTGTACAAGTACAGGAAGTTACCCAGGCTGAGGAAGAAAAACGACCTCCTTCCCAGGATAATTGTGAGAGGAAGGGGAAAACAAAACATTTTTTAAAGTTGTATTTAATTGTAGCTATTACAATTATTATCCCCTTTGTGCTAAGTGTAATTTAAAAAAATAAAAGCTGATGAGATGCAATTAAATATTTGTACATTTCATAAATCCATAATCAAGGAAGCTTTATGGTGGCTCAGAATCAATGACCAGTGACTATCTTTTACTTTCTTTTTACCTTAAGTACCAGCTAGAAAGAGTAGGCAGCCAGAAGAAAGGTGTCTCTCCTCTTCCTCTCCTTTCCCCTTCTTCACTCTCTTCTCTATTCTCCTCACCTTTCCTCTTGTGTCTTCTTCCTCTCTTCTCTTCTCTCCTCTACTCTCCCCCATTCTTTCTTTCCTTAAGACTGGGTTTCCCTGTCTCTCACCAGTTGGAAGTAAAGCAACCACTGAGTCTAATCTCAATGCTAATTAGTATGAATACTTTCACCTACTCTGTTTTTCTGATCTGGGCTATTTCTCCCTCCTTGGGCAGACTGGTGGCCCTCTGCTCAGTATAGTTGTGTTGGACCAAGTGAAAATATTCTATGGACTTTAGCCCTACTATAACTCAGAAGTCCTAGAACTCAAGGGATCCATCAACCTCAAGCTCAACCTCCTCCAATAAACGGGGTTTATTCCCCATTCAGAGAAAGGTATCATTTCCTACCAAGACTAATGTAATCAATGTGATACAGTGAAAACTGCATTGAACATGAAGTCACAAGAAATATTCAAATCAAAAAATCAAAAAGAGAGTTCAAATCCTATCTCTGCTCCTTACTACACAAATTCTCTATTATTTTTGGAATTAATTAAATATCCTTTGTATGGTTTTTAAAGGCTTTTAAAACTTGGTCTTAACTTACCTTTTCAACCTTATTCTACATTTTTGCCTTTCATTTACTCTCTTATCCAGTCAAATTGGCCTTCTTGCTCTTCCTCACACCTCCCATCTCCATACCTTTTTTTTTTTCACCATTTATCCCCCCACACCTAGAATGTATTCCCTTCTCATTTTCATCTCTTAAAACTTGTTTCCTTCAGAACTTTGCTAAAGGGGCATGTACCTGAAGTCGTTCCAGATCTCCCTAACTGTTAATGCCATGCACTTACTTTTATATATATATTTTCCTGATAGAATGTAAGGACCTTGAGAGCAAGAACCATTTAATTTTACTTTGCGCCCCCAGTATATGACATATATGTTGCCTTGCACATAGAAGATGTTTCAAACGTGCTTTCTAAGTAACAGATTTTCATATCCAGATCTATGATGCTTCCATGATCTTTTTACATGAAGGTTAAAATTATTTGGATGGTTTTGCACCAGCTATGTTTAGTGGATTTTTTCTTACCCATTCTCCCTTAAAATGGAAGAACACCTCAAATAGCTCTGAATTTGAAAACAGGGAGAAAGTACCAGCATTTTCTCCATTACTCTGTCATCAAAGACATCAGCTCTAGGTTGGGCTCTGAGCATTAGCCCATGTAGCCTGATATGAGTTCATGAGGCTGGAATTCAAAACATTAACCAGCTGTGGGAACCCGGGAAGAAGCCTGTCACACTAAATGGTATCCAGATTAGAGCTGTGAGAATTGGGGAAAACCCTTTTTGCTAAGAGAGTTTTGTGTCTTATGTTTTGTGTTCTTTTTTTTAATAAAAAAGAATTTTTAATGTTTGCTGGTCTCTTGAACCTACAGGAATGCTTAAGTACATATTAATTCAAGAAATGAAGCAAGACTCTCACACACACACACAAAAAGAATGTTCTTTCTTAAATGGGATAAAAACTTCCTCTCTGTTAAGTATTTTCCCAAGACTAGCTACATTCTCTGTTCAAATATACAGTTTCTATAAAAAGAAAATGGGAGCCGTGTGTGGGCAAGTTCATGTGACTTGGCTGGGCACTCAGGATTTTTGCCTGCCATTTCTAATGCAAAATTCAGAGATAGGGCAGGTTGAAAGTTGCCTGACGTACTTATTGGCTAAATGGATTTATTTACTGAGAATCAACTCCAGTGAGAACTGAAAAAGAGAGACACTCCAAATAACTTATATTTATTTAATACTCTGTATCAAAGCTTATGATGGAATTACACACTCTAGAGCTGGAAGGAAACTTAGACTTCATCTAAGCTAATGGTTCTTAATGTTTTTGTGTCATGGACCCCTTTGGCCATCTGCTGAAACCTATGGACCCCTTCTCAAAAGAATGTTTTTAAATACATGAAAGAAAGTACATAGGATTAAAAAGGAAAGTGAAGGCTAATGAAAATAAATATGGATTTGTTTCTCATCCAAGTTCATAGACCCCCTGAAGACTAGGGGTCTGTGGTCCCTAGGTTAAGATCTTCTCATCTAATCAAGTGCTCTAATTGTATAAATGAGAAGGGGAAGATCCAGAGAAAAGAAGTTTTCCCCAAGGACTCAAGGCAAGGACCTCAATTTGAATCCAAGCCATGAACTCCAAAAGTAATGCTGTTTGCACATAAATTGGCTAATCAATGACTAATTAAGTACCTAAAATACATCTAGCATTGCATAAGAGGCAGGGTACCAGGTTAGAAATCACTGGCTTGGGAGCTAGAATATTTGCATTCTAGTCTTATTGCCACTGACTAACTGTGTGAACTTAGGTGAGTCCCTTTATCTAAGAACCACTCTTTGGGCTTGAGTTTCCCCAATATGATTAATAAATGTGGAGCTTAACTACAGGTCTATTGAAAAAAATTAATTTAGAAAATTTTCTCTCATAGAAGAAAAATGAGTAGAAATGGCAGCAAAATTCGGGAGCTTTCAGAACAAAATGGAAAAAGGAGAGCAACTCCAAGACATGTAGATTACTTTCAGCTGCAGCAACTGAACATTGATATTAGAATGTTAGAACTGAAAGGGACCTTAAAAAAATCCAGCCCAGGGATCTCATTATAAAGAAGGGGACCAATAAGTTTCACAATATCATAACTTGAGAGCTGGAAGGGACCTTAGAGGTCATCTAGTTAAGTCTCCTCAAATTTACATATAAGGAAACTGAGGCCCAATAAAATTGAGTGACTTACCCAAAGTCAAACATGGGGAGTAAATGGCATACTCAGGACTGATTCTAAGTTCTCTAACTCTGGATCCAGAGAACTTTGGCCATAATCATAACACTATTTAAGAAAAAAAACTAGCATTTTAATAGCATACTAAAAAGAAGAGAAATCATTTTGTCCACAAAAATCTGTGTTGTCATAGCTATGTTTTTCCAGTAGCAATGTATGGCTTGAGAATTGGAAAGGAAAGCTGAGCACCACAGCATTGACATTTTTGAATTGTGGTGCTTCTAGAGAAGACTTTTGAGAATCCCTTGGACAGCAAGATCAAATCAACCAATATTAAAGAAATTAATTCAGACTATTCACTGAAAGAACAAATACTAGAGTTAAACTTTAAAAACTTTAGCCCCACATTATAAGAAGATGTTGGGAAAGATTAAAGACAAAAGAAGAAAGGGATGGCAGAGGATGAGATGGACAGATAGTATCATGGGAGCAATGAAAATTAACTTGGATAGACTCCAGGAGATAGTGGATAAAAGGGCCTCTGTGCTATGGTCCTTGGAATCATGGAAGAGGTGAACATGAACAAATGAATGAAGGACTACAACACCTTAATATTTTCACTTTCTACTACAGCAGAGAATCCCTCTGTGTATTTGTGTGGCAACATTTTCCTTTGGAACAAATGTTTTTCAATCAGGGAGCAGCAGGAGAAGAGAGACAAAGATTGGATTATGAAAAAACATCTCTTTTTTTTTTTGCTAAAACAATTTTAAAAACTTTTTTAATTAAAAAAAAATTTAAATTTTAATTTTAATTTAAAAAGATTTTTTTAATTTAAAAAGACTTTCCATTATCAGTATTGCTTGTGAGGTGATTGATGCTTTTAACCTATAACACATGGGAAAAATATAAGATATATTATCTCGCTCCAGATATCATTGAAAGTGTTTAGGGGATAATTAATAAGTATACCCTATTACACACAAATATGTAAAACTAAAGTTTTATTTTACCACATTTAGAAATGAGAAAACCAAGTCATAGCCATGCAATTAATTCTGCAGAATGGTAAGATAACCATGCTTATATTCAATCATTTGTCCACCAAACATTAGTTGAATGCCTAAAATGTTCAGACAATGTCTATGGACTATCCAATTGCATTTATAAAGAATCTTTATCTCTGATTATCTAAAGGCAGCTTTTCGCCTTAGTCCATATCAATCTTTTAATTTCCAAAAATTTCCTTTCAAAAATAGCTTCCAAATGGGCATTGATATGCCATTCTCTAAAGTCTTAGAGAGATAATTTGATAGAATTGTTGTGTGTTTTTTTCTTTTTTTAATTTTTATTTTGAATATTTTCCCTAGTTACATATTTCATGTTCTTTCCCTCTCCCCCAAACTCCCCTAATCCCCCTTAGCTGATGCACAATTCCACTGGATTTTACATGTGTCATTGATCAAGACCTAATTCTATATTATTGATAGTTGGACTATAGTTATCCTTTAGTGTCTACATCCCCGATAATATCCCCAACAGCCCATTTGTTCAAGCAGTTGTTTTTCTTCTATGTTTTTCCTCCCACAATTCTTCCTCTGAATGTGGCTAGTTTTTTTTCTCATAAGTCCCTCAGCCTTGCTCTGGATCCTTACATTGCTGGTAGTAGAAAAGTCCATTATGTTTGATTGTACCACAGAGTATCAGTCTCTGTATACAATGTTCTCCTGGATCTGCTCCTTTTACTCTGTGTCAATTCCTGGAGGTCATTCTAGTTCACATGGAATTCCTTCAGTTCTTTATTCCTTTGAGCACAATAGTATTCCATCATCAACAGATACCACAATTTCTTTAGCCATTCTCCAATTTAAGGATATTCTCTCATTTCCAAAAATTGTTGTGTTTTTGATAGAAATTGAGAGAATATTTGATAGAAGTTTGATATAATAGTGTTGTGAGAAAGTCTAGTATGTTCTGTTCACTTAAGCTGTCATTCATTATAGTTATTTTTATACATATTTTCTATATACTTATATGCATGCATATCACCACTTAAAATGTAAGCTCCCTGTAGGCAGGAACTGTTTCATTTTTGCCTTTGTATCTGCAGGATTTTGTTTATAAGAGTTAATCAATGTTTGCTGATTGAGTGACTCAGTGACAAACATTAAAATAGCCTGAAATAATTGCATCTATTCTTCTCAATACTTCAAGGATCTATGAGTGTAGGAACTCCTTTCTCAATACAGACTCATCCATCTAATAGGTACTCTTCAAGCACTGCAGTAACTAAAAAAGAAAAAAAAAATGCTATGCAACTGGCCTGATGATGGAACTAGTTTCACACCATCCTTGAACTATAGACAGAGTCTGTCAAAACCTTTCCAGCTTGGTAGAACATGCCAGGTGTTCCAATCACCTGGTATAGCCTTCAAGAACACAATGAAACATCAAATGACTTTTGCATTCATATTTTTATTATTTTGAGACCTATTATTGCTAAATAATTAAGAAGTTATAATTTTTAAGGATCTGATAATTTCTTAAATATAATTCTATTATGGATTTGAATCATCCCCATTACCTCCTTCTTGAGGGTATACTCATTTAAATTGAAAGACAGTAAGGAAATAGAAGTCAATATTCAGATATTTGCTTTAAAGACATCTTTTCAGGAATGCAACTAATCATCACATTGAGGCATGTTAACACAATATCATAGACTTTCAGAGTTGGTAGGGGCTTCAGCAGTCATCTGGCCCAAACCATAACAGATACAAGAATCCCCATGAACACATTCCTGACAAGTGGTCATCCAGCCATTGGCAGTCCTTTAGAGACCTGCTCATAAATTTGGAAAGTTTAGAAAGTATCTCTGAAACCTATAATTAGTTAAGATTTCTAGCAATTTCAACTTGGAGCTTAGAAGAAAGAAATCATGGTCAAATTTCTCAGTGATCAAAGTCTAAGGAGTTTAATCCAATCAATCAAAAATCAAAGTCTAATTATTAAGAATCATATTTAAAGCTAGAGGTAGTTTTAGAGACCCTCAAATCCAATCCCCTCATTTTATAGATAAACAAACTAAGATTGAAAAGGAGTGTGATTTCTGTAGGCTGCCACTGCTGGTAAGTATCAAAGACAGGAACTGAACTAAGAGGGTCTTGATTCTAAACTCAACACTTGGTTTACTGTGCTACTATCTGTTTTTCATGGCCTCAAGCTAGCAGAGCAGGGTGGTAGCCAGGAATACCATCTTGAAAAGAAAGAATCCCTTGAACAATTATGACCAAAGCCTATCCATGACTGTCCATCCCAGTTCACTATAAAAGGTCCACCATTTGAAGAGCCTTCTTTAGGTGTTTCTGATAATGGATTTCCCATCAATTAACTCTCACTCTCACCACATGATTTCTTTCTTGATCATACATTTCCCTGACATACTGTATACTAATTTTACAAAATTCTTTGCTTATAGTATATTAGTATTGACCAATGCTTTTCCCCTCCAGAAGCAGCTGGGTGATATTAATAATAGGTATTAATAATATTTATGATCATAATCAGTGATGGGCAAACTTTTTAAAGAGGGGGCCAGAGGAAAGGACATGCTCATCTGTCCGTCTGTTTCTAAGGCAACTCTTTTGAAGTTTCATTGTATTGTATCCTACTCATATTAGTCAGATTAGGAATAATGTCCTGTGGCCAGATAAAACATTTCAGGGGGCTCACATCTGGCCCATGGGCTATAGTTTGCCCATTGCTGATCATAATAATGATATTAATAATATGATGTTATAATAGGCTGCCAGTCCCAGAGTCAGGAGGACCTGACTTCAAATCCAACCTCAGATACTCACTAGTTTTGTAATCCTAGGCAAGTCACTTAACCTTGTTTGCCTCAGTTTCCTCAACTATAAAATGAACCGGAGAAATGGTAGGGAAATGGTCAAGCACTCCAGTATTTTGCAAAAGAAAATACCAGATGGGGTTACAAAAATCAGACACAAATAATGGATAAAAACGGAGTGGGGAAAATCCCCCTGCACAGTGGGCAAAAAACCATAGAGTCTAAATAAGCACTTTGGTGGAAGTGGGTCAAATTCAAACCGACAAAAATCAAAAGGAAAACTGTAGCTTTAACTCATTCCCTGGAACCAAGAGCATTCAGGCAATTGGATCATTTGCATTTGGCCACCACATGGACTTGGTCTCTCAGGTGTAGTATAACTGCAGGAAATGTTTTTTTTTTTTCTTTTTTTCTGAATGGGTAGGTAGTCAGTGACCTCTAACATAAGTGGCCACCAAAACAGTACCTAACTCACTGAAGTTTCAAGGCTGTGATCTAAGATCTCACTCATGTGAGTTGAGGAAGTAAGGTTCACCACTTGGGCCATCACTGATGACCTCGGTGCTGATGATTTGTCCCTTCCTGCCGTTACCTCTGATACCAGGGTCATTCATCTTGGCACCAGCCCCTACCCTCATCCCTATTCCCTTCAGTTGTCTCCCATTCTGAGGTGATGATGACAGCAAGCATAAAGGGACCCTTTCAATAGCAATTTCCTGTACTGAGCTTATCCCAGGCTCAGAAAAATCTTCCCATTCAAATGAACTGACGTCACAACAGACAAGAAAGAGAGGGATGGGAGACCCTTTTCAAAAGCACTCCCTGTGAGAAGAGGAAAGAAACAGACAGGACAAGGAGGAGCACAAGTGAAGCTATTAATTAGTCACTGGGCTCCCTCTCTGCCTTTTTTGGGCTTTGCCACAACTTACAAAAAACATAAATCAGTAAGTTAAGTGGAATTCTTGGGAGGACTGTTCTGCTGATCTTGTCTCTTCTCACGAATATATATGAGAAGAGAAAAAATATATTTTAAGGGGGTTCTCATGTATTCTGTCTTTTATTTCTGGCAGCCTTCCCAAACTTTGAAATAGTATTTCCCAAAGTTCCTCTGTATCTATCACAAAGTTCCAGAATTCCCTAGTGCTTTTATTCTGCAGGAGAATGTGGGCAGGTAGGGGAAGACGGATGGAGAGCCTTCTGATCCAACATGACATGTGGTTTCTGTGTCTCTCCTCCTTTCCCCATAATCACCACTCCACTCTCCTCAACCTAGCATGGATATCTTCCTGATTTAGGACCAGATTTATCTCTCAGCTACCACAGTGAAAGGAGATGGAAATCACATTCCAAAAGCAATGATAATGTTGAAAACTCACAAGGAACATCAAATGACATTTTTGCAGCAATGTAAATTCTCCTACACTTGGAGAAGGAAAAAATAATTACATTCTAAAGCATTTTGAAAAGAGAATTAGATTAACCCAAACCTCATTCCATAATGGCTGGATAGTTAATAATGATAATGATAATATTAATATCTTAAGTATTATTTAGAATAAATTGTTAGAAAATGCAATTCCCATTGCATTTTAATACTTTAAGATGCTCTTTAAAACAGAAGAAGAGAGACAGACAGAGAAGGGAGGGGAGAGGGAAATAGAGACAGAAAGAGACAGAGAGAGCAAAGATGTCACTATCCCCATTTCACAGCTAAGGAAACTAAGGTGAAAGGGCTTGCCTAGGGTCACACAGCTGGGAAGCGTCAGAACTAGACTTGGAACTCAGTTCCTTGACATTCAAGGGTATTGCTCTTTTCATAATACTGTGCTACTTTGGTCTCTTGCACTCATTCCTCTTTTCCCACAGCTATTTTTCTCCTAAAATCAAGTTTTAGCAGAAAGGAGAAAAGATTCCCATTTGAGCAGATGTTATTTCTGTTTTCTTTTCAGATTGCTGTAATAGGAAGAAAGAATGGGGATGACTGGCCTTGAGATTTCTTGCTGTATTTGGTTCTCTTTGGGTTTCCCTGCACTCAAGACAATCAACGATGTTGAGTATGAACCTGCCATCAAACTGCAAACCAGGCATTTTATCTGGGTATTAGTTTTGTGATTAGAAATCCTAACTCCTCACTACCATTGAGATATTCTTTTCTCTCCACCAAATGCTGGTATTTCTTCCCTTTTGTAGCCCCACACTCCAAACAGAAAGAAACAAAAATCAAATTGTTGGAATAAAGTAAGCAAACCAGATAACTGAATTTCCTGATGAAGACTTCAATTGAGCCCTAGCTTCTCAGCAGGTGCCAGAGGGAGAAAATAGACTCTTGGCCTATGGGCTAACCAAAGTGGTCTGCATTCTGGTAAAAGCAAGAATAGCCGCGTACTGCCAAGCCTTTAAGTTTCTGCCATGGCCAAGCCTACTAGGCAGAGAGAATCCCAACCCTGATGATCAAAGAGGAAATCTTTTGAATCCCATGCATATTTATAGTGGTGAAGTTAATTATTTAGTAATGAAGTCTTTGGCCTCTCCACTTACCAATTAGGTAAAGACTTACCAAAGTAGGTCTTTACTTTCCAACACAATTATTGTCTTGAAGACACTGAATGAAAAACAAATTTGAATTTTGTGTCTTGACTTGATCATTTGCTATGTGACTATGGGCAAGTTATTTCTCTCTGTCGTTGGATCCCTTGTTTATAAAATGAGTGGGTTGATCTTAATGATCTCTAAGAGACCTTCTAGCATTTGATCCTGTGATTCAAAGAGCACATCACAGACTTCTTTCATCTTCCAAACATTCATGAATACCTACTAGGTATTCAATAAATTTTTGTTTGATTTAATTCAATTCCTTCACATGAAAGTGTTCTGGGTATAGCCTCCTCTCTGAGAACTAGATTAGATCAGAAAATGTTTTTCTACTGAGTTCACCATGACAAGTAAGATGAAATTTCACAATCTGAGAATATCTGACCCTTCTGTTGATGATGGGCAGGGAAGAAGATATTAAGATTTATATTCTCTGTTGCTATGCTACATTACCAGATATTACAAGATTGAAAACTTGTTTTTGTCAGTCAACATTTATGACTCAAAAACACAACACAGCACAAATGCTGAGTGAGAAGGTACCATTTTTACAATCACTTTTATGATCAGATTACCAAACTAAGAAACGAGACCATGCAGTTCTATTGGCAAAACTTGACAAGAAAAGGACAGGTCATAAAATGTTCTTGACTGTTTGTTCCCAACCTGTGATTTCATTGGTCTTGGAAACTCCCTTAACAAATATGGATCAGCAGCTGTTTTTAACTTATGAAGTTGCCTAGGGAATAAGGGGCAGCTAGGTGGCAAAGAGGATAAAGTGCCAGTCCTGGAATCAGAAAGACTTCTTTCCTGAGTTCAAATCTGGCCTCAGATATTTACTAGCTATGGGACCCTGCACAAATAACTTAACTGTTTCCTTCAGTTTCCTCGTTTGTAAAATGAGCTGGAGAAGGAAATGGCAAACCACTCCAGTATCTTTGTCAAGAAATTTACAAATGGAGTCCCAAAGAGTTGAATACAACTGAAACAACTGAAAAGGGCACTAAGAGGATTTAATGAAAAGATCTGTAAAGTTAGGACTAGTATCCAATTCTTCTTGCCTTCCAATCTCAATCTCTATCTACTCTAAGAATCTGCCTTTTATTGATATGTATATTGGAAAATAATGATGACAGTAACTGGCATTAAAGATGGAGTATAGTTTTGTAGATAATGGGGCAAGGGGATCAAAGTTCAAGACCTTCCTCTGAACATACTAGCTGTGTAACTGTGAGTAAATATGTGAAGAGAGCATTTTCTCACCAGGAGTCTCCCCCTACACCCCCCCCAAACACACACATAATAATGAAATTACAGGTTTTGAGGGGGGAAAAACACAAATCTGACATTTGTTGTTTACAAAGTGATTTACATGTACTATTTCACTTGATCTGCACAAAAATCCTGTGATATTAATATTGCAATAGTTGTAATAGATAATAAAAGTGAGAAACAAAAAGACAAGTGACTCCCTTTTATTCCTATCAGTGGTGTCAAGAAAAGGACTAAACCTCAGCTCCCTCATGATTACAAGAGCAGTATTCACTATAATAATACCAAAATACATCTTAACTACAAGGGTGGATGGAGTTTTGGGGGGTATAGACTCTATTTTACCAGAAATCCCTAGAAAGATGCATTTAGATTTAATATTCAGAGACATTTTGAGTTCCTTATTTGCAGCAAAAACAGACAACAGAATACTATTTTGAAGTCCCTTTAAATAATTACTCTTCTTCCATTTCAAAACTGGCAACATGAATGATAAATGACATGACAACCTCTGTGATGGAGGTGAGAAGAACCAAAAATGGCAGAATAAGGAATCAGGCAATCTTCTTAATCTATCTTTCAACACTTAGGTTAAGACCAGTCTCCCAAAAGCATCCAAATAGGGAAGAAAATTATTACCAAAGATGTGTATTGGAGAACAATAATAACCAACATTTATATAACTCCTTAAAGTTTACAAAGTGATTTACATGCATTTCAGCTAGGTATTGATTAGCATAAATAATCTCCTAAAGTTTAAATTAAACCATTAATAACTACTCTGTCATTATTTTCTGAGGGGGGGGGGAAGTTTTACATCAAAGATATAGTAAAAATAGAAGTACAAATAGCCCTTATTTAAAAAAAAATAACCACCTAGAGCACACTCTTCCCTTTGGGATCCTTGGAGTTCTCAACCTTAAAACAGTTTCTACATATATATTTACACCAACATTGTTGGGGTAAATACTCTTTTAAATGTGAAGAGATGATTATGCATCTCAGCTCCAGCTAGACTAGATTAAGAAAGTTGCTGAAGACATTACTTTTCACCTCCTGATTTCTCAACATATCTCAGCCTGGACTGCAGCACCTCTGAACGTCTTGGAAGTAGTGGTGATGGTGGTGATGATAAGGAATGATTTCCTAACTTTTCAAAGCTCACAAGACCAGAGCAGGAAAAAATAAGCATAATATAGAAAGAGACAGGAGAAAGGGTGATGAGCTCTTGACTCTATTTGGAGATCCAAGTAAAGAGATAAAGGTCTGAGGTCTTTTTCCCCAAGGAGATCATAGTCCTCATCTTATCCAAGGCCAGTTAGAAGAGCCAGAGACAAAAGAGCAATAACTGCTTTTTGGGTCCCATCATTACATTCTGAATTCACTTGATTGTATTATTGTCTAAACTATCTATTTCTATCTTCTCCTCAAGAGAGTGAGATTTTGAAGGTAGCTTGGTGGTATGTTGGACTTACAGTCAGAAAACATTAAGTTCATATCCTACCTTACTAGTTATCTGAGCCTAAACCTCTCAGCCTCAGTTTTCAATTCTGTGTAATAGTAAAAGAGAATTCTTGGTTGTCTTTGAGTTCACACTTGTGAAAAGGGAATCCTTTATTCTCTTTGCCTCATTGGAGTTAACACTTTGGTTAACAATAACTTTGAATCAGGGGCAGCTGGGTAGCTCAGTGGATTGAGAGTCAGGTCTAGAAACAGGAGGTATTCAAATCTGGCCTCAGACCCTTCCCAGCTGTATGACCCTGGGCAAGTCACTTGACCCCCATTGCCACCCTCACCACTCTTCCACTTAGGAGCCAACACACAGAAGTTAAGCGCTTAAAAATGTAAAAAAAAAATAATAATAATAACTTTGAATCAATACAAGCTTAAAAGTAGGGAGAAGCTCACAAACCACTTAGTGAATTCACACCCTACCTAGAGCCAGCAAGGTACTTGGAGAGCTCCATCCTTTTTTCTAACTCACACCCTCAGAAACTGTGAATCCTTTCAATGAGTGCTAGACTATTTGGAAGCTGTGATTGGCCCCTGTGAGGAGGTGAGGAGACAAGAAGCCACTATAAAAGGCCCTGAATTTCTCAGGCTAGGAGGTAGCCTCCAAGAAGAAAGTTGACTCAAATAAGGAAGCTGGCTTCAAGAAGAAGGTTGGCTCAAAGAAGAAAGTTGGCCTTAGGAGTTACCTTGACCTCAAGTCATTGTCTTGACCTGCCTCTTGGAGGGAACTTGGATGAGTGGATAACTGGCTTTCCCTTCCTGTCTTCTGGGGAGAGTTTAATTCCAGTTGAAGGTTAACAAATCCTGGCTGAGCCAAGTATTGGAACAATATTTAGTTAGATAAGTTAATGTCTTCTCTACCCTTTTGTATTTCTCTACTTTCACTCTTTCCAATTCTTTTGTAAATAAATGATTTATAATTTTCATATATTTGGCCAAACCATTAATTTTAACACTTGCATAATGAAGATAAAAAGAGTACCTAATGGGATGCCTAGGTGGCTCAGTGTATAAAGTCCTGGGCCTGGAGTCAAGAAGACCCATCTTCCTGAGTTCAAATCTGGTCCTAGACATTTACTACCTATGGGACTATGGGCATGCCATTTAACCCTATTTGCCTCAGTTTCCTCACCCGTAGAACATGCCAGAGAAGGAAATACAAACTATTCCAGTATCTTTGCCAAGAAAACTTCAAATTCATTCATGGAGAGTTAAGTACAATTAAAACAATAATGACATGTACCTCAAAGGACTGTCATGAGCATCAAATAAAATCATATATGGGATGTATTTTGCAAACCTTAGAAATTTATGTTAAATCTTGCTGTTACTATTATCAAAATCTTTGCTAAAATTTAGGTGAATTATGTCCATAGCAATTCCTTCATTCATTGGGAAGGAAATGAGTTTAGTCTGGTCTCACCTGGGCTTGATAAAGCTATGCTGACTCTTCGAAATCCTTGTTACCATTTCTAGATGTTCACTAGCCATCCCTTTAATCAACTGTTCCAAAGTTTATGAAATGGAGTTAAGCTTATTGGATCACAGTTTTCCAACTCTGCTTGCCTGCATTTTTTGGAAAACTGGGGCAACCTTTGACCACCCCAAATCTTGTGGAACTTCTCTCATTCTTCATGATCTATCTGCTGTGATCTAAGCAGATAGATGATAAAGTACATGGAGTCTAGACCTGGAGTCAGAAGGACTTGAATGCTTTGGATACTTACTGGCTGAGTGATCTTGGGTGAGTCACTTTACTTTGGTTTGCCTTCTTTTCCTGATGAGAATAGCACCTACTTCTCAGGATCATTGTGAAGATTTAGGATGATAATAGTTGCAAAGCTCTTAGTACAGTGTCTGGCATATAGTAGGTGCTAAATAAATGCTAGGTCTTTCAAATATGACTGACAGTGGTTCAATAACCACATCTTTTTTGCCTTTATTTTTTACTTTTTCCAAAGCACATGTCAATACAATTTTATTAATCATTTTCTGACATCTTATAGACCATGTTCTCTCCCTGACTCCCAGTCCCTCTACCTATCTCCTCCCCAAGATGGCAGGTAATATCATATAGGTTGTATATGTGTTATCATACAACCCACATTTACATTTTCATCATATTGTGAAAGAAGACACAGGATTTGGGGAATAACAGTCCCAGACAAGAAAGGGAGCAGAGGCATTCCATCTGTATAAGGTAGGCAAGAGCAATAAGCCATGAAGCCCAGGGTTAGAAGTCTCCAGACCATCAGAGGGAGGAAGTACCCCTTCCTGGATACAAGCATCCTCAGACAAAGCCCTGATTGTCCCACCCTTGTTAAAACTCTGGGATATCACAGAAATGACGATAGGCAAATGTCATCTTGGTGTTCAAAACTAGGAAAAGGGGATTATTCTTCAAACTATAGAGACTTAGCCTGATGTCAATTTCTGGCAAAAATAGAGAACATATTATAAAGTGATAGAATGTGAGCATTTAGAAAGGGAAACTAATCACTAGGAGAAAGCTTTATCAAGAACAAATCATGCCAGACATTACCTTATTTCCTTTTTGGATGGAGTTTTAAAATTGGAATTATAAAGGAAATACCATAAAAAACAGTATCCCTGAATTTTAACATGCCGTCTCACAAAGTTTCTCAGATTATTCTCATGGACAAGATGAAGAGATGTGAGCTAGATTTGTGATTTCTAATCTTTACAAGGATGATGATTTTCTTTTAATTAAAAAAAAACAATCCCACCTTCCCTAGAGGTCTTCCTTATGACTTCAATAAAGTCAGAGAGACATTCCCTGTTCAAATCCAGACAGAACTAACTCAACTATCAACATACTTTTTAACTCTACATCAAGATTCTGTGTTTCTACATTAAATTCTTACTCTCACTCAGCCAAATTGGAGGCCTTTCAATTGGTAGACTTTTGAGTGTTCCAATCACATTCCTAGCCAATTACTGATTATTTAACTTCCCTTTCCTTATACCTACAGAAAAATAAGAAAATACAATTAAATTGATGTATATCTAATATCTAATCAGAACAATTTGAATGTATACACAGTTCATCTCCAAAGTTCATAAAGGATAATCCTTTTCCTTAAAACTTGGGGAAATTTGCCTTTGCTACCACTGGTAAGGCCTCCCACCTCTAGCAGGTTCACTGCAGATATCCCATTAGATTCCCCAATAAAATGTTCCTTGTACTCAAGATGAATCTACTCATCCATAAATGCCTTTTTTTTTGAGTCAACTGATGCAATACTAAGAATTGATTGTAGTGTTAACAACTTGTATTGACTTAACACATCAATAATAAGAGTATCATATATGTGTAGATATGCATATATTTGGATAGTTAGATATTTTAGATTCTTTTAATCTTTAACATTTTAAAGTGTATATACTTCATCTCAATTGGCCCCACAATTGTCTTACTTAAGTGCTTACATTGTCCCCATTTTCCAGATGTGTAAACTAAGACTTGGAGAAGATAAGCAACTTGGCCAGTGTTATCCAACTATTAAGTCTTTAAGACTGGATTTGAGTCTGAGTCTAGTTAATTCCAAGGCCAGCACTCTTTCCATCATACAAAGCTGCCTCTTTCTTACACAGCTTTGATATACTTATAGAATTTGTGTCTTAGAAATTACTTCAGAAATCTATTCTAAACCCTTTATTTTACAAATGAGGAAAATAATGGATGCAGATTTTAATGGATATCCTCTAAAACAGTAGTTCCCAAACTTTTTTGGCCTACCGCCCCATTTCCAGAAAACATATTACTTAGTTCCCCCTGTCACATACTATCACTGCCCCCAAATGCACCTGTGGCCATCACTGCTTCCCTGGATCACTGCAACACCCACCAGGTGGCAGTGGTGCCCACTTTGGGAATCACTGCTCTAAAAGATTGTTCTATCTTTCAGAACAATAGTTTGCAAGGCCTAAGGGGATTAATTTAGGAATTGATAAAAAAAAAAAAAAAAAGAAGTAGATATGAGCGACAGAAACAAGATTCTGGAAGAAAGAGAAGTCATTTATTTTAGAAGGTATACAGGTTTTTAAATATAAGGTGGTAAAAGTTCTCCAAAGAAGCAGTTGTGAAACACTGCATTAGAGAGCTTCTGGGCTCACACTATTTTGAGATTCAGCTCATACTGGGAACAGCTTTCCAAAGATTCCAAAATTGTTAAATCAATATTTTAAATGGTTCTGTGATCTCATCTATAGTCATGCCCTCCAATGATGCAGATTGCAGCCCTTCCATATCTAACCATCCTTTGTGACTCATCTATTTTTTTCAATAATTTCTCCAACTTCCTTTTTCCCCAATTCTTCCCCATATACAAAATGCCTTAGTCACCACATGCTAGCTCCTTTGATACAGTACAGATAAGAGAGAATATAAGCCTCCTTCTAGCACTCTTGATACTGTGGAGATAATGGCTATGTTTCAATTTTACCTCTTCTTTACCATATATCAAGCCTTCCTTTGTCCTGGTCATTCGTACCTCTGGTGGCATCATTTCTGCCATCTCTCCCATGTCATTCCCAATTTGTATGTACTACAGCTTGCTCACACCCATTAGGTGCATCTCCATTGTCCTTTGGGTGATCTTCAATTTCATTTCTTCAGAGACTATGGTAATTCCATGACTCACAAACTTTCCAACATCACCAGAAGAATACTACTTTAAGAGTTGAGCCTTTGTTTCAAGAAGAAGCTCAGGATCACTTAAGACATTTTGCAAAATGCTGATTTATAAAATGAAAGAACAAAAAAATAGGCATTGAGTCATCTGTATGGCTTTCCCATTCCTTGTCCTTACTCATCACTTAATATTTTGCCTTGTCAAAAAAGGTCCTGCTTTTAATCTCCCAGAAACAGATTTTCCTCTTCGTTGTTGAATTTAGATTCTTGCACCAAGAAAAAAAAAAGTCCATTGAAATCGGTGAAAAGCATTTTTGTTTTTTGGATTGCTTTGGTTTGATATGCATTTTTCTAAGGTTCTTAAAATGCTGGACCCTACTCACTTTTTACTGTTGTTTAGG
The DNA here is from genome assembly GCF_016433145.1 of Gracilinanus agilis. Lineage (NCBI taxonomy): Eukaryota > Metazoa > Chordata > Mammalia > Didelphimorphia > Didelphidae > Gracilinanus > Gracilinanus agilis. The sequence continues at coordinate 130,508,460 of NC_058131.1, read as the reverse complement.
TATTGGTATTTAGGTTCATCATGTATAGAGGATGTTTTCTCCACGAAAGCCAATCCAGCAGGAAAACAGCTGAAGAAACACGACAAAAAAGGGATCTAAATTCTCCACTCTGCATTTTTCTTTTGAATGGTATCATTTTTGTCTCTAACCCATAAGCAGTTCTGGGCAGGAGTGCTGTTATTTGTTTTGGCACCAGTGGAGTTATTGTATGGGCTATGTATGCTTCCAGAGCTCTAGGAACAGTAAATAATAATAATAGGAAGGGGCAGTTTGATGATATGAGTCAGTTGAAGACAGGAGTCAATGTGGTGGCTTACCCCAAATGCAAGACTCACATTTCACATCAATTACTGCCCAGGGAAGGTAGATTAAGCAAGAAGGGAAAGAGCTTGCTTTCTTCTTCTTCAATAACTTGATTAAGTTGTGATGCCTCTGAAAGAGAAATGTGCTGGCTTTAATGGATTTCAGTCATGCCAAGTGGTGGGGGGAAAGCAGAGATGAAGGCCAACTTGGCCAGGACTTTGTGCCCTCAGAGCACTTTGCAGCCAAGAACAATCAGGAGGAAATAAGCCCAGCTTAAAACACTTTCCCTGTCATCTTAACTCAGCATCTTTCCACTTTGCTAAGGTGTGTGGGTGTGTCACTTATGAGGTGAAAACTGACCCTTAGCCATATTTATGGGGCCCACAGCTATTTCTCAAGGCTCTTGAGAAAGACTTCACCTCTAGACTAATCTGAGAAGCATTTATTAAGTACCTACTATGTGTCAGACACTGTGCTATTGGAGGCGATATATGTGGAGATATAGATATACACATATAGGTAACAAACTTTTATATATAGTGAGTAAAATATAAAAGTAAAAACAAAAAAAAATACTGCCTTCAAAGAGCCTAAAATCTATGTAATGGGGGAATGCAATAGGAAAACGGATAAGTAAACACACTAATGGTAATCTGAAGTGGAAGAAAGCATTAACTACAATGGTAGTTCTTAATTTTTTGTAATCATGAACTCCTTTGAAAGACAGGGGAAACCTAAGGACTCCTCAAGAATAATCACTTTAAATGACTAAAAGAAAAAATACATAGATTTGTAAAATTAACCAATTAATATTGAAATAAAGGCACATTTTTTTTCTCCAGCAGAGTTCATAGACTCCCTGAAATCTATCCATAGATCACTTGGGGATCTGTAAACCCTAAATGAAGAACTCCTGAACGAAGGCACTCAGGAAGACTTCCCATAGAAGGTAGTACCTGAGTTAAGCCTTGAAAGAAGTTAAGAACTCAGACAAAAGTTAGGAGAGAGTTCTTTCTCTTAGGTGTGGGACATAGCTTATGAAAAGCCATAAAGGCAAGAAAGAGAATGTTGATTTGGGGAAACAGCAAGCAATTCATTTTGACTAGAAAGAATGAGAGGATGGTAATAACATGAATCAATCAACAAAACACAGACTTTCTAAATAGGATCCCCATCAAAAATTTAAAAAAAAAGCAAAGAAACAAGAGTTCTCACATATCTCACAATACTATGCATCGGTTCTAAAGCAGAAAAGTTGTAAAGGCTAGGCAATGGGGGTTAAGTGACTTGCCCAGGGTCACAGAGCTAGGAAGTGTCTGAGACCAGATTTGAACATAGGACCTTCCATCTCTGGGCCTGGCTCTCAATCCACTGAGCCACCCAACTACCCCTCTATCTTCATTTTTAATATTAAATGCAAATGACTTTTAGAACAGGAATTTTGTCTTTTCTCAGGTGTGACAAAAGTGATCAAGAACTCCTTTCTATTAATAGAATATGGATAATGGATAACTACTGGGCAACTCCAACCCCTCCTCCATGTTAAATCAAAAAAATTAAGCTTTTCCCCTTGGAATAGTGTATAGTCAGGAAGACATGGGGTCAAATTCAACTTCTGACACAGATTAGCTGTATGTCCTTGGGAAAATCCCTTTGTGCCCCTAGGAAATGCTGAGACTCTAACTTTTAGATTAGAGGGTCAGTTAGCATCCATAGAAGGAGTTTACATACTATGAATTCTCTATGCCAATTAAATAACAGATTTGCACAAAGTTTAAAAAAAAAAACATGGTACCATTTCTATTAGTATTCTTTTGATTTGAGGACAAACCTGGGATTTCATTGGTTTAGAGGGAACTTCCAATGTAGAAGATCCAGTCACCAAGTGAATAGTAATTGGTCTACAACTTTTAAGCTTAAAGAGATGCCTAGGGCAACTAGTATGGGTCAGAGGCAAGATCTAAACCTGGTTTACAGGTCAAGTCAATAAGTATATTTTAAGCATCTACTACATGTCAGTCATTACACTGATCTCTGGCTTTTTACAAAGAAAGGTAAAGGAGAGACCTTACCCTGAAAGAGGTTATAGTCTAATGGTCTATTAGAGATATCATGAAAATAACTATACATGAATGAGACTTATAAAACAATTCTTTTTTTAAAAGCCTTACCTTCTATCTTAAAATCAATACTAAAAATACTTGTTCCAAGGCACAAGAGCAGTAAGGGCCAGGCAATTGGGCTTCAGTGACTTGCCCAGGATCACACAACTAGGAAGTATCTGAGGCTAGTTTTAAACCCAGGACCTCCCATCTCTTTCTTAGGTCTGGCTCTCTATTCACTAAACCACCTTGCTTCCTGTAAAAGGCAATTCTCAATTCTGAGCCCAGCCTCCTAATCATCATGTCATGCTACCTTTCATCTACTAGTATTTTATTACTTTAAATGTGACCTCCCTGTCTAAGGTTGAGATGCAAACAGCTTAAACTCTGGCAGACTTCCCTCTAAAATTTTCAGAAGGAAGAAGTAAAGGTGACTGTCTAGATTCCAGTGATAGACTTCTCTACCCCCCCCTTTTTTTGTGGATAATCCATAGGTGTTTTGACACTATAGCTTCTCTATCTATTATTGTCAAATTTGAACCAACATCTTTGACTTAGCTAATATTTAACATACCCAATTTATGAAAGATAAGAGATTAGCCTGTGTACACCAGAAGTCAATCATATAACAAAAATATGTTAAGTATCTACTATGTACTAGGAACTGTGCTATGCACAGGGGATACAAAAATGAAAGAGCGCCTGTGTTTGAACAACTTATCAAGACAAAAATGGTCCAATAGATGGCTCAGTTCAACTACTGGAAGAAGACACTTGCCTAATCTTACTCTTCCCCAACTAACTGATCCAGGGCAAATGACATCTTTCCATAATTATAATTAGCAACTATTTATTTGTACTTTTCAAAATCCTAAAAATGTAAGATGCAAGCATGTATGACATTAGCCACACCTTCATGCGGCTTATAGTCTAGTCACAAAGAATAGTAATTGAGGGTTCAACATCTACTCAAAGGGAGGTCCAACATAGAAAGGTCAAAGGGTCTGTCCTTGGTCCTGTGTTGCTTAACAATTTTTCAGTAGCTTGGGTAAAGATATAGCAAACATGTTCCAATTATCAAATCACATTTAGAAGATTAGCTAATACATTGAATGACAGAAACTAGATCCAAAAATATCAAAACACTAGAATCAAGTACAATCCAATAAATATTTAATAGGCATAGGATCCTTTGTTAGGTTCTAGGGATACAAAGACTAGAGAATAAAATGGCTGCCCTAAAGAAGTTCACATTCTATCTTTTGGATTATCAAAAGAATGAATAAAAAATGAATTGATGAAGAAGCATTTATTATATGCTTGCTTTGGGCCAAGCATTGTACTAAGCAATGATGATATAAATGCAAACAAACAAGAGAATATAGCTCTCTAATAAGTAGAGAAACAACACATCTAGGAAAGAAGTGACCAAGGAATGACATTCTTGCTTGGAAAGGTACAGAGTTGATGAGTAGAATCAAAGGAGAGCAAGTTGACATTCTCTTACCAAGAGAACAACAGTTGATTTGACTATATTTCCAGAACTTGAGTTGCAAAGAGATGAACAAGAACACACATGTGATAGCATTGAGGCTGGTGAGGAGAAATCAGAGGGTGAAATGAAATATGACCTTGATGTATTGGTGACAGGTAGCCAGATACTCTGTGAAGATCCCAACAGGTAATCCCAAAGGAGGAGATCCAGGCAGAAAAAGGCTGATCATGCCTTTTTTCCAAATGTCCTATATTTCAGCTAGTGCTAAACACATGAAATTGCCATAGTGGAATTGCCTCCCTGTTGAAACAGACAAGTATATAGTAGAATGCTGCACGAGGCACTCTTAGTATACAATCAATAGGTAAATAAACAGTAATTTGTTATAGAAGATAACATATAATAATGTCTGCCAGGCAGCTGTAAGCCTGCCCATCTCCTAGACTCTGAAAGTCCCCCATACTTAGGATTAATCTGGGCTCTGGAGTTCTGGGACATATACAATTTAATTCCTTCCTTGAGCAGGCAAAGAAACATAACATAATTCTCAAGGCTTTGTCCAAGGAAGACTTCTCAAAGGGCTGAATTTAGGAGTAGATGCAGATTTGCTAGAATCAGGATTTGGATTTATAGCACAAGAGCATGAAACATAGGATCTATTGTGAAATGGAACACATAAAGGGCCAGTGTTCCCCTGTCTCACCTGTCTGATCACTAAAAGGGGTAAAAAGGAACAGAGAGAAGCAGATATTTATTAAGCATTTCTTGTATACCAGGTACTGTGCTAAGAACCTTACAAATATTATCTCATTTGATCCCCAGTATTACGATGCCCATTTTATAGTTGAGGAAACTAAGATAGAAGTTAAATGATTTGCCCAAGGACACACAGTAAGTATCTGAGGTGAGATATGAACTCAAGTCTGTGCCATCTAACTTCTTCTAACAGAGAGCTCATTTCAGGAAGTGAGAGCATGGGTTTGTGCTTTAAACTCATTGAATTTGAAATAGTGGTGGTACATAGGAATATATGACCCAAATAGATATATCCAAAACACTATTACAAATGTAGAACTGGAAATCAGGAAAGAGATCATGGTAGGAAATATGTCCTTACTAGTACAAATATATAGACAGCTCAGTGGTACTGTACATGGAATGCTGGGCCCAGAATCAGGAAGATCTGAGTTCAACCAGCCTCAGATACCCTCTAGCTATGTGATTCTATACAAGTCACTTAATCTTTTTTGCCTCAGTTTCCTCATCTGCAAAATGAGTTAAAGGAGGAAATGATCAATAGCTCTAGTATCTTTCCTAAGAAAATCCCAAATGGTGTTATGAAGAGTTCCAAAACACTTGGAACAGGCACAAATATAGTATGTATTCTTAAAATGAAGTCATTTTAAAAGACAAGAAACGAGTAGGTACACATTGAAAAAACAAAATAACACTAATTTTATGTTCTACAAAGGTTTTATATAAGGAAGATAATTTTAGGGCAGTGGAGGAGAAATAGCTTCTGATAACTGGACCAATAAAGTAGTTTGAAAATGATATGCATAGAAACGCTATCAAAAGCCACAGAAGTGAATGTAATATCTGAGAGAACATGTAGAAAGAGCAGAGCAAAGGGTCAAGAGCTGAGTCTTGGAGTATACCCCAATTTAAGAGGCTAGAGGCATTAGAGTCAAGGTAAGAGGAATAGAAGGAACAACCCATGATATCAGAATAAAATCTTAGAAGGAAATATTAGCAGCTGGATTTAAACTCATTGACCTTATCTTTAAAGCAAAAACAACTATTCTGATGCTTTCAATTTTTCAGAAAAGCATGCTCATAGTGAAAAGAATTGCAGGCTTAGGGTTGTGTCCCTGATGCTTTCTAGCCATAAGACTACCTAGAACTAAGGTCACTTCCAGCACTACTCCTTTTGGTACATGGAAAGAGGAAAAACTACTAAAATGAAATCAATAGATACTTTGCAAATGCACTGCAAAAGTTGAATCAGGATAATGACCAGGTGTGTCGGCAATTTTCTAACATTCCCAAATCTGTCTACCCTTCACTGCTTTTCTCCCAATTGAGGTTGCCCTTGCCCCTGTTTATTTGTTCGTTTATTTGTTTGGGGGGGGAGTGATTTAGTGAGAAAGGATGGATTTAAGACAAAAACAGAATTATCTCCAAATTCCCATCATAGCCATAAATCCAGAGATAAAGATGTCCTGAAGCCAGAACTGCCTAGACATTTTAAAAATTTCTAGGTTTCAAAATTTTTCCAGGACTAACATTGAGAAGAAAGCCCCCTTTTTTTTTTCAAATCTAGCAGATTTTTCATATGCTTGGGATGTTTGGAAAACCAAACTTATCAGTCACAAATTCCAAAATCATTAACAATGTGTCCATCATTTCAATTACATCAACATTCAATTCCCTTTACATAACACTGCTTCTGCAGTCCACACCCTGGTCTTTTATCCCCACTTTCCCCTAAATATCAGTTAAGTCTTTAACTCCTGAAGACTTGCCCTTCCCCTAAATATCAGCCACAATTCAAATGATCCAAAAGGAAGTAAATTAATTTAGCTTTGCCCATTACTTAAAAGTGGGATAGAAAAAATAATCTATGTAGCCCCTCACACATACTCTCTCCAAACCAGCCCCAAAGCAGAGAGGAGAAGATATTTAGATTATATGATTCAGAGCTGGGAGGGACCAGAGAGACTGTCAATATACCTTATGTATGTAATAGTAACAGTTCACATAGACCTTACTATGTGCCAGGTATTGCTCTAAGCACTTTTAATCACTAAGCACAATTATAATTTTCTTCGATCCTCAAAACAGCCCTGAGTTTGTTCTTGTTGTTCAGACATTTTAGCTGTGTCTGACTCTTTGTGACCCCATTTGGAGTTTTCTTGGCAAAGATAGATACTAGAGTAGTTTGTCATTTCCTTCTCTAGATGAGGAAACTGAAGTAAATAGGATTAAGTGACTTGCCCAGAGTCACCCAGCTAATAAGTGTCTGAGGCCAAATTTGAACTCAGGAACATAAATCTTCCTGACTCCAAGCCCAGCAGTCTAATCTATTTTGCCACTTCCCTGTCCCTGGGCAACTATGGGAGGGAGGTGCTATTGTTATCCCTCATTTTTTAGATGAGGAAACTAAGGGTCACAGTACTAGTAAATATCTGAGGCTAGATATCAACTCAAGGTTTTCCTGACTCCAAATCTACCACCAACCCTTTGCCACCTATCTCTCTTTAACGTTTAACCTGTAATGCCTTTCATGTGAATCTATGCACCTTCCACTGGGCCATGCTAAGGAGGATGGGTTAAATTACTTTTCCTGGATTCTTAGGAAACACTAAAGACTGATGGGACAGATTAAGGACATGAAGACAATAGATAATTATTTTTTGCATTCTCCTCCTCTTTTCAATTTAAGCTTTTCCTTTACCAAGGGAAATGAAAAGGACTGCTCTCCTTAACTCGTGCTGACTTGCCCTTCTCAATCCCACTGGAACCATAGCGGCAGAACTGGCCTAGAAGTTTCAATTTCCTATTACATGGGTAAATTTAAGACTTCATCCACTACCCAGGATGGTTTTGTCATCTATGTCCCAAACATTGTCTTTAATGTCAGACTATTTCAGTTTGATGTTTTCTTAATACATTAGAGAATTATATTCTCTTCTAAAAGTATTTAATCTTTTATTACCCCAAATGGCTGATTTTTATTGGGGGGAAAAGGAGAGGGGGATGATTATGCCAGGCCTTTTGCAACTGTTACACAAGTTTTTTTAATTGTGTTCCTGCATTTGATAGTGATTTTGTTAATCCTGAAATAAGTTTCGTCTGTTGAACATTCATGTCCTATATTAGAAACATCAAAGGGCCTTGAATTTTTATGACATTCATCTCCAAAAGTACATACCCAATCACAGCAAACAAGAAAGGCAAATCTAAACAGAAGACATTCAAAGCAGACCAGAAGAGACTTCAGAAATGTATCACGCTTTGAACCATTATGGAATAATGAGTAAAAATCTCTGTCTTATGCTACCTCATGCTGAGTGCTCAGACAAGACAAGTTTAATTTATTTTTACCTTTTAACCATTTCATTTGTGTTAAAATGAAATATGCTCTCAAGTCCTGTAGAGGAGAACTGGAGGGTTGAGTATGACAGAAAAAATGAGGAGTAGAGAAAGGGAAGAGAATTGGGTCTGAATTCTTTGCAGATCTTAAGGCATTTTACAAACTTCATCCCATCTACCAAGATCTATACCTTATTCCCAAAACCAAGAACAGTTTTTGAAATACAAAAATTCCTGCTATACCTCTCACTTTTATGGCCTTAGACCTTTCCAGTGGTACAAAACCATAAAATCTGGAGAGAGCAAACTGTTCCTTTGTGCTATTTATTCTGGGGGTGAACTGGTAAATGTTTAACAATCAACTTACAGGGAAAAAAATGGCATATTTTTAAGTTCAATATGCAATTATGAACATTTTCTCTGTCACTTTCTTAAGTAGAGACAATCAACAAAATAATAAATCAAGTCCTGATTTGTAATGTTTGCCACTTTCTGAGGTATAAATGTTCACAATGAAAAATTAATAATGTGTCATCAAGAGCCAGTTTGAACTAGCTTCAGTACACTTCTGATCCAGGTGATATATGATCAGAAAAGGAGAGAGGGCAGACAGGTGATGAATGAAAAAACAAAGGAGAAAATGAAGTGTTCTACTAGTACTCACAGAGGATAAGTAAGACCTTGAGGAAGCCCTCTAGCATGCCATAATTCATGGCATAGAATTACAAATTTAAAGTTAGAAGAAACTTTGGAAGTCGCCTAGTCGAATCCTTCATTTGACAGATGAAGAAACTGTGGTCCAACACTCATGACTTGCCCAAGGCCACACAGGTAGATCCTCCGGGGACAGTTTAATGGTACATATGGACAAGAATCAAGCAGGTTGAGTAGGCACGTGTGGATTGAGATCTGTGTGGTGGAGGGAATGTTTCTACAAATGAAATCACAAGCTACTTAAAATGCTATACTAAAGCATAAAAAGTATCTTTAGGAGCTTCCTAGGGGCAGAGAAAGATTGAAGGGAGCTAGGGGCAGAGGACTGAACTGCATCATTATTACTTCAAGTGGCTCATCTCATAGGGAAGACTTTGGAGTCTCATTTTACCAGGATTCAAACCAGTCCTATACATAATCCAACTTAAAACACCACCAATGCCCCTAGCTTACTCACTCTTATCTAACAATATAAAATCTCCCTCATCAGTTTCTCCAGGAGTCTAAAATTCTTAACATTTTAGTGACTCCTCCTGGATTGTTTTATATATATATATAATTATACATATATATATATATATATAAA
>NC_058131.1:130462139-130498808 GCF_016433145.1 Gracilinanus agilis | reverse complement strand
ATATATAAAATATATATATATAATATATATATAATTATACCATATTTATATAGTATTTTAGGATTTAAAAAGTAATTTCCTCCTCCAAAATCCTGTAAGTTATACATTAAAAATATTATAATATCCACTCTACAGATGAGAAAACTGAGAACTTAAATGTTTTTTCCCAGGATACATCACTTATTAGTAAGAGTTAAGGGGTCTTATCTCCAGTGGGTCCCAGTTAGAATGCAAATATACTCCCTAGAGAAATAATTCAAGCTAATATTCTTCAACATCTTTACCTATAATTTGTTACACGAGCTACTAGTTTTATAGGAAAGCTTAAGAGAATAGTAGAGAGAAGAGATAAAAGACAGGAGCATAGATTTACAAAAGGAGAAGACTTGGACATCAGGGAAACAATATAAAGTCACTGGACACAGAGGGTGTAAAGGGTCAGTCTCAGGTCAGAGTCAGGAACCTTCCTATGAGGAGCCATTGCTTTTTATTTCCTTGAATTCCTGAGTTCACCAGTAGTGATGAGAAAGTGACAGTGAAGTCCCTGGGCAGGGTAAAGTGTAGCTCATTGCTGATGGAAATCACAATAAGGTTTATCATACTGTATGTAGATCCATGGTAACCTCAGCTGAGACTTGTCTCTTTGCTCATTCCTTATTAATTCCCTATTGAATCCCCCACAAAGGCTATTGGAGCAGTGACTCACATGGAAAAAAGATGGGGGCTGGGCTGAGGAGAAAGAGTTGGTTGACCATAAACTCAATATAAGCCAATAGTATACTGTTTGAAGGTTGCTAAAAAGGCTAATAAGAATATCGTGGCCAGTTGAAGGAGATAATAGTCCTTTTGTACTTGACATTGGATATCTGGAATACTGCACTTAATTCTAGGAGGCACATTTTTAAAAGGAACTTTGCCTTACATATAAAGAAGGAAGACCAAAATAGTAAAGGGTCTCAAAAATATATCATGAATAATTGGGAGTGAATTGGGTTCTGTCTTCAAATCTAACCTCAGACACTTCTTATCTATGTGTCCCTAAACAAGTCATTTAAGCCCAATTGCCTTGCTCTTATCATTCTTCTTCCTTGGAATGGATACTCAGAAGATAATGGTTTTTAAATTTTGTTTTTGTTGAGTCATTTCAATCATATCTGACTCTTTGTGCTATATCCATTGTGCCATGCAGCTACCCAGTTGTAAAAAAGATCTAGAGTAGACCAATGGACCATGGTTTATTTTTATTCATATTGCTTCAACTTATATCATCAATATATGAATATATTTTATAAATTATACCTATAAATAAATAAATAAATAAATGATTGTACACGTTATGAATTTATACAAAAAATAATTGAAAAGAGAGAGATAAAGATGGAACATTTCAAAAACTAAATTTTTACTTATTCCTAGTTCAAAACCCTTGTTGTTCTAGCAAAAAATATTATTTATGCTTTTTTGTGAACATTTATTGACTACAGGAGGAGCAGAATATGATACTGGCTAGATTTGGTCTCTGTTATCAGGACAACTTGAGTTCAAATCCAGCTTCTGATACACACAGGCTGGATGACTCTGGGCCAACTATTTAATCTCTGGGTTATGACACAATTCTCTAAAATTATGAATTATACAAACACTACAAATTAGCTGTTATTCTATCTTGGTGAAGATAGTTTCCTTAACTAGGAATTGTACACACACAGAGAGAGAGAGAGAGAGAGAGAGAGAGAGAGAGAGAGAGAGAGAGAGAGAGAGGGAGAGAGAGAAAATGACAGGTCTCTAAGACTGAAACAAACAACAACAAAAACTGACATTGAGGACCTACAATGCATTGACCTACCATCAATTATTGGATTCTTCCAACTTTGAGTTTTGTTGCTATTTTAATTGTCAAATTAGTGATATCAGATTATAAGCAGCAGAGTAATCCTGACAAGGATTCTCTGTTGGTTGGTTCATTTTTTGAGTGTGGTACAGAGGAAGGATAGTTGTAGTCAGAAGAGACATACATCTCTTACTTCTGACATCTACTACTTATGATACTATGGCAAGCAGATTTAATTCTCCATTGCTCAGTTTCCTTACCTGTCAAATGGGAATGATAAAGACATAATATTTACCTTACTGAGATACTCTAAAATAAATGATGTATATTTGGTGTTTTGCAAAACTTAATGACATATATGTCAATTATTATTATTATCATCATCATCACTATTTTTATTATTAGATTGGTCAAGGCAGATTATGGATAAGGGTACAACAAATTTAAACAAATTCTGATGGCAATAGTGTTGTCCTGAAATAGTCAATTCCCTTAAATCATAGAAAACTCTCATTTCCTTTATCTCACATCATAGTGAAGTGTCTTCTTCACACAAAGCAACTCCACACTGCTCTCAGGACTCCAAATAAACCAACAATACCAACTTCCTGAATTTCTACAAAGCAAACATATGAAAGTGGGGAGGGGGGTGAGAAGAGGGTGCTGCAAATCCTTCTCTCTCTGAAGGAATTCCTGAAGCTAATAGTTGAAGCTGACATTGTATTCCTCATTTGCAAAACTACTGCCTACTTCCTAATTCTTATAAGATTATATTAGAAAGTTGGGCAAGGGCAGCTAGATGGCACAGTGTATAGACACCTCTTCCTGAATTCAAATCTAACCTCAGACACTTACTAGTTATGTGACCCTGGACAAATCATCTCACTCTATTGGATTTAAGGTTCCACCTCTTTAAATGAGCTGCAGAAGAAAATGGCAAACCACTCTCAGTACCTTTGCCAAGAAAATCCCAAATGAGGTCATGAAAAGTCTAAAACAACTGAACAAAAAAGTTAGATTTGGAAGATATTTTAGAGACTATGAAGTCCTCGTAAAGAGGGGTCAGAAATATTGAATTGAATTGGAGTTCTGGCTCCCAACTCTTTATTTGACATTAACAAAGTGACTTCATTTTTGTAGTTTTTCTAGGTAAAGTGAAATTATATTAAATGATATTTAAGGTCCCTTGCAACTCTAAATCTATAACCCTTTTATTTTATAGATAAGGAATCTAAGACTCAGAAAGGTCAAGAATCACACAGGTAGTACGTGCAACATTGCACACAAAAGAGTGTTTAATAAATGTTGATGAATAAAAATGGAAGAGCCATGACTTAAACAGGTGACAAAATCATAGATTTAAAGCTCATGAACTTTCTTGTTGATTCTATGTCAAGATTTCCATGGGATTAGGAATATATGACTACCAACTGGACCAGGGCCAAATAGGTTTTCTATAATGGGAAAATCCCTGTACTGAGGTCAAGGGGCTTAGTTTCCAATCTAGACATTAATGATTTTCATCGCACAAGTGATAAGATCTCTTTCAGTTCTAAAATACTTTAATTTTTACAAGCAAAAAATTATTCACTGTTAGATGCACATAAAGGCTCTCAGATCTATTCCATGCTGCTTAATAAATCACTTTGATCTCACAGAATTATGTAACGGCAAAATTAGGGTATTAAGAAAGATCTCAGGGGTCATCTAGTCCAAGACACACCCAAAAAACACTTCTACCTACACATGCTCAGCAAGTGGCTATAAGGTCATAGCTAGAAAACTTCTAATGGTAGACCCACAGTACCTCCTATATTAGTTCTATTCTCATTCCATTTAGACAACTCTAATTATTAGCACATTTTTCCTTACAATTACTTAAATTGTCTTTTTGAAACTCCCACCCACCACTCCTGATTCTGAACTCAGAACCAAAGTAGAACAGGTTTAGACCTTTTTTTCCATGGGACTGGAAAAAAGCTATTGAGGGGCCCTGAAATCTTCTTGTCTTCAGGCTAATACACCCATTCCTTCAACTAACTCTCATAAGGCATTCTGGCAAGAGCTCAAGTCCCTTCTCATTTCTAGATGCAATTATTTTTACTTCACTAAGCTTATTATTAGTTGGTATCCTAAGGGTTGGACAGTTAATTCCTCTCCTAAAAATGACTTTCATTTTTACAGTAAGATCAGGCCCATTATTTAATCTCTAGGATCCGTAGGAAATGTATGACTCAGTATCCACAGTCAACCTCACCCTACATTGGATCCCCAGAGACAATGGTTTTCAAAACAGCAAACCTTTAACATACTGGCATTATCATAAGATGTTGGGAATGTAAAGATTATCTCGCCCAGTCCCTTTATTTTACAGATGAGGAAACCAAGGTCCAAAGAGTTTGAAAAGTGGCTTTTACAAGGCTATTTAACTATGACAAGAAGCCTCCTGACTTTGATTCAGCATTTGTTTGGGGGACTTTTTTCCCCCAACAACACCATATTATCAATACCTCTTTTTATCCTCAGGAAAAAGTCTTTGAAGCAAATGACTACAACCACCTGGCTAGAGAATCACAAACTCTGATCTGCTCTCAGGCTTAACTCTGCTGTTTGGCAAAAGGCTTGCTTCAAGAATTCATGAAGGTGGGGCGGGACTGGGACCAAAGTAGGGGTTTCCCTGCTGATTCTTACAGGTGGAATGTATTAGCTAACAAGTCTGCACCAGTGTCAGGAAGGTAAGGGACCACGTCCGGTTGTTCAATGACACGGAATCATTCATTAAGTAATGTTTCCTTTGTAACAGTTCCAAACAAATCCCAGGCAAGAGATCTGCACTCCATCCCAGGCAGGTCCTTTCTCTCACTGAAGCCCTGGATTTCTGGGGAAGTTGCCCCCTCTCAGACAGGGCAAGTCAATGGAGGGATTTGTCTAAGCAATGAAAGTAAAGAGCACATCCCAGGTAAATTAAATAAATTCTCTCCATTCCACTGACACTTGTAAGGTGAATGATTGGGCAACTTTCTCCAAAACCCTCCCAGAGGAGATTACAAACCTGAGGAATAAAAGCCCTAAAACCTGCCTATAGAACTACTGGAACTTTGCTGCATTGCCAATCAGCTTCAAACCTTCTTCTTTGGCCAAAGTTTTGGGGCACTGCCAAATTTTCTGAACTGGAATAAGAAATCTCAGGCCCTTACAGCCCTTAGAAGGTATCAGAAAACAGGAAATTCTTGGACAAAGAACTGTAGGCAAAGGAATGCAAAAATCTAAATGAGACCTACCAAAACCCTCAGGGTCAAATCTAGAGTATTTTATAGCTGGAGGAGACTGGAGAGATCTTATCAGGTCATCTCCTTCCTTTCTCAGATGGAGGTTCTAAGAGGTAAATGAACTGTCCAAGGTCACAGAACTTACAAACCTAGTCTCCTATACTTAGCAGGAAGCAAAATTGAGGAAGATAATTGAAATTCAGTGTGATTCCTTGACCCAAAAGTGGAAACTTCCCTCCATTGGCTATACCACAGCATGTATCATCTTAGATTATAGTTGTGTCCATATCCTACCATCAGAAAATTTTATTAAAGGAGTGATCTGCAGAATGTCACCTGAAGGAGTTATGTCCAGAAAACTAAAGATGAGCTGGTGCCATAGTTTAAAAAAAAAAAAAAAGATCAGCCAAGCAATGGGCAGTTACATTGTCCATTGGTATCCCCATTAATGTCAAGAATTCTCAAGGAAGGTCCTTGGCACATTAAGTAATTGCCCTATGGAATATTCATAGAAGGAAATGTGCAATGATTGCCTTGGGCGGTCAGGTATGTGTGGGTAGCATTCTTTATTATTTGATGTCATAGTTACATGGATGAAATCAACAATAAATAGAATTAGCAGATTACTATAGTTATACATCTTAAAGTATCAAATTTGGTCATATAATATGAAGTCTCATTTTATTCATAACTTTTAAGTTCCTTGAAAGAAAGAAAGGTGTCACACTAATCTCAGGATCCTCTACAATGCCAGACACAGAGAACTGGCTAAAAAGTCCTTAATAAATTTTGTTATAATTATCATGTCAGCTAGCATTTCTATAGAACCTTAAAATTTACTTTGTGGATATTATCTAATCTTAACCTCACAACAACCCTGGACAGATGGTAGTTGCTATTATGATCCTCACTTTACAGATTAGGAAACTGAGGCAGATAAACATTAAATGACCAGCCCAGAATCACATGGCTAGTGCTTTAGCCCAGATTTAAACCCAGGTTTTCCTAAGTCTAGGGCCAGCATTCAATCTGCCATTTTTCCTGAAGGGAGATTTCCCTTTGTGATCTTAAACGGTAAGATTGCCTTTGTATCTTAAATTAGGCTATTCAAGAATTTGCTTAAATGTCTCTTTTTCCTCCAATTTAAAGTTAACAAAGTGATAGAAGTAGGAAATTTCAGGGACAAGGGATGGGAAATGGGAGGCCTATTTTCTTTCCTGAGATTAATTCCTGGGGCTAAAATAAAATTCAACCTGTTGGCTAAATTTGGCATTTTTCCTATTAAAATTCCTCCATAATCAGTTCAGCATGTAAGATATACATCAAACTGGACCACACATTGGGGGAGGGGGAGGGATAAGGTGGAAAATTGAGCTGGTTTCCACTCTGTGGTGACACCCATGTATTTTGCCAGTTTTATATTCATCAGCCAAGACACATCATTTATTTAGAAAATGTCCATTCTTAGGAAAAGCTACAAATAGCCCAACTACCTTAATTTCAAATAGAAATCAAGCAATAGCATAACTAGCAGAGAGCAATAATCTTTGACCAGTAAGCCAATGAGTGATGTGCTTTCTTGAGCATTCAAGTTAAAAGCCATGAATAGAAATGAAGATTTCTCATTGGCAGTCATCAAAGATTTAACTTTAGGGGCAGCTGGGTAGCTCAGTGGAGTGAGAGTCAGGCCTAGAGACAGGAGGTCCTAGGTTCAAACCCGGCCTCAGCCACTTCCCAGCTGTGTGACCCTGGGTAAGTCACTTGACCCCCATTGCCCACCCTTACCACTCTTCCACCTATGAGCCAATACACCGAAG
The DNA here is from genome assembly GCF_016433145.1 of Gracilinanus agilis. Classification (NCBI taxonomy): domain Eukaryota; kingdom Metazoa; phylum Chordata; class Mammalia; order Didelphimorphia; family Didelphidae; genus Gracilinanus; species Gracilinanus agilis. Next base: position 130,491,891 of record NC_058131.1, on the reverse strand, counting down.
TACAAGGGTTAAAAAAAAAAAAGATTTAACTTTAAATTATCATATGACAAACTCACATCCCTTGATCTCTGGAGAGGGGTCCTGGACCATGCTTCAAGGGAGGAAAAGTAGAAAGACTTACCCAATCATCCCACCCAATTATCTTTTTCAGGCTATTGCATCCTACCTCAGGGTTATGGAAATGAAAGTAAAGATAAAGAGAATATAAGAGTGTTGTTTCTTTTCTTTCTCCTCATTCCCCAATGACAGAGTCTTTTCCTATAGATTTCTTTATCAGAGCCCTTATTCAACTCAATATTTCTAATCTATCAGGTACTATGGTAATTCTGAAGTAATAAGATGAATATTTTATTTTGATATTTTAATTTCAGTTTCACAAAACCCTTTATCAAGCTCAATTGGACATGCTGGGAACTGTCCAAGGAACCTAATCCTAGACAGATTAATAACTAATTAGGATATTTTAGAAATGCCCACTTCTCTATCAGCTATTGTTTCCATAGAATGAATATTGGTCAAATTATAAGATCACAGATTTAGAACGAGAAGGGACCACAGACGTTTTACAGTCTAATCCCCTCATTTTATAGAAAAGGAAAAAGAGACCCATAGAGTGACTTGCCCAAGGTTATGCAATGCTGCTAGGATTTGAACCCAGGGCCTCTGATTTTCCTAATCCAGCTAACTTTTCCACTAATGCAGCTATAACACAATTCTAATTGGACTTGACAACCGTGTTTGCATAATGATCAATAATTTTTGGATAATACATTCATTTTTTACAATATCCAAGTTTGTATTATTTGTAGTATTTTTTTATTTTGTGTTTTATAAAACTCATCAATCTAGCACCAAAATAGCGACTTTATTTGGTCCAGGTCTAAAACCCAGATTGCCACTTGACTCTTTTTTAATTGTGTTCTTGCTTAGCTCTCCTATCTTCCCTCCCACTTTTACCACAAAGTTTGAACTGTGCACTCTAAACCTGAATTGCACTGCTGAAACCTTCCCTTGAAACTTAATGCCAATTGGCCTCCTAAACAACAATGTCTAGATCAAGTTACTCCCAGCCAAAGAAAAAGGGGTGGGGGTGGAGGGGAGATCTCATTCTGAGGCCTTTAAGAATGATTCTCTAGAGACAACAATCTCTCTTAAATTTGAAACCCATTGACAACTGTCACAGTGCTGATTGGCCTTGGAAATTTCCCTCATAACAAGACCATTTTGTGCGGCCAATGAAGCTGACCAAATCCTTGATAAGCTATCTGTGAAGTGCATAATATGCCAAATATTTCCTTATCATCTTCACCTGTGTGCTTTCACAACCCATTTGATACTCTCCTTTCATTCTCTTCCCTTATACAGTTTATTTCCTGCCTGCCTGCATAAAGGGGTGTGGCCCAGTTAAATACAGTTGGGGTGAAAACATAATAAAGCCAAAGATATGAGTAATTTGACTAGTCATAGCAATTTACTGCCCAACTAAAAGTAAAACTTCTGGCCAGGTGAATTTTTTTTTTAATTCTGAAAATATAGTTCCATTATCTAGGAGAACTCTTTTTGGCTAAGACAGAAATGAAAATACAAAAGATAATGCAGGTGGCAGCTTCCATAGACTTATTTTTCTTTTCTCACATGAAAGTGGTTTTAAAGAAAAACTTCCTCCAAAAATATGCCTTCTTAGATATTTATGATAAAAACAAGTTACCCTTCTACCTAGTCCTTCATATAAAGCATGAAATTGTGTTTTTGTTGTTTTTTTAATTATTGTTGTTCAGTCATATCCAACTCTTTATGACCCCGTTTGGGGTTTCCTTGGTAGAGATACTAGAGTGGCTTGCCATTTCCTTTTCCAGTTCATTTTATAGATTGCAAAGTATGGCTATATGGATATATATGCCTACATATATGTGTGTGTTTTTAATTTATATATTTTATATATATTTATTTATATATGTGTGTGTGTGTATATATATATATATATATTTCTAATTTATAGAGAGAGATTCAAAGTTTACAATGCAATTTCCCTACCTAATCTCATAAGAAACTCCATGTTTGAAGAATTCTAGGTAAAGCTGGTCTTGCTAAAGGGCAGATTATTAATAACCTTGATTAGAATGATAGCAATAAAAAATAGTGAACATTTATATATCCCTTTAAGAATTGCCTAGCTCTCTCTCTCACTGCCTCTGTGTGTGTGTCTGTGTGTGTGTGTCTTTGTCTCTGTCTCTATGTGTGTGTGCATGCCTGTGTCTGTGTATAGAAAATCTCTGCTGGTTCTTACAACACTGTGAAATTGATGTTATTATTGTTCCCATTTTACAGATTATAATAGTGAAGCTGAAAGAGACTAAGGGGCTTGCCCAAGATCACACTGGTAGTAGATGAGAATTCAAATACAGTCCTTGACTTAGTAAAAAGTCTAGTGCTTTATTCACTCTGCCAAGATGCCTCAATTGCTCCCATATTCAGCATGCTTTCTCAGAATTCAAAGCCCTAAATTTAAGGAATTCCCTTCTTTCCCTTCCTTGCACCCCTAACATAGTCAGGATAAAAGAATAAAGAAAGCAAAGTCAGTAGGAAAGAAAGTCAGAAAAAAATAAGAAAGAAGGGAATAGGAAGTTTCTTCTACCAAGTATTTGAGCAGAATTAAGGTACTTTCATACAAAAGTCCCCCTCCCTAAAACAATTACTCAGATTTGTGTTCCCCAATCCTGAGTGTAATAACTATAGTTTAAATGGTCCCTGCATAGAAAGAATTATAGATACAAGGTTTTTCTAAAGTTGTAAAGTTTCTCTAAAATGAAGTTTCTGCCATCACAGGGATTATTGTAGGCAGGCAGTAAAGATAACTAGGATAGACAACATGACTTTATAAGTGCGTTAGAAAATTATAAGTGAAGAAGTATTTGAAATTTAAGGGGAAAGCAATTATTGACCTGGAAGAGCCCCTAGAAGGTAGCAAGAGGTTTCTGAGTTTGATTCTAAAGGGTAAATGGAAATGTATTAAGAGAATCGGGATTAGGACATGAAGAAAGAGAATATTGAGAAGCATTTTCCAAGACCACAAGAGAGGCAGAACTTGGAATCAGGAAAAGCTAGGTTCAAATCCAGCTTCTGACATTTACTAGCCATGGGATCATGAGGAAGTAATGTAATCTCTCTAAATCTCAGTTTTCCTCATCTGTAAAATGGAAATAGAATGTCAGTAGCATTAATCTCATAGGGTTATTGCATGGCTTAAATTGGATAATATATCTAACACATTTAGAAGACTCCAAGTTCTATGAATGTTTATTTTATTCTTCCAAATAGAGAAAACAACATAAACAAAGGCAAGAGATCTCAGAGAATGTTTGGGAAATAGTAATCTGGATTAGTTAGAACATCAATCAAAAAAATGGGTTAATAGGGAAAAAATGTGGAAAGATGGGGTATGAGTTAACTGTGGGGCCTCAGTTTTTTGATACTCTGAGAATATAATAGTACTAATCATGCCTTTGTTGAAAATCATCAAAGGATAGAGAAATCAAATATGCATATCAAAAACTTGGATATGATAATAATTGAAGTCTGATAAGCAACTTTGACTTTTCCCACCCAGAGCAGTCTATATAAAAGGTAGGGGTCAGGAAAGCAAGAACACTTCCTTTGTTGTTGTTCAGCTATTTCAGTCATGTCCAACTCTTAAAGGCATCCTTCAGGGTTTTCGTGCAGTTTCTAGAGTGATTTACCATTTCCTTCTTCAGTTCATTTTACAGATGAGGAAACTAAGGCAAACAGGTTTAAGTGACTTGCCCAGGGTCACATAACTAGTAAATGTCTAAGGCCAGATTTGAACTTGGGAAGATGAGTTCCTGACTCCAGGATCAGTGCTCTATCCATTCCACCAGCAAGCTGCCTAAGGACATCCCTACCACTTCAATTGCAAGGTCTATATCACTTGGGAGTGCATGTCTCTGGACCCTTTACCTATTCTATTTTATAATTTTTTTTCATAGAGTATTTTCTCCTTCAGTCCTATTTTCTTTCTACTGCCTAGTTATGTTATCAATTTGCCCAGTATCCATGTGGGTACTTCCCAATTCTTGACCTATGTGTAGCAATCAAGACTTTGGGGAGAGTTGTGGAGAAGGGGCCACAATAGGACCTGGTCAAAGCCTTCTCCAGAGTAATATCAAATTGGGAAGGCTAAACAAGTAATATGAACTTCATGCAGTAGGAATAAGGAGTCACTGAAGATTTTTTAATTACTATAATGTGATCAAATCTATTCTAGAATGGCTAGGATGTATATAATCGCTGAGGGTGGCATAAAGGAAGCTAAGTAAAAATCGAGTTGAAGGGGATCTCAGAAATCTTTATTATAGCATACCTGAAAAGTGTCTTTCCAAACTCTTCTTGAAGACCTCAAGGGAAGGGGAACCCACCCCTACCCAAGACAACCCATCCTATTTTGGGCCTACTCAAATTGTTAGGAAATTGTCCTAAATGACAGCTTAAGAAAGGAGAATACAATTAGACTATTGCCTCCCAATTCCTGGGAGCTCTCCCTCTCTTTGGGTCACCCAGTTAGCACTTTTGGCATCTATATCACACTATTCTCTCCATTCAGCTTTGAGGCTACTAAGTTAAAATCTCCAAATCTTTTTCTTTCCAGAACAACTCACCATGCCTCTCTCATCTTGACCTTGAAGATATACTTTAAAGTAACTTCAAGACTAAAACCCTCTTTAGATTGGATCTGGACAGTCTGTTCCTCCAAAATAACTAATATTTTTGGAAGTTTCCTGTTGGGAATTGGGTGTTTTGTTTTGTTTTGTTTTGTTTTGTTTTGTTTGTTTTGTTTTGTTTTGTTTTGTTTGCTGTGAGAGAGTTAGTAAACATTTCTTCCTGGTTCCTGATTTCAGGGACAAAAGTGTAAGTCTCTATAGGGTATAGCATGGACAAGGACTGAAGCAAAATCCTGGCATTGCCCTAAAAACCTTCAGATGCAAAAACTTCTCCCTTCAAGTTCTAAAAAGGTTTGGCTAGATGTTTAGCCATAGATCAAGAAGTAATGGATTTTTTCATTTTGTCGGATATTTAAATTCAACTTATCCAAAAGGTGTTGTTTACACATTGCCCCAAAACTCTAAGTACATTCATTTAATTGTTCTACATAAAAATTTCCAGATGTAAACATATATCAGCTTCTTGAAGGTGAGGATCTTTTCCTTTGTGCATGTTTGTCCACAGCACTAAGAAGAGTTAATGGCACCCAGTGATTTGGATTCAACTTGGGATTTAATGAGTAGAGGGAACTCTCAGGTGAGGAAATTTCCTCTACCAAAGAAAATCAGCATTTTCTCTAAAAGTTATAGTCAGAGAGTTGCTTGGAGCACTGAGTCACTCGATCACTCAATAAGCATTTAATGAGCTTTTCCTAAGTACCAGGTGGTGTGAGGTTAAAAGAGCTACGTGACTAGTATGGGTTAAAAGCAAAACTTGAACCCAATTGTACATGGCTTTGAGGTCATCTCTTTGCCCACTACACCAAGCTGCTATTCTACCTGACACGTAGTAGGTACTTAAATTTTCGTTGATTGTCTGATACACATTTTTGCCTCATTTAGTTGATATTTTAAGATAAGTTCTTCTTCACAAGTGAGTTTTCCAGGTAACTAAAACGCATTATACTTTTAAGCACCAAAACTCACTTTTATTTTAGCCATTAAATGAAAACTTGTCTAAAATGTATCACTCCATGCATTTCCTTCACAAAGCCTTCATAAGGACGTAAAAGAGTTTATTGAACACAATCTTCAAGGCCCCAGGGTGACCTCTGCATACTAAAGCATACCAATTGGGATTTTGTGAAGAAAACAGAATTATATTTGACATAATTAAAATATTTGTAAATGCCTCAGGATCATCATTAGATATAATGATTACTGTTATTGCCAAAATACAATAGCATCCTGAAGGGTTATTGAGGTGTGAATGGTCCATGCTCCTATACTGAAATACTTCAAAGCTGTTTTTTAGTCATATTTAGCTTTATTCTGATTAGCCATGTAACAGATAACATATATAAATAGGTATATTTGTGTATGTGCACCTACATATATAAATATGCATGTATAAATAGGCACATGTTTATATGAATATGTGTATGTGCATATATACATGGCATGTGTATATTACATGCCTTAAATATATACACATGTGTATACATAAATACATACACATTTATATGCAATATTATACAATATATACGTTTATATACTAAAGCAAGTAGAGATAGGAGCTAAAAAAAACACAATTGGGGCATTTTTATACAGGAGTAAAAATCATTCAAATTTCAGTAGCCCTTCAAGTCTCTGTGTGTGTGCGTGTGTGCATGTGTGCATGTGTGTGTGTGTGTGTGTGTGTGTGTTAGCCTCTTCCATTTCATCATTGGTAAACTCACTCTTATCATTTCTTGCTTCCATCAATGAACTAAGCTACATCACTTCCACCTTCCTCTGAGAAACAATGTCCAATAATCTTTTAGATGAGAAATCAGTTAGACAAGCTCCTTAAACTTACATGCAGTTAAGGAATAAAAAAATTTGAGATGAGGGCCCAAGAGGCTGTGCTGTGAGCAAAGTATATACGTTTTAGTGTATGGACTCTGTGACATTTAGGTTGACTTCTCTGAGACCTTTTTTTCCTGGTTCTTAGTTGAGTTTCCTTGATAAGTTACATTTAGATAAGCAAGATATTGCTGTATCTGTATGTACAGAAGGATTATCAATAAACATAATTTTCATTATTTGTTCTTTTGATATGCACATTCACTTTTCAGTCTCTGGAAACCCTGATGAGCAAATAAGACACATTTACAGTTACTCAGCATTCACCCCAAGATAATAGGTATGTTTTATTTGTTCCAGTCATTACAGTAATACCCTGATTTCCATAATAATAGTTCTAAAGAGTTTTTAATTGTATTATATATTTCATTTAATTTTAATTCTTTCAGATTACATGTCAATACAATTTTTAATATTCACTTTTTGACGTTTTGCAACCCATGTTCTCTCCCTTCTTCCCATCCCTCGCCACTCCCAAGAAAGCAAGTAATAAAACATAGGTCGTATATATTTTATCACATAATGCATATTTTCCTGTTTGTCATGTGAAACAAGACACATATTGCTTTTACTGGAAAAAATTCATGGAGGAAATAAAGTTAAAAAACAGCATGTCTCAATCTGCATTCAGACCACGTCTGCTCTTTCTGATGATGGTTATCCTTTTTTGCCATGAGTTCCTTTGGAGTTGTCCTGGATACTTGCCTTGTTGATAATAGTTGTTATTCACAGTTGATCATCATTTATTATTATTGTTACAGTGTACAGAAGAAAAGAGGGGAAAAAATGTCTATTCATTTAAAATCATTGCATTAGGGGTCAATAGTACTTGCATTATATGGCTATATATTACATTTACCTCATCTTAGCTATAAAATGCTAAGTGAATTAATCTCCAGTACTTCAATTTCTTCAATCTGTAGCACATTGTTTTCTTACTTTTCAGAGCTATTATAACAAATTGAAAGTGTAACTCAATATACAAATATAATGTTATTAAATTTGAGAGAGGTATGTGTTTAGTGCAACGACTCATATTAAACTCTTTCTTTCTATAAAAAAAGAAAGAAAGGGGAAATGGGAGCTCCTGGGTTCAAATCTAGCTTCAGACACTTCCTAGCTGTGTGACACAGTGCTAGTTACTTAATCCCAATCTTCTATCCTTTACCATTCTTCTGCCTTGGAACCAATGGTTAGTATCAATTCTAAGACAGAAGGTAAGAGTTTAAAAAAAGAGAGGAAGGGGTGGAAAAGGAAAGAAGGGTAAAGGAAGAAGAGAAAAAGAGGTGAAAGGGAGGTAAAATAGGAAAGGGAATGGAAAAAGAAAAGAAGGAAGAAAAGGATGGAAAGAGGAATAAACATTTGACCTAATATCCAGATGCATAAGGCCCTTGACTTTGTACTTAAATGAGGTAGGTTTTAGTTCCTTTTCTAACACTGATATTAAGTACCCACTATGTACCAGGTACTATGTTAAACTCTGGGTATATGAAGCAAGGTAAAAAAAAAAAAAGGTGGTCCCTATTCTCAAGAAGTTCACAATCTGATGGGAAATATAACTTACAATTAATGATGTTATTTGACATATAAGAACTAGTGATTTGATAGCCAAGACACCCACCAAGTTTTGGAGTGGGGAGGTCTGCAGTGGCAGGTATATCATGGCTACCTGGTAGAAGGTACCCAGCTATGGTAGAAAGAACTCAGGCTTAATTATTGCAGCTATTAGTAACTACCCCACCAAAGTCCCCTATTTCTAAGCATTTTGAATTCTTTTTATTTATTCTGTATTTGTTCTATATATACAGTTATTTTTCCATATTATGACTGTCCCCATTGCGATTTTGGTACATCATGAGTCAAGATAAGAAATTAAATGGGATTTCGGGGGGAGTTTTGCAGAATCTGCAGAAAACACACCAAGACCAACAGATAACACAAAAAAAGTTTAGAAACTCAGAAATGCATACTTAACCCCAAATTTGCAATAAAGTTCTGTAATCAACCCATAAAGGAAGAAGAAAAAATTCAGACTTCTCTGGTACAAAAGGAAGGCCAAATTTTTTTTAGATTTTTCCAGATTTCAGGGGTGCCATACCCCTAACCCCAAGACATGTAAAGGATAACTGTAATTGTCTTCCATATTAAAATGTAAGCTTTTTGAAAATAGGCATTTTTTCATTCTTTGTACCTATATGCCCAATATCTAGCACAGTGTCTGAGACAAAGCAAGTGTTAATCCAAAGGTTGGCTGATTGACCAATTCACATTATTCTGCATAAATCTAAAATTCCAGCAATTTTCCTTATTTTATTTTTCTATAACATTCCAATCTGTTTTAGGATAAAATTATACTAACCTAAATTGAATTCATCCTCCCAATGCCCCCCAGACCATGAGGATCCATATGAGAAAACTACAAACTGGACAAGTCTCTTAGGTCTATCTTAATTGAACTTCTTCTACCCCTACACTGGTTAAGGAACCACAGCATCAGACAGAAGGACTCTTGAGTCTAAGGAGGGAGAAGTCCCTAAGTGGCACACTTACCAGGGCCAGCTGGTGCCCATTGAAGCCAGGAAAACTCTCATTTGGATAAACATTATAGGTTTTCCAAGGAAGGCTGAATGATTTTCTCCTTGAAACCATGTGTCCAATCAGATGGAAGTTCTCATACACTGTAAATACAGTGCTACTAAATGAGCAACTGTGGGGTCATCAATGTTCATTCCTCAGACCTTCTACAGGAAGTGTGAACTGCATCACCTACCCTAAACAGAGCCAAACATTGTGCCCTCCAGCAAAAGCAAACATCCTTTGGTTGAATATTTAACAGAGAACCACAGCTTATCACTTTCAGAAAGAAAAAAGAAATATATCGTTAGCACAACTGGGTTGATAATATCTTCACCAGTTTTGGAATAAGCCCTGAAAAGGAAAAAAAAAAGAGCTAGCAGATTTCTCATTCTAATTTTCTTTCCTCTTCAAAATCTGGAACTTTCCACTTATCCACAGTGAATCTAGGTATTTCTCTCTCCTTCCCAACCCATATACCCTTGTCTTGCCCTCAAATAAAGTAAAAAGCAGTCTTCCTAACCAGAGTCATATCTAAGAATTTTTGGACCTGGGAAAGCATAAAACAAGGGGCAGCTCTGTTGCATAGTAGATAGAGTACCCTATCTGTAGTCAGGACTACTTGAGTTCAAATCTGCCTTAAATGCTTACTAGCTATGTAACCTTGGGCAAGTCACTTGACTCTGTTTATCTCAATTTCCTCATCTATAAAAGGAGCTGGAAATGGAAAATCACTCCAGTATCTTTGCCAAGAAAACGCCAAATGGGGTCATAGTCTGAAGGGACTGAACAAAAAAAGCTTATTAAATCATATCTGGGGCAAATAACATGGATTGTGTCTTTAGATAAAAATGGAAAGGGACTGGAGGAATCCACTATTTGGTAGCTCACCATTTTAACTCATTATTCTGCTTAACTAAATTTTATATATTGCCTTTATGCTGATTTTAAAGGCCTCAAACAATATGATAGTCTATGCACATTCGGGGCTTTGCAGTTTACAAAGTTAACATCAGCAGCACAGTATCATTTATTCTCCCCATTTTACACGATAGAGATTCAGAGAAGTCCTATGACTTGCCAAAGATCACATAACTAGCAAATAAGTAGACTTGGAATTCAAACTCAGGTTATCTGATTTCAAGTCAAGTAACATGTTCAAGTAACACTATGTTTCATTGGACTTAAGAGTCAGAAAAACACATTTGAGTCCTAGTTACATGGTATACATATTCTCTCCTACAGCCCTGTGGTAGTAACATTAGGAGCAAAAGCATAACTAGGGTGGGACAACTGAGAATTTGTACAGTTGCTGAATTTAGAGTTTACTGATTGGTCTTCCTGTGTGGCCTTTCACAAGTATTGTCCAGCCTTTCTGGGTCCCTATTTTTCTGCCTATAAAAAGAAGATGATAGTTCTTGTATTACCTGCTCACAAGATGGTTGTGAGCAACAAGTAAGAACATGTGTGTAAAGTGCTTTCTAAAAGCCAAAAAGCATTATATAAATGTGAACTATTTTGATTCTATTTAGTTCAATTCATCAGTCATTAAGCACCATCTGAGTAGAAGGTACTGTTTTAGATGTTAGGATTACCAGGGCAAAAAACTACCCCACTTATGAAGGATAGTCAGAGAAGAGAGTATGTCAAGTTCCCTGGAAATCCGGAGAGAATTGAGTCCAGTCAATTCTGGTGGGTTTTTACAAGGTTCTGATCTGGGTTGACCATGTCTAGAAATTGAGGGTTGAGAGTAAGGAACCTGAAAGTGGAGACTGATACTGAATCATGCTAGTGAAAGAAAAGGGAAAGACTCAAGAGGAATTGGCAGTTAGTTGATATTCAAACTTCTTCCTGGTGAGAAAAGGGACTTTGTGCCAGTCTATACTGCAGGTCAGATTCTAACAAGTCACCCTGGGGTTTTGAGCTTCTCTGGGTTTCTTTGTTTAACAGGGTCCAGAGGCCATGAGGGTCATTACAAATGTTGAATGCATGAAAAAGATTAACATGAAATAAGTCTGGAAAGGTAGGTGGGAGCCAGATTGTAGATAGGGATTGATTGCCACCATTGAGGAGCTTGTGTTTTTACCCTAGAAGCAATAATGAGTCACTGAAAATGTCTTAATATCAGAGTCTCAGTGTTAACAATATTAATTTATCAAATTGTAGAAGATAGAATGGAGAAGGCAAACTCTGGGAGAAGAGTAAATAGTAGACTTGCTATAGTCTAGTGAGGGATTATAAGGGACAAAGAGATATTCATAATAATAAATAGATTATATTAATGAGTGGTTTATAGTTTCAAAATACTTTTACACGTTTGAGAAAGGAAATAGAATACCACTCCAGTATATTTGCGAAGAAAACCTCCAATGTGGCCACAAAGAGTTGGACATAACTGATTGTTTCAACAACAATTTTTGCACCATTTTATTTCATTATCACAAAAAACATGTGAGTTGGGAAATAAGTTAATCAGTAAGCATTTATGATGTACCTATTATGTGATGGGCATTTTTCTAGGTTCCAGGTGACAAAGATAAAAAAAAAAGCCCTGGCCTTTCAAAAATTAACATTCTAGAGAGAGAAAGACAGAAATAGACAGAGTCAGACAGAGAGAGACAAAGAAAAGAGAGAAATATATATAAAGAGAAATATACATGTGCTTATATGTGTATGTGTACATTAGATAATTTTGAGAAGGATTAATAGCAACTGCAGGGTGAATAGTGAAAGAATGGTAAATAAAGAATGGGTGACTGAGGTTTTGTTTAAACCAGTCAGGGCTGATGATCCTCTTAAATTCAGAGTAGATGAGGAATCTCTATCCAAGGCAAGTAATCACACTATCTGACTCTACTATTATCAGAAAACAGATTTATTATAAGATGTTGAATTGGGGGCAGCTGGGTAGCTCAGTGGATTGAGAGCCAGGCCTAGAGACGGGAGGTACTAGGTTCAAATCTGACCTCAGACACTTCCCAGCTGTGTGACCCTGGGTAAGTCACTTGATCCCCATTGCCTACCCTTACCACTCTTCTGCCTTGGAGTCAATACACAGTATTGACTCCAAGACAGAAGATAAGGGTTTTAAAAAAAATTAAAAAAAAAATAAGATGTTGAATTAGAAAGGGTAAGGTATATGGGCTGAGGATTTCTCTAATCTCAATCAATTCTACCTTTCTCCCACCAACTGATTCTTTGAAGAATCACTTTGATCCTTGGCAAAGCTGAGGCTATACTAACTTCTCTCTCTGTTTCTAATTCCCCATCTATTCTAACTACCCATGCTAAACCCACAATGATAAAGTCTTTGTGAGAAAATGTAGATGGTTGTGGAGTCAGAATAGATGCCAGCTGTGACCAAGTCACTCTGGTGAGCCAAGGCTCCTCAGAGCAACTGAGCAGTTCAGTCACCGACACTGGTAAATCCTCCTTAAGACTTCTTCTGATGTTATGGCAGAGTAGAGTATGAAAAGATGTTCTGGAAATAGCTGTTTTCTTTCAGGAACTGGTTGAAGGTAAACAGGAGATAGGAGCTCGGTTGTAGAGATGTTTCCTTCTCCAGAGTTCAAATCCGACTCTCCTTCTGGCAATTATTCCCTCAGAATTCTACCCCAGGATTCTGAGAGCTTCTCCTGCACCCCTTCAGTGTTCTTCATTCCATTCCCTCTGTGTCTCCACTCTGGCTACTTTCTTCCCAAATTTCCATTTGCATGGTCATAGTAATGTTATCCTTATTTTTCAGGAGAAGAAACTGAGACTTAGAGGTATTAAATGACTTATCCAAAATCATACAGTAAGTGGCAGATCCAGGTTGCAATGACAGGTCTCTTGACTCCAGTCTAGGGTTGTTTCTACTATATTATGAGGAATAAAAAATATCCTCCTTATAAAACACTTGCCTGTGGTTCAGAATGTTGTTCTAGTAATAGAGAATGTAAAGCATTTCAGAGAAAGATGATAAAAGTCCTTCACCAAGTATAAAAGACTAAAAGATATACCCACAAGGAAAAAACTCAGGTTTGATACTATGGAAAGACTAGAGGAAAAATAAGCAGTTCACTGAGCAATGTGATATATATGGAGAGGCTGACTGTTGTTTAGTTGTTTCAGTCATGTCCAATTCTTCATGACCCCGTGTGAGTTTTTTTGTTTTTTTTTTGTTCCTCCCTCCCCCAGGTTATATGTCAATACAATTTTTAATAGTTGTTTTCTGACATTTTCTTTTTTAAAAAAATATTTTTTTAGAAAAATTTTCCATGGTTACATGATTATTGTTTTTACTTTCCCCTTCACTCCCCTTCAAACCCCTTCTCCATATCCAACACATCTAATCCATGTTCTTTCCCTGACCTCTCACCCAAAAAGACAGGTAGACGTGATGTAGGTTGTACATATATCATCACGTAATTACATTTTTCCATGTGCATCATGTTGTGAAATAAGGCATATTGTCTAAAATAGAAAAAAATCACAGAAGAAATCAAGTGAAGAATGGTATGTTCCAGTCTATATTCAGATTCCATTGGTTCCTTCCATGGCAGTAGATATCCTTTTGCATTATGAGTCCCTTAGAGTTGTCCTGGATCTTTGCCTTGTCGATAATAATTAAGTCATTTGCAGCTGATCAGCATACATTATTATTGTTACTGTGTACAGTGTTTTCCTGGTTCTGCTCATTTCACTAAGCATCACTTCATATAAGTCTTTCCAGCTACTTTGATGATCATCTTGTTTGTCATTGCTTATGGCACAATAGAATTCCTTTACAATCATCTACCACAACTTGTTCAGACACTCCCCAATTGATGAACATTCCTTCAGTTTCTAGGTCTTTGCCACCGCAAAAAGAGCTGCTACAAATATTTTTTAGAGGCAGCTTCCTTTCACCTGTCTTTAGGGGGTATGGTTGCATCAAAGAGTATGCACAGTTTTATGGCCCTTTTGGACAAAGTTCCAGATTGCTCTCCAGAATGGCTGAATCGGTTCACAGTTCCACGACAAGGTCCCAGTTTTTCCACATTCCCTCCAACATTTATCATTTTCCATTTTTGACATGTTAGCCAATTTGTCAGGTGTAAGGTAGTTATCTCAAAGTTGTTTTAATTTGCATTTCTCTAATTAGTGATTTGGAGCATTTTTTCATATAACTAATTTTAATTTCTTCATATGAGAATTTTCTACTCATATCCTTTGATCATTTTTCCCACTTGGGATTTTCTTGGCCAAGATTCTGAAACGATTTGCTATTTCCTTCTCCAGCTCATTTTACAAATAAGGAAACTGAGGCAAGCAGGATTAAGTGACTTGTCCAGAGTCTTACAACTAGTAATTACCTGAGGCTAGATTTGTATGGAGTGGACAAATTACCCTCAAATATCCCACCTATCACTCTGCCACAGGTGCCTAAATTTCCCATTATCCTTGGAAGGCACTAGAGCCACGTGTTTATATAAAAATAACTTATCTGGAAGCAAAAACATTTTAAGTTATCATTAGCTACTAATAGAGAGAGAAACATACATTAATACATTTTCAAAAATCATCAGATTTGTGAGTCTGATATCTAGCAAGGTCTGAGCAAATGAAAGAATGGGCAGGGCAGGTCGGGTGAGATAATGGAACAAGAAAAGTCTGAATCATAAGGCCTGAGAAATATCAGATGAGGGGCCTTGTGGTAGTCAGTCAGTCAATCAACAACCTATTATGTAAGTGTCAGGCACCATGGAAAATGCTGAGGATATTATAAATAAAGGCAAAAGACAGTCCCTACTTTCAAGGAGCTCAGTCTAGAGAAGGGGACAACATGCAAACATGCAAGAATCCTCCCTTAATCCTAGCACTTTCTCTCTGGCAGTTATCTCCAAAATATACTGCACATAACTTATTTACATGTAATTTCATCTGAGACTTGAAGGAAATCAGGGAAGGCAGGAGACAGAGATGAGGAGGATTGAGTTACATATATGGGGAATAGCCAGTGAAAATTTGTCTTGTCCAATTTCTGTTCATCCTGCCCTCTCATTCTTACACTTTCCCCCCTACCCCAAGAAAAACAAAACAGTCCGTTCTGAGCCCCTGCTCAGTTTAAATTCTTGAGGCTCTCAGGCAAGAGTTGTATTCAAGTTCTCAACAAATATTTATGAGGCACTTAATGTATATAGAACACTGTACTAGATACCAAAAGATTTAAAGTTTGGAATAGAACCACTCAACCTTTATGGAGTCTTATAGAGGACATGGGACATGTACAAAGAAATTTAAACAAAATAACACTTCTCTGTACATTAGAGAGACATGGTAGAAAGTGATTTGTGAGGTTTAAAAGGAAGAAAGTTATTAATGAGGTGTGAGAGAGGCAGAGTCAGGGAAGATCTCAAGAATAGGACCTTATGAAAAGAAAAGAAAAGAGAAAAGTGAAAAGAAAGGATGATAAGAGAAAGCATTTCAGAGAAAAATAATAATAAACCCTCACTAAGCATAACCAAATAATATATCTAGTAAGGAAAAACATAAAATACACTTCATTCTCCAGATAGTCTGACAAAATAAGTAGTTGACTGAGTTATGTGATGGAAGATGTAATAGTGACCTCAAAGTCCATCAGTCTACCCTCCTCATTTTATAGATAAGAAAACTAACACCTAAGATTTAAGTTACTTGATAAAGGTCACACAGATAAAATGTGGCAGAGGCCAAATCTGAACCCAGATCCTGTCTCCAGAGCCAATAGCTCTTTTCACTATACCATGAGACAAAAATAAAAATAGAACATGGAACTGAAAACCAAGATGGTCAGGAAGATAATAAAGGAGTACCTAGTTTTCTCAGACAGTTTATGATGCTGTATAGCTGGAAAGAGAGAGAGAGAGAGAGAGAGAGAGAGAGAGAGAGAGAGAGAGAGAGAGAGAATAATTAATAATTATTGAGCTATTTTTAATGATCTTTGAAAAACCTTGGAGAACGGAAGAGTATTGTATGATAGTAAAAGGGCAAATAGCTATATTTTCTTTTTAAAGGGAAGAAAGTAGAACCTGAAAACTATAGTCTAGTGAACATGACTGATTGCTAATAGAATTCCAGAATATTCTATTAAGGCAATGTGATCACAAAAAACAGATGGTTTCATCAACAGAATGCTTTAGGTCTAGTTCATCTTATTTCCTGTCTTTATAGGGTCACTAAACTGATGAATGTTGTAGATAACAGTTTGCCTGTATTTAACAAGGTCATGCTATTTTTGTGAACAATAGAGATAAATGTGGGATAGATGAAAGTATAGGTGGGTGGATCTGAGACTATCTGGATAACTGGTCAATATCAGTTTGTGAGAAAAGTGATGTTTAACATTTTTGCCAATAGCTTGGATAAAGTCCTATGTGGAAGGGGAGAGATAGCAAATACAGTATCCAAGAATATGTCCCACCATATTCTGTCCTGCTCAGACTTTGTCTAGGACAAGTGCCAACTTTTAAGTAGGATACTGATGATGTCTAGAGTGTCCAGAGCAGGGGTCGGCAACTTATGGCTCTCAAGCCATATCTGGCTCTTTTGAGGGCCAGATATGGCTCTTTCTACAGGAGCCATAAAGTCCATTTTTTTCAGGCGCTGTTACAGGAGCGCGCACTGTGAGCACTGTACGGCTCTCACGAAATTACATTTAAAAAAAATGTGGTGTTTATGGCTCTCACGGCCAAAAAGGTTTCCGACCCCTGGTCCAGAGAAAAGGCGACCAAGACAGTAAAGGATATGTGTAGCTTATGCCTGAGGAAGATCTATAGAAGGAATTGAGGAAGTATAGCCTGGAGAAGAGAGGCCTTTTAGGAGACAAGATAGCTGTCTTTAAGGGTTCTATTTGTTCTGCTTGGTCCCAGAAATCAGGTCTAGAAAAATGGATGGAAGGTGTAAAGCCAGTTAAGTTTGATGTAAAGGGAATAACAACTTTCTCATCATAAGAGCTATACAAAAGTAGAATGGCTAATCTGGACTCAAAGAGGTTGCATCTAAACAAGTCTTCAAATGTCATTTGCTGGGTGTGTTGTAGAAGGGATCCTTGTTTTGGGGTTCTGCTATATGTGCTCAGAGATCCTTTTCCAATGATCCTATAATTTTATCTTACATGTTAAAGACTGTATCTTCAGAATTTGTAAAATGGTTGGCAAGAATCATTTTTTGCAAAAGAAACAATTAACTTCTTAGTAAAAAAAAATGATGTTTCCTGGAAGACTAAATCATGTACTATACACTATAATTATTGTAGGAATTTATAAATAAGAAGGATGAACTCAAAATGAATTGAAATAGTAAGGGGAGAAACCTCCCCACAGCATCCCCAGTGGTTGATGCATGTTAGGATAGATCATGGACTCATAAGATTTCTCATATTATAAATGACTCAGAAGGTGGAGAAGCTTTCCCAGGCTTCGCATCTCCTTTTTGAGGAACTCCACTCCCTCCCCACCTCTCCACAGGGAAAAGGAGGAGTCACACAGCTGTGAGGAATCTGCTCGTGCCTGACCTGGGGTCAACAGTGGGCTGTGTGACTATAACAATGACCTATGGAGTTCTAGAATCCCCGCCTTCACCTTCTGGAGGATTTTCACAGCTCTGCGTTTTTGGAGTGAAACTTGCCATTTTTCCACCGTAAGATGGAGAACAAAACCCAAATGTGATTTCAATTAAGGCAATAACAAATTCATGAGGGAGCAGCCCTCACCATCTGTCTAGAGAGAGTCAGATCCCCATGAATAGCTTCACAAACCATCTAAATAAATCAGAGAGATCAAATGGGTTTTTCTAAAAAATACAAAAGATCAAATTAATAGTAAAACTGCCTTAATTTCCAGCACATTTTTTAGTTACATAATTTATCACTTTACATTTGCATAATTAGGTGGGATTTCCCATTTGAACTCCTCAGCACCAATGCAACAGGCAGCATGGAAGAAACTTAAGTTATTTGGAACTGACTGAAATATGGTTCCATTAGTTGGTTCTCAATCATATTTAGAAGAAATTAGCATCAGTGTAGTAGGAGGATGAGTATGAAGTTGGAAGCACATTATTCTTTTATTTTTAAGCTCTTAAAGAGTAACACAACTTTAAAACATGGGGTACTGATTAAATATTTCCCTTCTTCAGACATCACTGTTTCTTGAGAGGTGGAAACCTTCAACTCGGGTACTAAGTTGGTAAGCCCTTAGACATTCTCAGCTTTTGACTCCTCTACCTGTCCCATATTCATTTTCCATTTCATTTCATTTGCTATCTTTTGCTTCTCTTTCTCTATCACTCACATGGCCACTATCTTTATTCCCATCTATTAGAATGTGTGTACGTTCCTGGAGGAAAGAGATTGAATTTGTTGTTATTTGTTCTTTGTATTGTTTAGTTTGGGGTTTTTTGCCTTACTTTATATCTTCAATTTTTAGTACCATGCCTGGCACATAAAGCGAGCTTAATAAATGCTTGTTGATAAACTGATTGATTCAGACCATCATCTCTCACCTGAATTATTGTAATCATCTGCTAACAATTCTCTCCCTACTTCTAGTCTTTAATTCTCCAACTTATTACTGATAAAGTTGCTGAAATTATTTTTCAAAGTTTTTTTTAATGGAACCATAATTTTCATAGCATAGGAGTTCCTAATAAGGAAATTGCCTCTGCCAGTGCAGGTCAGCACCTACTCTACAGCCTAAAGTCTTAAGAGAGTTGTCTGATGTACTAAGTGAAGATAAGAATGCAAATACAAGTCTCCCCATTCTCATGGCAAGTTTTCTAACTATTAAACCATACTGCTTTTCTAGCCTTTCTCAAAAATCTTCAATGTCTTCCTATTGCATTTCAGATAAAATACCAACTCATCAAGCTAATATTTTTAAGACCTTCTACATTCTGGCTCCAACCTTCTTTTCAAGCCTCATTGGATATTACTCACCTTCTTTAAACACTCCACATTCCAGGGAGACAGGTCTATTGAACCTTTCTCAACCTCAGTAGCCCATCTTCAACCACTGTGCCTTCATTAAGACTGCCATCCACACTGAAACACCTTCTTTTCCTTCTTTACCTCTCAGAATACTTAACCTTTTTTCAAAGCTAAACACCAGTGTTACTTCCCTCATAAATCAACCAATCACAAGTATTATTAAGCAACTATTGTGTATCAGATACTAGGGATAGAAGCAAAAAAAAAAATGAAACCATCCCAAGTCACAATGAACTGGCATTCTAATGGAGGAGATGAATACACAGAAAACTACATATACAGCAGGAATTTAAAATCAAGGCACACACACACACACACACACACACAAAGTCATGAAGTACAAGTTGATTTAGGAGAAAGGACACTGATAGTTAGGTAGGATCAGAAAAGGCTCCATGGAGAAGATGGTGCTTGAGTTACTACTACTCAAAGAATGAGAGGGACTCTGAGGTGGAGGTAAAGAGGGAGTGCCAGTGCAGGGATTTGTTTTAGCAGACTATACATCCTTGGGGTGACGACATTATTCTTTGTAGGGTTTTTTTTCTTTCATTTGTTCAGTGGGGTGGGGAAGGGTGTCTTAGTAGGAAGAACATATATATATATATATATATATATATATACAGATTAGTACTTTGGAAGGAAGAGAGGATAGGGAAAGCAAACAGGGGAAAATGTAGGTGATCTTCAATAATTTTTTTAAAGAAATGAAAAGAGGTATTGGTAGTCTGTAATCATACTAATAAATGGAGAAAAACAAGAGTTTTGTTTTTTAGAAGTTCTATGTTATATAAAAAGCAGGGAAAATAAAGAAGAAGCATGGTACACAAAATCCATGAATAAAAGATTAAGTTCTAAAATGAACTACAAGAGGAAAAGTTTAAGAATGAGAGATGAATTAAATTGACATTTCTTAAGAAGGGGTGCCACAAATGATTTTTATTCAAACTAAAAATGCCTGAGGAATCAGGGAGGAAGCTTTACTAAACTCTTTTATGAACAAGACAAGGGGAAGTTTTAAAAAGGAGAAGAATCAGAGGAAATTCAAGGAATAAGGGGAATGGATGGAGAAACAGAATTGAGGAGGTTAAGGAGAGAACATAGTATGAAAAGCCAATGAGGAACTTAGAGTCAGAAAGGCCTAGATTCAAATTAAAAATCTAATACTAAGGAGAAGTTGGTGGCTCAATGAATAAGGCACCATATCTAGAGTCTGAAGGACTTGGGTTCAAATCTGACATCAGACACTTCTTAGTCATATAACCCTGGGCAAATCACTTAACCATGTTTGCCTAGCTCTTGCTATCTTAGAGTTGTTATTAAAACAGAAAGTAAGGGTGTTGTTTTTTTTAAAAGCTAATACTATTTGTGTCTGTCAAAGAACTTCTCTGAACCTCAATTTCCTTATCAATTAAATGGTGCAAATCTTATCTGTAGTAGCATCATAAAATGTTTATGAGACAAAAATGGGACAATTATATGTAAAATATTTTTTCAAATATTAAAGTATCATAAATGTCAGATATTATTATTATATTAGGCACTAATTAGTATGAAGAAAATAAACTACAGAAACTAAGGACTAACTTACAAATACAAATTTCACAATTATACTGCTTAAAACAAATAGGTTAAACTCACCAATAAAAGGAAAAAGAATGAAAAGATGGATGAGAAAAAAAACAAAATTAATTTCAATCAGAGAGCACACTAAACACATGTAGATATATGGAGTAGATACATAAATACTGTGATGATAAAAAATTTGTTACAGTTCAAATGAGTTCCAAAATAAAGAGTGACAATCATAATTTCAGATATGACAACAATGAGAGTTGACAGTTTCAGGGGAAATAAATGGGTAATCTGTATTATATTTAAAAGCACCATAGACAAAGAGTATATAAAATTGTTAAATCTATCTACCTATCTATGCACCAAATAACAAAGAATCCAAATTCTGAAGAAAGAATGCAAGATGACCTGGAAAATACTTTAAAATAGCATAATCTTATAGAATCTTTTTCTAATAATCTAACACGAAGAAAGTCAGGAAAGAAAATATTGAGCTAAATGAGTTGAGAAAAATAGCAATTAAAGACTTCTTGTGATTCTTTTCAATGATAATAAATATTAAAAAATTATTCGTATACTGAGCATCATGCTATGACTTCACAAAGCTGAATGTTAAATAATAAAAAAACATAAATGTGAAAAGTTTAAAATAAGCTTACAATTTATAACATAATAGAACACAATACAATGATAATTAATTAAAGAAACATGAAAAAGAGTTATGGACCTAACAACATCTTAAGTAATCAGTAAATCAAAGAAAAATAATTCCTTTAAAAGGCAATGTTAACATTGAGAAAATACATAAAATTTATAAGGTTCGGTATAATCAAGTCCTTAAAGGATAATTTACATATATAAAAGTATAATAAAAACAGAAGATAATTTAAATATGAAAACTTTAAAATAAGAAAATCAGCAAATAACTACAAACCAAGAATAAAAGAAGAAATTTTGAAAATTATGTGAGAAATATATAACTTTAAATGTTATGCATGTACATATATGATACATAAAACAAAGGACCAAACTATAAATTGAGTCAATAAACTATTAGCTGTTAATTTTTTAAAGATTGAGGAAAAATTACATTGCCAAAACAATACATGAATAAATAACTTGACAATGGATTATCAGAGTTCACACAATTTTATGCCAGCAAATCTGAAAATTTAAGGAATACAGACGATTATATACAAAAATATATAACACCCCAAAATAAAACAAGAAATCAAGAACTTTAGTAACTCTGTTTCAGAAAGCAAAATAAAGCTAATCATAAATGAATTTCCAAAGGAAAAATTACATATATCAGATTGATTTACAGCTGATTTCTATCAAAAATTAAAAATATAATTAGTAGCTTGTGCTGTTAAAAACTGCTATCAATATCTAAGAAAGTTGTTTCTCTACCAAAATCCTTTCATGAGACAGCTACGGGTCTGATACCAAAATCATGGAGGAATAAGCATTATGCACCAATATAATTAATATATATTGATGAATAATACATTTAAGCAAAATTTATCAAAGAACCTACAGTAGCATAGCCAAAAAAGCATATACAACATAAATGATACTTTAGCTAATTGTTTCTGTGTCTGGGATTCACCATTAAACATATAATTAATGTTTCCTCCTCTCCGTTGTCCTCTGATTCTGTGACATATGACATTCAAATTATATTTATTAACAGAGAAACAAGTATGATTCAAAAATAGGGAAATAATTAGCATAATAAATAATATAAATAAGAAAAGGAACAAAGACTACATGATCATCTATATTGCTCCAGAAACGATACTTTTATAATATCAAAAGCATGGACAAAAACAAAGTCGAGTTTTATTTTCAATTTAGAAATATTAATCGGGCATGCAGGTGGCTAATTGAGTTGAGAGTCAGAGCTAGAGATAGCAGGTCCTGGGGTTCAAATGTGACCTCAGACACTTCTTGGCTGTCTGACTCTGGGCAAGTCACTTAATCTCCATTTCTCAGCCCTTACCACTTTTCTGCTGTGGAACCAATACATAGTACTGATTCTAATATAGATAAGGGCTTAAAAAAGAAAGAAATATTAAGAGATTTCTAATTAATTTATCAGAAAGGCAAAAAAAAATTCCCTTTCACCATTGTATTTGACATAATACTATCTATTGCTATTTATGGCAACAAAACTAAAGAGACGTAAAGGAAGTAAATGTTAACAAAAAGAAAGCAAAAATATCCTTTTTCACAGATCACATGATGGTTTTCTCAGGTAACCCCTGAAAATAAGTAAAAATGATAATATTATTAAAATGAATATATCCAAGGCTGGACTTGCCTCTGTTAAAATGACATCTGGAATGCTGAGTTCATTTCCAGGCACTGAAATTTTAGGTAGCACATTGGTGGTTATCTGGAGGAGAAGAATAACAAAAATGAAAAAGGACATAGATTCTATAACAAATGAAGATCAGGTAAAAGACCTGGGCATGTTCTTCCTAGAGAAAAGAAGGTGAGTAGCTCCCAGACAATTGGGTTCAAATACCTTAAAAGTTGTTACATGGAAGAGACCAAGCTTGTTCTGTTTAGTCCCATAGGGTAGTGCTAAGAGCCATGGGTGGAGTTTGCCAAGAATCACATTTATGTTTGATTTAAGGGAAAATGTCTTAACATTTAGAGCTACACCAATACAAAATGGATTACTTCAGGAACGATGTTTCCCTATTGCTGCAGGTCTTCATGTGGTCTGAATGACCATCTAACAGATATGTTGTCAGGATTATTTTGGTGGTATCAATTTGGCCAAGGAGGGTGTAGATGGTTTTGATGGTTTACTGACCCCCTTCCAACTCTGAAATTCTGTGAATCTGATATTATTAATAATTTCTATAATGTAGCAGAATACGAGATAAATACTGGATAAATACCAAAAAAATCACCATCATTCCCATAAATTACTCTTTTTAAAAGTAGGAGGGCAAACATCCATACAAAATTACTTCAAAATGCACATCATTGCTGGGAGATGACCTACTAAGACACATTGAAGATAAATAAATACAACTACAAAACCTCTGTCATAAATAAAGAGGACAATTAAGATATACAATGTCCATGATTGATATGCTTCAAAATAATTTAATGGCAATACTATTTAAATTAAATTATAAGTTTAATGCTATAGTAATAAAAAGGGGAAATTACTTTATATATAGCTATAAAAAAAGTCTAGGATTCAATGGGGAAACTATTTTTTTTTAAGTAAGGACAAAGAAGGCTTAGCATTACCAGCTCTTAAACTATATTATAAAGCAGTAATCATCAAAATGATTTAGAACTAGTTAAAAATAGAAAAGTAGATCAATGGAACAGACTAGACAAGTAAAACCCAGAAGCAATGAACACAATAGTTCAGTGTTAGATAAATGCATACACACGCAAATTACTGGGAGGAAGGGCTCTCTATTTGACAAGAATTGCTGGGAAAATTGTAAAGCAGTTTGGTAGAAAATAGGTTTAGACACCACCAGGCCCTACTCCAATTTGCTGCTATACCAGGTTTTTGGATGCCCAGACACACACCATTTCTTGATTTCTTGGTAGGCTTTTTAGTCTCCTGGGATACAAAAACATAAGGTCTTCCTCATACTAGACATTAGCCTGGACTTTCAGAAAACGAGAAATGTTAACATTTAAACTGCTTCACAACCTGGGCCCTTCCTATCTTTTCAAGTCTTTACAATACTCCCTTCCATACACTCTGTGCTGTCCATCTATACTAATATATTTGCTATTCTTCATAAACAATTCTTTATTATAACTCATCTCTGTGCCTTTGTGGTCTCCTCCATGTCTGAAATGCTTTCTCTCCTCATCTACACCTCTTAGGACCCCTTGATTTCTTCAAGATTCAGCTCAAAAAACTGCTTTTGTTTGTAGGAAGCCTTTCCCAGACTCTAGCTACTAGTAGTGTCTTCCCCTCTTTATTCTGTCTGAATCTAATATAGATTAATTTACGTATATGCCTTCTTCCCCATTAGAATGTAAACTTCTTGTAGGTGGAATAACTGTTTTAACTTTGTCTTTTTATCCCCAGTACCTAATACAGTGCTTTAAATATCATTGAGTTCTTAAGAAATGTTCACTCATTGATTGATCTTACACTATTACATAAAAAGCTCCAAAGAGATAAATGATCTAAAAAATAAAAGGTTATGTTTCAAAAAAAATCAGAAAACAGAAGGAGGTCCCTTTCAGAATGCTAGTTAGAGAAGAGGGAGGTTTCTTACCAAATAAAGATTAGAAGTATTAAAAAGAAGAAAAATATAATTTCAGTTATATAAAGCTAAAAAGCTTTTGCACAGAAAAATCAATGCCAATATGATAAGAAGAGAAAATGTTGAGATTGAAAAATTAATAATAAATCATAATTCTGCTATTCAAGTTACTTATGTAACTAAAAGATATAACTAAGACCTATTCTCCAATAAATGCCATCAATGAAAATGAATAGTTTCAAAAGAATTGCAAACTATCAACAGCCATGTGGAACAATATTCCAATAACTAAACAAAGAGACACAAATTTAAAAAACTCTGAGGTTACACTCTATAGTAAGGAAATTGGGAAATATATTGATTAGGTGTTGATAAGATAAGAACTTTGAAAAAGGGGTCTCTGAGATTGCAGGCAAGACAGAGTGTTGTGTGTGAGATCAGAACTTGGAAGGTGAGAAGCAGATAAAATTCTGACAATTGGTCAGACTGAGCTGGGAGAGTTACTGACACTCACTGGCTTCAGTTAGAGAAACTCTCTCTCTGGCTTCTGGTGAAGACAGACAGACATCTCAGACCTTGCTCTTTGCTCTATATAGGGGAGAGAGAACTCTGAAACATCTGAAGAGGTTTTCTTACCCTCTTTACCGTGAGAATTCATCTTGGAGAAAGAAGTTGGCATATCTGCATAGGTGGAGAACGGTTTTGAGAGAAGAAAGATCAAAAGCCTATTTTGACTGGACTCTGGGCCATCTCAGGGTTACCCTGTGGTCAGCCAGCTTCTACCATATTGGGCTGACTGACTCGGTGTTCACTTGGAGACATCTTTAATAATATTAAGTTAATTTTAATCAGGATTATAGTTACACTGTAGTCAGATAGCATTTTGGGATTTTTTAGAAAGTGCTAGACAGTTTCAGAGTACTTGGAAGCAAAGAAGAGTTTGCCGTCAGGCAAACATAGAAAGTGGGTGGAGATAGTTTCCTTTTAGTGTTAAGGCTTCCTTGTTACTAATCCTTATACTTATGTCTGTTAAATATAAATAAATAGATTTTTATAAATAGATAATCTCCACATAAGTTACATACTGGCCTGGTGAAGGAAAGTCACTCCTGGGTTTCCTTCTGAGAGGAGAGCTGAAAGATACTTTTGTGAACATCAACAAAGTATTTTACCATAGCATCCTCCTTGACAACATCAATAATGACCCCAATATTTCACTTCACAATTATCAAATTACCAAACTATATGGAAAGTCAGTTTTAGAAGGGCTTTTTGGAAAACAGGCACACTAATATAGAGTTGGAATTGTGAACTGGTTGACTAGTTCTGAAATATAATTTGGAATTATGCAAAAAGAGTGATGACTACTACTACCTTTGACCTAGTAGTTCCACAACTAAATATATGAGACATCAGTGATAGAAAGATCCCATTTATTCTATACCAAAATAGTTAGAATAGCATTTTTTGTGGTAGTTCCAAATCTATTGGTTTTGGAATGGCTAAGCAAATTGTGGTACATTATCATAAGGAATGTCACTGCTCCATAAGCAACAATGTATATGGGGAATTCGGAGAAGGATTTATCAGAGGATCACAAATCTAGAACTGGGAGGGACTTTAGGGACATCTAACCCCTCATTTCATAGGTAAAAAAATTGAAGCCCAAGGAAATTAAATGCTTTGCCAAATATTATGCAGGAAGTAAGAATCAGAGGAAGTATTTAAACTCTTCTCCAGAGCTATTTTCTTTCCACGGGATGACTTGTATGAACTGATTCAGAGAAAAGAAAAAAGATCCAGGAGAATGATGCATTGAATAATTAAAATAAAAACAATACTAAAAGGCAGCTAAGCTCCAAATAGAAATCGTGATCAATTTTGGTTCCAGAAGGAAAAAGATGGGATAAATATCAATCTCTTCTGAAGAGAGATGGGAGACCACTCTCATCTCATCTTAGTCCTTCTTGAGGATCACGTATTTGGAGATAGAAGTTAATCAAGTCTGCTCTCTTCTCATTTTATAGATGAGGATAATTGAGGCACAGAGCAGTTCAGTGACTTGACCAGAGTCACATAGGTAGCATGTAACATAGACAAAACCAAAGCCAAGTCCTCTCTTCTTTCCTCTGCATCAACCTGCCTACCTTTGGCCAATCAGCCAAATGTACTGAGTGTGCACAGTGGATAGACAATTGTACCAGGAAAAGAGTGAAAACTCTGAAGTCTTTGAAATCAAAGAAAGATTTGAGAAATCCTAAAGAACCATATTCCAATTATGAGTTAAGACTCTGGTTTTAAATATCAGAAAAATGATAATAAACTAATCATTACCTGTCATCTCAAAATGATAAGAAAAACAGCAATTTCTTCTGAATCTATATTTGTAACTAATAATAATAAAAATAATGATTCATATTTAACACTCTAAAGTTAATGAAAGGCTTTCTGTACAATAACTTTGTGAAGTAGGCTGTAAGGTTGGAAATTCAGTTCAGGATAATTTTCAGAAGTAATGGAGAGAAGCTGTAAGGTCAATTTAGGTTCGATTTTCCTAACCATTTTTGTTGTTGTTCTTCAGTCATTTCAAAACTCTCCATGACCCCCTTTAGGGTTTTCTCAGCAAGGATACTAGAGTGATTTATTTGCCATTTTCTTCTCTAACTCATTTTACAGATGAGGAAACTGAGGCAAACAGGTCCAATGACTTGCCCAGTTCACACAGTCAGTCTCTGAGACCAGATTTGAACTCAAGGAAATGGGTCTTCCTGACTTCCTGACAATTAGTATTGTGCGAAAAAGGAATAACTTGTCCTGGAAGGCAATGGGTTCCCCCTTTTCTGGAGGTCTTCAAACAGAAGTTAGTTAACCAAATATTGGGTGTGTTACAATATATTGTTATTTGGACTTCATGGCTGCTCCAGTCCCTTCTAACTTCAAGATGAAATTCTATGATTCTGTAATTCTCATTGACTATATCATACTTTATATTTGTTTAGTAATTTATGTTTGTTTGTTTTTTTAACACTCCTACCTCCATTATCTCAACTGACTGCAACAATCATGTGAAGTTGAAGGGCAAAGATTATTATATCCACTTTGCAAATTTGAGACCTCAGAATTTCAGTGACTTATCCAAGGTCAAATGATAAGTGAATCCAGTGGTGGGTGGTGGGATTCAGTTGGAATGGGTTACATGTCTTCTTTTTCCCAATTTAATGTTCATTCTAATGTTCTGGCCTCTTAGGGAATATAGTTGAAAGAAATTTGTGAAGCATTTCAGTCACCTCTTCTGACTACCAAGTTTCTACTGTTTCCGGTTGCATGTTTGATTCCTTAAAAGCCAAATATTCCATCCATTTGATCCTCTATGGTTCCTACAGGCTTTCCCTATTTAGGGTCTTAGACAGTTAATTGATCCTAAGTGCAGTCTTTGTAGCATTCTAGGAGGAATCCACTTTTTGTTGTTGTTCAGTAGTTTTCAGTCATGTCCAACTCTTTGTGGCCCCATTTGGGGTTTGCACAGGAGAGATACTGGAATGGTTTGCCATTTCCTTCTCTAGCTTGTTTTACAGAGAGGATAAAAGGATTAATTAAGTGATTTGCCCAGGGTCACAAAGCTAGAAAGTGTCTAAAGCTGAGATCTGAATTCAAGATGAATCTTCTTGACATCAGACCAAGAGCTCTATCCCTCCTGCCACCTAACTTCCCCCCTTCCTCAGGGAAAAGAGGGGTATCCACAGACCCGTGCAAACATTTCAATGGTTATGTAAAATTTCTGAAACACAAAAATTGTATTCTTTTATATATTAAAAATAAAAGTGTTCAATTTGTCTTAGGGTATGAAATAAAATAGTCTTAACTCTAAACCTTCTCATAGCATCTCTCATTTGTCTCATTACTTAAAATCACACTGGTACAATGCTAGATCAGTCTCTAACGACCTTTATTTTTTAATCTGGACTTTTGCAACAGATTTTTAACTGGTCTTTTGCCTCTTGGTCTCCCTCCTCTTTAATCCATCTTTCACATAATTGTCAAATTGCCCTTCCTAAAGCTAAAATCTAATCATGCCTCCCTACTGCTCAACAACTTTCAGTGACTCTTTATTGTCTCGAATATCAAAAACGAATTCCTCATTAAAACATTTAAAACTTTAAAATCTGGCTCCAGTAAATCTTTCTTGGCTTATATATTACTGACTTTTAGATATTCTATGTCATATTTCATCAAACTAAACTTTTTACCATTTTCAGAACATGACTTTCCATCTTCCACTTGTGAGCCTTTGCATGAGGTGTCCATCAGTCCTGGAAGTCTCTCACTCCTCACCTGCATTTAGAATCTTTGGCTTCTTTCAAAGCTCACCTCATGTGCTATCTCCAAAGAGGAAGGGAAAGAGGACAAACATTTACTAAGCACCTAATATGTGCCAAGCACTGTGCTAAGTACTTTGCAATTGTGATTTTGTTTGATCCTCACAAATGAAACTATGAGGAAAGTGCTATCATTATCATCTCCATTTTACAGTTGAGAAAACATAGGCAGAGAATCATTAAATGACTTATCCATGATCACATCACTGGCAAGTATCTGAGGCTGCATTTGAACTCAGATCTTCCAATCTCTAAGCCTACCATTCTAGCCACTGCATCGCCTAGCTGTCTCTAAAGAATGCCTAGAAAGAAATAAAGAAAGGAAGGAAGGAAGGAAGGAAGGAAGGAAGGAAG
>NC_058131.1:130395622-130462063 GCF_016433145.1 Gracilinanus agilis | reverse complement strand
AAGAAAGAAAGAAAGAAAGAAAGAAAGAAAGAAAGAAAGAAAGAAAGAAAGAAAGAAAGAAAGAAAGAAAGAAAGAAAGAAAGAAAGAAGGAAAGAAAGAAAATTAACAGGGTTTTCTTACAGAACAAATACCAGCTCCCAACACTCTATAAGAAAAACTAAGATTTCACGCATTCAAATCTGGCCTCAGACATTTACTAGCTATGTGACCCTGGGCAAGTCACTTAATACTGTTTGCTTCATTTTCTTTCATTTATAAAATGAGCTGAAGAATGAAATGGCACACTACTCCAGTATCTTTACCAAAAAAAACCTCAAATAGGGTCAACAAAGAGTGAGACAAGATGGAAATGATTGAACAAAAATAAAAGATACCCGAAAGCTTTTCATTTTATCTAATTGCTGAATTGCCCTATTTGAGATTGTAGATGTTACTCAAGCTAGTATCTATAGTAATGTTCACATCAGCCGAGTTTCTATGCTGTCTTGGCCTACTTCCAGCTTGGCAGCCAGATCCCATATGAAGTCTCAGGGATGTGTAGGGTCTCATCTCTAGGACTGATATAGCTATTTTTTTAAAAAGTGGGAACATGACACTAGACACAATAAGGCTCATAAATAATCTACCAGTTTGGGGAAATCAAACGGAAAGAAAAGATGACCTCTGGCCTTTCGTCTTCTTTAATGGCACTTTATTATGATCACAAATGGAGACAAATTCATAAAGAGGAAAAATCAATTCTGCCACTTGCAAATAATTAAGACACATACATCAAGTAATGGCTTCTTTCTCCCTCCTAATTAAGTGATGGATCCCAGAGGAGCACTAAATTGGTCATCACAAACATAAATTACATAAAGCATGAGTGTTTTAAGATCGATAAATACAGGGCAGAGTCCTTGATTTTTTTCCCTTTCTTCTCCTCTATTTGCTTGGCAAGAAGGACAATATCAATTTTGCTTGATTGAGGCCTCGAGTCACACATCTGATGACATAGTGGCCTAGTAACCAGGATTCCACTCCCTATATAGTTCTTGGACACCATGCTGGACATATAGGAGCAACTTCATAAATGCTTATTGGCAGATTGACTGAATAAAGAAGTATGAATTGACAGATTCCATTTTCTTTCCTGTATTTTTGAAGATAGCAAAAATCAGAGCTAATTTAAATGTCACGGCATTTTTTCTCAGTCCCCTCCTCCCACCATGGGTTGTACCAAAGCTTTGGCTCACATTTAAGCATCCCCTCTTGGACCAACTTCTAAATTTAAATGAAGTTTAGTCCAGTGGCTCAAACTGATGAATAGTACTACCTTCTGCCAACTTTGAAAGGAGCTCCATATGACCTTTTTGTTCTTTACTCTTCCAAGATCCATTGATGATTATCAGTGTTGATTATATGAGATGTTCCTGTACTTCCTCAGAATTATGCCTTCAATAGAGGTAGCTTGTAATCACTGAGGAATAAAATTCTGCCATCCTAATGGTTTCCTTGTTGGTAAAGCAATAACCACAACAATAATAACAAACTATAAAAAAACCCTTTGAGTTTTGTTGGCCTAGATTTTCTTATGAAAGTCTGTCTCTGCGAACAACTCCCTTCTCCACCTGGCACTTATGGAATCTTCCATACATGGAAACTTCCATGCTAAAATCCTCAAAGTCCTCCATAATGGCACTAGACCTAGTATTCCCTTCATTCCCAGCAGCCTGAAGGTCTTTGTGATTGGCATATTTGTATCCCACTTGATTATAAGCTTTCTGAGACCAGGGACTATTTTTTACCTTTCTTTGTATCCCCAAAACTTTGTATCCCCCAGGACAAGGCCTGGCAGATAGTGGCTATATGCTAGTTGACTGACTGACTGTGTCTAATCTTTTCTTGTACAATATTTCTTAAAGGATCTAGCAATGGCTATTTTATGACTTCTGTAACTGGAGAGTTGAGGAAAGGGGAATTCAATTTAATTCGAATGATACACATCTTCAAAAATTTCCATGACAATCATCTGTGAACTTCTGCATGTTAATCTCACTCTTTTTAAAGTACATAAATGAAATGAGAGCCTATTTTTCCAAGCTGGTAAGGCTCTGAAGGGGCAGCTAGGTGACACAGTGGATAGAGTGCCAGTTCTAGATTCAAAAAGACTCCTCTTCCTGAGTTTAAATCCAGCCTCAGACACTAGTTGTGTGATGTTGGTCAAGTCACTTAACTTGTTTGTTTCAGTTTCCTCATCCATAAAATGAACTGGAGAAGGAAATAGCAAACCACTCCAGTATCTTTGCCAAGAAAATCCCATATGGAGTAATGAAGAGTCAGGCACAACTGAAATAACCAAAGAACAAAAAACAAGACTCTGTGGAAAACCATGGTCGTTCCAACCTGAAAATAGACTTGAAGAGGCTAATAATTGAATTCAATAAATATTTATCAAATAACTACTATGTACAAGGTACTGCGCTGATTGCTGGAAATATAAAAACAAAAACAAAACAGTTTCTATCCTAGAGGAGTTTGCATTTTCCAGAGAGTACATAACATCAATGATTAATTCCAATCATTTATTCTGCACTTACTATGTACAAGGCATTACTTAGGTACTGAGAACACAGTCAATCAGGTAACGAATATGTCTTAAGTACTTAGTAGGGACCAGGTGCTACCCTAAGTGCTGGGAATATCAGCTCAAGCTGAAAGAAAGAAAAAAGACAATCCTTGACCTCAAGAAGTTTACATTCTAATAGGGAAAGCAATACATAAAAAGAAGCTGAGCAGGAAGGAAATTGGGTGAGGGGTGTACCAGGAAAGAAGATGTCCAGAGGAATGCAGCCTGGTGGAAAATGAAGAGATCAGATCTGGCATTCCCCAGAGTTGGCATGGATCCTGCAACATTTCTGGAGTCTAAGAGAAAAGATGATAGAACTAAGGCCAAAAGATTTAAATCCTTCTCTAGGCTATTGCTGGTCTTGCTGTTTCACAATGCTATAGACCACAGAGACATCAAGGACCAACAAATCCATTACAGTCTTCATTTCTTTGGAGAAGCTTTTCCATGGTAATGGCAAGTCTTTCTTCTCAGGAATTTCAATCTTCTCAAAAATCTCAAACTTCTTTCTGCCCTACAGATGGCTCATGATTATTTTCTACTTGTCATTTTTTTCTTTTTTAAATGCATTCACTTTGGTCCTTATAATACTTCTTATATTTAACACACACACACACACACACACACACACACACACACACACACACAAACGAAACAGTTGCCACCTTCAAATAACTTCAGAAAGCTCATATGCTATCAGGAGAAACAAATGTATACCCATAAGTAAATACAAAAACACAAGGCCATTTGGACATGGTTAAAATACTAGCATATACACAGATAAGTAAAAACAGCCTCATTTGAGGAGAGAGGAATACTAACAACTGGTGAGATTAGGGAGTGATTTAGAGCTGAAGGGGCACATGAGATGAGCCATGAAAAAAGATGGAGATCCTGATTGGTGGGCATAAGGAAGGAATGCATTCTAGACTCAGAAAATAGCCAATATAAATGCTCAAAAGAATGAATTAGACTGTTTCAAAGATGAGTATGGAGTTTCAGTTTGGCTGGAATATAGACTATGGAGGGGAAATGATGAAATAAGTCTGGAAAGGCATTGCCAGATTTTGATGAATACATTGACAAAGTAGAGCTACAATCTAGAACCAACAAAAAAAAAACTTTACAGAAGGACCCTAAATTCTCTGTTGTTAGGGAATCAGATCTTTCACAGATAGACGTTAACTCAAAACTTTTGAAAAGTTTTGCCAACGTTATCTTCCGGTCCTATTTCTTACTAAACAACAAGTTACTGAAATTGGGATTATCCAAAAGGAAATATTGGTCATAACTAGAATTGCTATCTCATTGATATGATGTCTAAATGTCTGCAGAGAGGGATGATATCCAGGGTATCTCAGCACACTGCAAAGGGCAGCACTGAGATAGACAACCACAAGCAGGGTAGGACATCAAAGTGATGCTACAAGGATCCATCAAAGCTGAACCTTAAGTAATGAAGCCTTCCATTGCACTATGATGTCAGGAAATAGTAACAATTAGGTGTTATATCATGAACAGCAATCTGAAATAGGTTTGCCATGAAGACATAATATAACAGAAAGAGGATTGGACTAAGAATCAGAAAACTTGGATTGTTTCTAGCCCTGCTTCTACAATTACTTAGCTATGAGACTATCTTACATCTTGACCAATCACTCTAGTCCCCAGGATCTTCAATCATGAAACGAGAATACCATCTCTTCTCATTTCACAAGATTGTTCAAAAATAATATGTCAAACAAGATAATATATGTACAGTGAAGTGTAAAGTTTAAAGTGATATATGAAATCTAGTTATCATCATCATCATGGTCATCATAATTAATACAAAGAGGTTAAACTAGATGTCTCAGATTTCTTCTAGTGCTAAAACTATAATTTTATGATTCTGCAACAGATAACAAAAGTGAAAGCCCCTTCCCAACTTTCCTGTCAAAAGTTACTAGTTACACAGGCTCTAAATTTCAGTCGTCTTTTACTTATACTTCCCTTTCTCCAGATTAATCTAATTGAACAGTGACCAAATCCTGCTGGGTTCCCATCTAAATTCATCCAATCTCTACATTCCTACCGCCTCCATTTTACTTGATATCCCAGTATCTCATACCTGAATTATTGCATTTGACAGCCTCAATGATTCCTTTTTCTTCTACAATCCTTTATATCAACAAATCCTTACCAATTATGGATTAAATAACTGAAAATACTTTGATAAATATAAAGCTCTGTAAAATATTAGAAATGATTGCCTATGTTATTGGAGTCAAATCCCTGCTAACAGTGGATGTATGTGCAATCCCTTAAAACTAGTAGTAATGCCATCTTTGTATTTGAGATGATCTTTAGCCTATCATGAAACAATGGATGGGTCACTAAGCACACAAGAAAATAAAAATACAAAATTCAAATTAAATGTAAAATTCCAGGTCAATGATAATAGGATTTGGACCATGTAAGAAATGACTCACCATGATGATTTTTAAAGGGAAACTCTTAAGTTATGTTTTTCTCCCTCTACAAAGAGCTGACTATATGATTCTGTTTTTAATTCATTGGCTTCTTATATAATCTTCCATTCCAATACTGTTAAGTATGAGTTTTGGGAGAGGGGGTGACAGAAGTATCGGGGGTTGGAGGGGTGGGGGCAGGGATCTTCAATAATTCTACTGTTTGAAATCTAAACCTTGAGTCTGAGGATATTTGGCTTCATTTCTCTTTCTTTATTGGGCACTCAGTGTCTCAAGTTTATATCCATCACTTTGATCCTTTTCAAAAGACACAAGTGATAAGTTTCAATAGAGCTAAGTTTCTTATTTCAAGTCACCCCAATGCATGTCTACCTTTATTATACTGGGAGGGGAGGAGGAATCATTGTGCCAGTTTCCATGGAAACAAACATTTCTGTAAAGAAAAGAGACAAAGCCTCAAGTGGAGTTGAGAATAAAAATGGAAAATGATTCCTTGTAGTTGTAAACTTGAAACACTGTGAGAAGAAAAACTTCGTAGTGTGTGATTTTGGGATACAGAAGAGGAAATTATCACTACCACTACTTGGAAAAGCTGTAGTTTCTCTTGAAAATGGAAAAAGGAGGGAAGTGAGGAGAGGAGAGGGGAGGTGGATGAAGAAAAGAACTTTCTCTTATGGTTTAGATCTATGCTATGCTGAGCCACTCAGCATTCATCAGTTTCCAGAAGCTTACTATGCTCAGAGCTGGAATATAGCTCAAGATAACAAAAAAATGAGCATTACCGAGAAAACATCTACTTTGTTTTTAACGTTGCCCTGAAATTAGGAGCATTCCGAGAACATTCAGTATGTCTCCTCATTCATCATATGTCAAGGCCAAGCTTAGACAGAACTGGGAAGAGTTTGTCTTTAAGATTTCCAGTCCTTTTCACCACTCCCTCTCATCATTATTATGACAGGGTCAATACCTTTGTTCTGTCCCTCCTAACCTCTTTAGTGGTCCATGGTTCCCTGATACTATATACAAGTTAAGAACATTATTTCAGGTTTAGGATTTTTCTTAACCCTCTCTTTTCCCTTGTTCCATAAAAACTTATCTCTCCTGTGTCCTCTTTTCTTGAGAAACAGATTTATACCAGATGGCTGACTCATGGTGAATCAGATAAATTAATCTTTGCTAATATGCTAATAGTTACTAAAAAGAAAGACTCTTTGATCCTTAAACTAGAAGAAAACTTAAAAGATAGTTTGATCCATCCTCCTGCCTTCAGAGATGTAAAATATAATTATTTCCATTTTATAAATAACCAAGGCCTAGAAAAATTATAATTTACCCCAAATATCTCATAACAAATAAACTTTTTAACAAAGACCTTCAGAAAACAATACCATATGAACCATATGGAAATATGTATTATATGAAAGTACAGGTATAACCTATATCAGACTACTAGGGAGGAGGTAAGTACAGTAGGGAGTGAGAAAAACTTAATTCTAAAATGTCAAAAAATGCCAAAAATATTTCCACATGTAACTGAAAACAAAAATTAAAAATATTGGGGAAAAATAAAATAATGCCATAAGCCAAACGAAAGGACATCTAGTGGTGATAATTTCAGGCACTATGGAAGTGGAGGGAATGTTTGGCTAAAGGCAAGGACTGGTAGTATCCCTCAAAAGATGCTATATAGACAATCACATAATGGGCCTTCAAGAAGCCCAGCCCTAAGCAACATGTTTTCCTGACTGAAGCCACATAGAAATCACAAGATCTGGCAGGAACTCTGAAGACTATCCAGACTATTCCATTCCTTCCTAGTATGATGGCATCAAAACTACTCAAAAGAGTTGCCCAACAAGGGTTGGGAAATTTCCAGATAAGTAGATTTCAATTTTTTATTTTTATTTTTCCACTGACCTACAGGCTCTGAGAGCATTTCTTTTCTTCTTCTTTTTTTTTTTAACACTTACCTTCCATCTTAAGAATCAACACTATGTATTGGTTCTAAGGCAAAAGAGCAATAAGGGTTAAGTTACTTGCCCAGGTTACAAACAGCTAGAAGTATTTGAGGCCATATTTGAACCCGGGACATCCTTTCTCACACCTGCTTCTCTATCTACTGAACTTCCTACCTGCCCCAGACCAAGAGAATTTCTATTATAAATATATGCCTCTAAATTGCTCAGAGCAATAAAGGTACTAGAATAATGGGGATTAGACATGGATTCAGAGGATCAGAGTTCAAATCCTGAATCTGTCATTTAATAACTGTGTAACCTTGGCTAAGTCAACTAGTTTCCCTGAGCCTCAATCACCATAACTATAAAACAAGGAGGTTGATTAGATGGCCTCTAGTGCTCTAATTTGTGCACCTATGAAAGGCTTCTGAAGAGAGTTCTTCTCTGCAACCAGCAGTTAAAGACAATAGGAGCTTCTTGGTTATGGAGTCTGGAAGTTTGCTATTCAATCCAAACCATGTTCAAGCTTTTTTTGAGACTGTGAAATTGGACTGAATGTCTCTGAATTGATAAGATTGCTAGTATTTCCTGTTTCCAGTGAGGCTTATAATATCACAAGCCTAGTCTCTCTGTGGTGGTTTTTGGTACTTCCATTCACCATCCCAGCTGGAACCAAGAAGTGAAAAAGAAGCAAAAACAAACACATGAAAAAACAAAACAATGAGAAAGTTCCAAACAAAATAAAAATGGTAAGAGCTTTTAGGTTTTAGAACTTCCAAAAGAGTTTCATTTCATTTCTTTAAATGATGGGAGGCAGTTGAGCCATTTCTTCTCTTGCACTTTTGCTCACAAACCAGAATAAAAGGTACTTAAAGATAGAAACTCAATAATAACCCACTGAACCCTAAGATCCTGGCAGTCCTCCAAATGATGTGATATAACCAAATCCATAACAAACTGACTGAGCTCCATCTTATGAAAATATTGCAATAAATCATCGATGTACACATGCCTCACTATGGAATTAGCTGGGCTTGGCTCTTTCTCCAATAGAGATAAGATGACTCTTTTGGGTGAGAAAAAAAAAATGAAAGACTAGCCTATCTTCTGTGGAAAGCTGGTATACAGGACTACAAGAGAGGAAGTCAGGAAAAGGAAGGAAAGAAGTTAGTGAGGCTGTGAGGACCAGGAGAAACATGAAAGCCTGGCAGGACAACTTGAAAAACAGAAAAGATTGTATTTGGCAGACAGAAAAGAAGAGCTCATAAGTTAGGTACATATAATAGGAGAGCTCAAAACTTCTAACTATTCAGTAACCATATTTGCTTCACTCTCATGCAATAAAACATTTGATACTGTTTTTAAGAAAAAAATCAGAAGACATGTATTAAATGCCTTATGTTTTCTAGGTACCATACTAGGGGATATAAAATACAATAAATGCAACAATAGCTATGTGTATTTTAATACTCCCATTTTATAAAAGAAAGGGAATAAGTATTTATTAAGCACCAAGTACTTTGAGGAACTATGTTAAATGCTTTACAGATATTTCACTTGATTCTCACAACAACCCTAGTAAATAAGAGCTATTATTATTTCCATTTTAGATTCAAAGAAACTGAGGCAGAGAAAGGTTGAATGACTTGCCCAGGGTCAAAGAGCTTCTAATTGTCTGAGATTTGAAAAATAAAATAGAAGCAATAAAAATAATGAGAGCTAACATTTCTATATAGAGTTTACTATGCACCAAATACTATGCTAAACACTTTATAATTATTATGTCATTTGATCCTCATAATAATCAAGGTAGGTGCTACTAATATTCCCATTTTTAGACAGGGAAACTGAGACAAGCAAAGGTTAAGTGATGTAACCAGGGTCACACAACTATTAAGTGTCTAAGACCATATTTGAACTCAGATCTTTATGACTCTACCCACTGCACCACATCACTATCTCTTATGAGGCAAATAAAATAGTTTTGAAATTATAGATATGATGCAAATAATGAAGTTAAGAGGAATTATTCTTTAAAGTGTAAGGCAGAGCCCTGGTTAAAATTTTCCCTTTTAGACTCATAATAGAGATTTGATGATCGATCTTCCTACCTAGCCCAACCCAAACTCACCATATTCTTCTCTGGCTATCTTGGTACTACCATATCTTCCCTTGCTTTCCACTATAGATTGAATAATGAAATCAATACTACCATTCATGGGAAAGGACACATCAATCAAATTCCTGTTGCTCCATTGAGTTTTCATTCCATTAATTTCTCAAAGCAAATCACTCCTCCATGGCTACTACTCAGAAGAGCTTTGTGGTATAGTAGATAGAGTACTGGGCTTGGAATCAGGAAGATTCATCTTTCTGAGTTCAAATCCTGCCTCTGATACTTACTAGCTCTGTGACCCTGGACAAGTCACTTAATCTCGGTTTGCCTTAATCCACCAAAGAAGAAACTGGCAAATAACTCCAGTATCTTTGCCAAGAAAACCCCAAAATGGAATCACAAAGAGTCATATACGACTGAACAACAGTCAAAACAAGGCTAATACTCCCCTGTATATGTGTTGTCTTCTGCCAAAGAATAAGGTACTTGAGGGCAAGGACTGTCTTCCTTTTGTATTTGCATCACTGGAATTTAGGATGGTTCCTGGCATAAGCTCTTAACATATGTTTCCATTCATTCATACATAGCATTTTGTTTTATAGGTTTCCAAAGCATTTACAAAATATTTTAATCTGTATTATCTTTTCCCTCATTATGTTACTAGTTCCTTAAAAGCAGGAGTCATATTTTATCTAAAAATTACATCTAATTACTCTAATGTACACAGCTGGCACTTAATAACTGTTGAACTTAATATCCTACCACAAATCCTTGGGAGTTAAGGGTAAAGGAAGCATACAAGTATACATGTAACTTTGCTTTCTTTTTAGACGGGGCTGTATAAATGCTTCTGAAGTCTGTTTTTTTCAAGGGCTGATACTA
Source organism: Gracilinanus agilis (assembly GCF_016433145.1). Classification (NCBI taxonomy): domain Eukaryota; kingdom Metazoa; phylum Chordata; class Mammalia; order Didelphimorphia; family Didelphidae; genus Gracilinanus; species Gracilinanus agilis. Next base: position 130,452,027 of record NC_058131.1, on the reverse strand, counting down.
GTTATCTTCAATTTGGTTCTTTATTTCCCCTCTGCTTTAGGTACAGACCTATTTCTAGTCACAGATAACAGTTCCAATGCTTAGCACAGTTCTTGGCACGTGGAATTGTTGTACTTTTGTTGTTTCAGTCATGTCTGACTCTTCATGATGTCCTAGTGGCTTTTTTCTTGGCAAAGATAATGGAGTGGTTTGCCATTTCCTTCTCCATCTCTTTTTTACAGATGAGGAAACTGAGGCAAACAGGGTCATGTGACTTGCCCAGGGTCACACAGTTAGTGTTGGGGTCAGATTTGAATTCAGATCGTCCTGACTTCAGGGCTGGCACTTTATCTACTCTTACCACTTAGCTGCACTCTAGTAAAGTACATAGTAAATTATAATAAATGCCTTTTGAACAATATTGTGGAGTGGTCAGCTGTGGAAGGCTTAGTTATTCTCAGCAATACAAATGATCCAGGACAGTCATGAAAGGTGTCTCACAAAGAATCTATCTCACAAAAAAGCTATCCACTTCCAGAGAAAGAACTATTGGAGTCAGAATGCAGATCAAAGCATACACATTTTTACTTTAGTTTATTTGGGGGAAGGTCGCTTTATATGAGTGTTGTCTTACAAAAATGAACAACTGAAATATGTTTTGCATGATAATACATATATATATATATAACCCAGATTAAATTACTTACCATCTCCAGGAAAGGGGGAGGGAACAGAAAGAAGGAAACAAATTAGATCCTATAACTTCAGAAAATGATGTGGAAAAACTTTTATTATATATAATTGGCAAAATAAAATATCTTTACAAATCCCTGAAATTAAGAAAAATAAATGCTTGTTGACTGACAGTTAAAGGAAGCCAGGCTTGTTTGGCTATATCGTCCAAAGATGCAGTCAATATGTTTTATGCTTCTTTCTTTGGATATTTTTACTATAACAAGTATATCGATGTAAATACACTTATGAATTATATGTAAAGACACACACATATACATGTATGCATATATTACATTTGCACAGCATTGGTTGGTTGGTAGACACATGCATGAATTTCCTGGGAAAGATGGGCTAGCCTAGAGACCTCCAAGAAAGAAATTTCTAGCACCTTCTTCTTGTTTCAATGACCTCAAAACTTAATTCATAGATTCAAAGGTACAATAAACCTAAGAAGTCATTTTGTTCAACTTCATCATTTTTCAGATGAGGAAACAGAGGTAAAGTGATTTGCTACAGATTACACAAGTAAGTAAACTGCAAAGCCAGGATTCAGACCTAGATCCCTTGACTGCAAATCTAGCTCTTTCCACTGCCTCTGGGGTGATCATAAGGGACATAAACAAAAACTTACTGGCCCATACACAGCCCCTGAGTGTTGGAAATCATCCAAACTACCTTCCCGAACCCCTCCGCCTCCCAGCACTTAGCTGTAGGTTAGCCTCTTAGAATGAACAGGTGATAATGACTAGGCTTCTGTCAGAAGGCGATTTCTAGTGTTTGGAATGACTCTCAAGAAAAGTTCCGTCCAGTTCAGCTGGACAGCCACTCCGCTCCTCGAAAGTACGCTGAATTTCCGGGAGTAGTTTGTTCCCCTTCACACTGGGCCTCTAAGGGCTAGCCTGATTCCAAATATTACTTAAAACTTACACAGTGCTTTGTATCTTCAAAGAGCTTTGCAGACATTAACCAATTAATCTGTTCTTGGCCCAATGCCGGGCCACACTATCAAGATTTGACAAACTCCGTGTACACTCTGTAGTTATGCAGGAATGTAAGGTTTGTCTATTTCAATCAAGACTGAAGCCAAACTGAGACCTTCAGTCGAAGGAAGCCTTGACTATTTAATATTTAATACAAACATCCTGTTCTCATAAACCAATCCCTTTTTAACAACATAAAACTTTATCATTAGGATATAGCAGAGCAAAGACGGGAAAAGGTTATAAACTTTGAAAGAACAAAATAGTTAATGTTTAGAACTTTCAAGTATTTAGAACTGACATGCAGATGTGCAGCTGTGGTAGCTTATGAAGTCTTTTTTTAACATCTGTTTTAATCTTCCTATGAATGCCAGATATTAAAGGTTTGTGTTTTGTTTATTTTCTCCACAATATGAAGCTATTTACTCTACCTTTTAAAATCTGTGGTTCCCCCACCCCCCAAAAAATTTCTGTTTTATTTTCAGTATTTTGCTGATGGAAAAGAAGGAAAACAGCAAGTCTGGAAAAGAACACTGTCTGGTTAAACCAAGGTCAGGAATTGTGTAGGAAACTCCAGTCCATGAATCCCCACCCTGCCCTACCAATGACCTGACATCTAACCCAAGAGGACCACCCTCTCTCTTTCTCTCCCTTTCCTCAGCCATTCGTCCTTCAAAACTGGCCTTCTTAGTCATTAACAGAGCCAATTGGCCAGACATGTTAGAATATTACCGTGGCAAAATATCTCCACTTGTCAGGCTCCTGTGCCTTGGACTACTGGATAATAACCAAGACCACCAAATTCAGTTGGCAATCTGGACTTAATTTTTAAGCCAACCACATGGCATTTGCTCTTCTCCCTGAATGACAAGTTAAATATCAGGCTTACTTTGGGCTTCATCTCCCTTTGGTCCATGGGGATTTATATGGGTAACTTTGGCTAGTGTGAAAATACTCATAAATTTCCAACCAGTGAAAGTGAACATGCTGTTACTGTACAGTTATATTATCGTGCCTAAAATAGAAATTAATAAGTTCTGTCACAATGAAAGTGAGGACAGAAAGAAGGCTCATTTACATGGTGATGCAAAGAGATTAAAAGAATATTTCAAGCACTGTCAGCTGTCAACAAGTTCTGGATCTATGGTCTACTATGAAGTTGTTGAATATGAGTACTTTGGGTTTAAACTCAAAGCTAGATGATAAAGCATCACTAATGCCTAAAGCTTCATTTAATTAGCCTAAGGAACTCAGAAGTTCATTAGGGTTGCACAGGGAATTTCCTGACTCTATTCTGCTGGTATAAAAATCACCACTAGCTCTTTATTCAAATCCTATTTGTCCCTCGAGGACTACGGAAGATTCTTGTCTCCTTTATGAAATCTTTCTAGGACTCACCAGTTTAGAGCAATTTTTCTTAATTCTTATAACACTAATGTTCTACCATTTATTCAGCTTTTTTTTATTGCCTTGTGTTAGGTTGTCTTTTCATGTAGGAAGGAGAAAGGAAATAAGTATTTCTTGGGCACTTAGAATGTGCCAGGCACTATGATAAACTCCAGGTATACAAATTCAAGAAAAATTAAAGACAATCCCTGCCCTCATGAGCTTACTTTCTAACTCACTAGGGGAAGACAATGTACATAAAGGAGTTGAAGATGGTGGGGAGAGGATGAAGGTACCTTGTACAGGGGGCATGGTTTTAAAAGGAAAAATCAGGAATAGTTCCAAGAGAGAAATGAAAGTAGGTAGGGCAGCTAGAGGAGTTTTGGACTTCCTGGAAGACTCTTCTTCCCAAGTTTGAAACTCGTCTCAGATACTTTCTAGCTAATAAGTATCTGAGACCAGTTTCTTCTTCAGCTCATTTTACAGATGAGGAAACTGAGGCAAATAGGTTTTAAAAGTTTGCCTCAGTTTCCTCATCTATAAAATGAGCTGAAGAAGAAACTGCCAAACTACTCTAATTGCTTTGCCAAGAAAACTCCAAATGGGTTCACAAAGAATTAATTGGACATGACTGGAAAAATGACTAAACAGGCCTAGGATCTACCACTAACTGGAAACTCCAGGAGAAGATCACTGAAGTGGTAGGAGAAAATCTTGTGGAGGGATATTCCAGGACAAGCAGACCACATGAGTAGTAGTCTGTTCCAAGGAGAGGAGAATCCAGATTCTGAGGAAGTTCTAGGATTCAACTTGTCCCCTCAGTTTTAACATGCTTATAGAAAACAAGAATGATGTTTTGTACCTTGGATAATTAACATATTATCAGACATTTAGTTCACATGCTTAGCACAGAATAAATATTTGTTGATTGATAATTAAGTTAAAGCATAGTAGTTATAGGGCTGGCCATAGAGTCTAGAAGACCTGAATTCAAATCCCATATCTCAGGTATTTTTTTGTAATCATTGGCAAGTCACTTAACCTTGTAGTGCCCCTAGACAATTTTTGAGAGTATGTTACAGTTGAGTTGTTAATCTGCATTGGTAGAAAGAGTTTTCATTCCAGGAGTTCCTCCAACTCTCCCCATCCCCTACAAAAATCATATGTTTAGCACAACAACAAAAGGTTCAGAATGAATTTTCTCTCTTAGAACTATATTGTTTATTTTCATTTCTTTTATTCATTTATAGAATTCCTTCTTTGCTTTTACTCCATTATATTGTTCTTGTTCCTTCCTATATCTCACACTCTTCCAGTAAACTACCTATCTATGACCTCCACCAGGCAATTATAGTGGACAATTCAAGCTACATCTAAAGAGACAGTAAAGAAAATTCTCTGAGAATGAAGGTCAAATTATTTTTGTTTGTATTCTCACATAGCCCAGCACCTTATACATAGTAAGTACTTAATAAATGTTTGGTAAATAGCATTAAATTACACATAGTAAGTGTTCAATAAATATCAGATGATTTCTTCTTGTTCAGTCACATCCAACTCTTTTCAACTACATTTGAGATTTTTTTTTAAACCCTTACCTTCCATCTTAGAGTCAATACTGTGTATTGACTCTAAGGCAAAAGAGTCGTAATGGCTAGGCATTGGGGGTTAAGTGACTTGCCCAGGGTCACATAGCTAGGAAGTGTCTGAGGCCAGATTTGAACATAGGACCTCCATCTCTAGGCCTGGCTCTCAAACCACTGAGCCACACAGCTGCCCCCCGTTTGGGATTTTCTTGGCAAAGATACTGGGGTGATTTGTCATTTCCTTCTCCAGATCATTTTACAGATGAAGAAACTGAGGCAAACAAGGCAAAGTGACTTGTGCACAACTAGTAAATGTCTAATACTGGATTCAAACTCAGGATAATCAGTCTTCCTAATTCTCAGACCCATCTTAGTTGAGCCATCATATGAATATAAACATCAGGCAGGTCAGAGTGCCCTACTCCTGCTATAAGTAAATATTTGTTATCTTCCCTCTACCAAGCACTGGGCTAGGCACTATAAATATAAAATCAAAAAAAGAGAAACAACCCCTACCCTCAAGGAGCTTATATTCTGTCACTAGAGGCAACATAAACATATTTAGAAAAATAGAAAATAAATCATATCAGAATAAATGGAAACAAACAGTAGGATATAACATCATGAATTCCAAGAGTGAGAAAGCAAAGGAAATCTCACTACTCAGTCATCAGTAAGAAAAATTAGTCTCCAACACATAGATCATATTAGTGAGTCATAAGTTATTTTTCTATATACTTACTTATCTGTTTTACTAAATAGTCTGGGTCTTCCATTTTGGCTTCCTTAGTTCCTGCAAATTGCCAACTTGCAGAAATCATTTCTCATCAGTCCTGTTTCCCCATAGTACTTAAGTGCATTCAATTACCAGCTCTCAGATACCCAGTACATTCTATGTCAGACTAGAACAATAATTCATAATAATAATAATAATAATATTAACTGGGGCAATTCATAATAATTAACAATAAGAGTAACTGGGACAATTAATAATAATACTTATAGCTAGTTTTTTATATAGTAATTAAGGTTTGTAACAAATACTTTACATATATTATTTCATTCACTCTTTACAACAACTCTTCAAGGTAGATGCTATTTCCCCGATTTTACATATGAGGAAACTGAAGCTAAACAACAAAGTTAGTGAATGTCAAAGTGGAGATTTGAACTCAAGTCTTGCTGACTTGAAGTGTAACCCTCTATATACTGTGCCACCTAATTGACATTACTAGAGATGAACCTGAAATGACTGGGTATTGGACTGGTCAAGAGAGGTTAAGTGGGTGAAAGTATGTTGTCTACTTTTAGAAGGCTATGTCAGCCTGGCTTGCTAGGAACCAAACGTACTAACAATATCCATCTCCACTCTCATCGGTAATGTTTCTCTCCCTGTATACCCCACCTCTTTTCCCCAGTATAGCCCCTGGCCCCTTCTGGGTTGTCCCTGAAACATTTCTAGCAACTATATATGTCTCACTAGTTACATGCCTATAGAATCAATTTTTATCATTGTACCCCATTTATAGAATGGAAACTCCTCCAAAAAAATGATAAATTTTTCATTTCCTCTATGAATCCCCATTACACATCACAATGGCCAAAGCCTTTCACATGGTAGGTGCTTAATTAATTCTTGCTGGACATGTAGCATTCCATCATTCCAGCAATAGTGCTGGGTTATATTGAATCACAGACATCCTGGTCTATTTGAGCTATCGTAGTCATCCCCACACTTGAAGGCATAATTCAAAATCTGCAAAGCAACTAATAGGAAGGGAGCAGGATTTCTTTCTTGCTGAAATGATCCACCTAATAGGGATTACATCCACACAGACTCATCCTAAAATACAGTTGGTCCATATGATTAAATATACCTGTAAGTAAATTAATAGCAACCAAATAAATAGAAAGCTTATTGAATATTGAATCTGAATGGCCTTGGTTTCTTTGAAGTCAACCATTTTGGTGTTTCTTGTACTAGCATCAAGTGAAAAGGCTTAATAAATAAAAGAAGCATACAGAGAAAATTTCCTAATGACAACCATCAAGACACTAATCTCTAGAACTATAGAATAAAGTCTTCTCTATTATCCACAGACCAAACCAAAAAAATCTATTTTTTACCTCTTCAATTTTTTGAAAAATCAGCAATTTTATTATATTAGTTCCCACATTTTTCACTCACAAGAAAAAAAGAGGGAAGATGGGATTGTATGATATTCTCTGATTATATTAATTAATTTAAAGTGACATGCAAATCTGGTTTGCATTCTTGGGAACCTAGGAGAAGGGTTGGGGAACCTAAAGACAAGGAGAAGACAAGAAATAACCCTTTGGCTTTAAAGAGAGGAAAAACACATTCATTTAAGTTGAGCAAAATCACCAACTCTAGAACTGTTTATGTTCTCACTGGCAAGAATATTAGCACTGCCTATACAGGCTCTCTTTGAATTCGAAAAAGGTGAAAAGTTAAATATTGTGAATAGAATGTAAGCTTCTTGAGAATGGATGATTACTTATTTAGTACAAAACAGCTTGCCAAATACTGCCAAGAATGGGTACAAGATAAACCAAGTACCTGAGCTCACTTTGGTCATAGTGAGACAGTTTGGTCATATTTAGTAGATTGCAGACCACAAAAATCACTTAAAGGTTGATTGGCCCTCCAAATACAATAGGAAATAAAAGTGGGCATCCATTAGGGAAAATTTTTGTTCTTCTTAGAGCATCTGACTCTCGTAAAACATATTTTCCTAGACATGTTTCTAGTGCTAAAGAGTAAATAATTTCAGTAAATCCATGAATCTAACTATTTGATTAACTTAGATAAGTTCTACCAGCAGTGGTCGTCATCATTAGCATTGATTCCCTAGTTTACCCCCACTTCCCTTCCATCAGCTCTTTCCTCTTCTTGGACTCTATATCAGAAGCAATTAGTGGCATAGTGGACAGAGTGCCAAACCTGGAGTCAGGAAGACCCGAGTTCAAATCTGGTTACTAGCTGTGTGACCCTGGACATGTCATTTAACCTGGTTGTTTCGGTTTCCTCAACTGTCAAATGAAGATAATACCAGCTCCTAACTCACAAGGATGCTGTGATGATTGAACAAGATAATATATTTTTAAAGTCCTTAGCATAGTGTTTGGCACTTAGTAGGTGCTACTTAATTGCTTATTCTTTCTGCTCCCTCCCATTCATCTTAAAACCAATGTGGCTTCATCATTACCTACCTTGGTGGCCATCCTTAAGCCCGTTTTAAGGAAAGGAAGTGTGAAACTGAAACACATGCCAGCCAGAGATCCTTTTCACCTGTTTAACGAAAGGGAACCCATTTGATGTTGAAGTGATGTGGAAAAGCATACTTCAGGCACTGGACATTGACCAGACAAGCTTTCCCTTGAGTAGTATCAGTGTCTGTAACCCTAACTCCTTTCTTGACATTTTTGTTTTAAAGACACCAGGACTACAGCCTCCCTTGGCTATGGGAAGAAGAGGCCTGGAGACCCCTTGACAAATCAGTCCTCCATTAGCTGGGGTAGTTTGGTGTTGTAAACAGAATGCTCTCCCAATCTGTTTTCCAAGCTGTACTGTATATAAAGCATGTGTGTGGCGGGAGATGATAGCACTCTTGAGGCTTTCAGCTCTCCATGTTTACAGCCTATAATGGAAACCACAAGTTTCTTCTTTTACCCAAATCAGTATACATTCCTTCAACCCACAGGCAAATTGGGGATGGGAGGGGGGTTGGGAGGAGTTCACAATGAGTCATCATTTTACATTTTTGACAACTTAATGAGCTTCTAGAAGTGCCATATTAGCCAGCAAAACACACACACACACACACACACACACACACACATTTGTTTTCTTTTCACCAAATTCAGCAATGACTCTATTTGTACTTGGAGTTCCCTGAGCATCATCTTTTAAGTGGCTTTTATTTTGAAAGACGAGTGTCTATCTCTATTAGAAATGAAATGGCAGGCTGACTTTTTATAAACAAACACACAAAAAAAAACATGGAAAAGAAAACAGCATCTCTAAGTGAATAACCTCACTGTCTTTCTGTCCCACAAGTGGGAGGAGGAAAGGTTTATTTCTCTTAGGTTCCATTAATCCTTTTGGAAAGCCCATTCCAGAGGTGATGAGGAGCAGAAGTAATATTATTCAGATATATGAAACAGAAGACTTAGCCAAGATTTGCTGTGCTTACAGACAGATGATAAATACAGTCAATGTTCTGAGACTACAGCTGTGTGCCTTTAGATCTCTCAGATCTATGTGTGTGATCACTGAAGATTTAAAATTATCTAATAGAGCAGGCTCCATATGATTTGTGCAACTTTGGTCTCCCAGACACACAAACTTTCTTCTTTTCTTCTCTCTCTCTCTCTCTCTCTCTGTTATATATACTGTGTACTCAGATTCAATATAGGATCAAAAAAAGAATAAAAGGTACTTATAGAGATGCTTAATTTCTTGAATATAATTGGATATATACAGCTATATATACATACATACATTAGGTAGATAGATGGAGAGAGAGAGAGAGAGACAGAGAGAGAGAGAGAGAGACAGAGAGAGAGAGAGAGAGAGAGAGAGAGAGAGAGAGAGAGAGAACCAAGGAATAGTCAATAGAAGGTTGGCATTAAAATCAGAAAGACCTGGGACCAAATTTGTTTCTGATATACAATAACCATCTCTCTCAAATGATAAGTTTGAGATAAACTGCCAATATGTATCAGTGAAGAGTTTCTATGTCAGGATTCCCCTGCATGAATGAAATCACATACACACACACACAAAAGAGATTCTGTGTGTCACACATGCATGATACTCCATAGATGTATATATGTATGCATACATATATGCATGGCATACAAATCACACATGCCTCTCCTTTGAGGTATATGTATGTACATACATATCACGAATGTGCATAAATGTTTGTTCTTGTGCATGTGCTCTATATCAGGTAACATGACTCTCCATTGTCATGTGTAGCATGTATGTATGTGTGTCATGTCACATACACAACTAATCATGCCATGCTGCCATATGTTTGTGCATGATGTGCATTAAACTATGGGCATGCATGTACATGTATCTATATTCCAGTGTATGTATGTCATTCATGTATGTGTATGCATAGAGAATTTGTATGTGGCAAATATATGCATGCTATGTGATTATAAGGCATATACAGTAATACATTGTATAATGCACATATAAAGAGTTGTACATGTTGTATTCACATGGATCATGTGCTTGTTGCACTCATGTGACATGTGCGTATACATCTATGGGGAGGCACCATTTTTCAGTCATGGGACAACTCTCTAAAGTGACAAGATACAAATAACTTTCATCATTTGATGTAGTTTTTAATGTCAAGAATTCCCCACTCCATGGAAATTATATTTTTCACATACATGCAAATAAATGCCTACATACACGATTTACACACTTAACGTTCTGGGCAAGAGAAGCAAGGGGAGCTCACTCTTCATTTTGTTCCACATGGGCAGACAGAGTTCAGTCTCTCTGGGCTGGCTTCCCTGTCCCATCCTCCCAAGATGTTAGTGAGCTGTTGTGTTTGGATGGAGTGTTCAGTGTTGGGAAATGCCAGAGGTGAGAATGCTGAGAGGAAGTAGCACCTGGATGCAGCTCCCTATTGCAGTGTCACTGTTCTGGGAATGAGAACAGCTCTTCATTCATTGCTAAGCTCATCTGATGCCCTTCTCATGAAAGGGAGGAGAAGCTGATTCAGTCTCCATAGCTGACAGCACAAGCCCCTGTCTTCTTGCTAGCACTGTGCAGGAGCCCAGAATTGGGTGGTCCTTGGTGAAAGGGATCCATGAAGTCCCTTTGGCTTTAATGGTCTGTTCTTGGACCTGTAAATAACATGCATTATCACTCTAGACTCCTCACAGGTTCAGCATCCACCCTTACCATTAAAATTCTAAATATACACACATATGGTCAAATCTCAGATTAATTGAAGTCATTTACTACAAAGCAGACAGAAACAGAGATTCCTCCAAGGCTTATTCCACACACTGATCTAATTATTTTTTTGTCTTTTTACTTATCTCTCATCAATGAGAGGCTGGCTCCAAAGTCTATGGAAGATTCTAAATGCATCTCTTCATTCTTTAGTCTGAAAATTCATCTTTCAGATGACCATTTTTGATGTAGGATGATAGCAATTTTATGACCTCTAGGATCTGCTACCTTTACTCCCTAAACGATTATTGCAAATCATTTGGAACTTCCTGGTTTTTACTGCAAACTCTGGACTTCATGAAGTTGCAAGGAGATGTTACTGTCAGGGAGTTTTTACTTTGGCACTAGAGTGGAGATGCTGTGATTTCCATTGACATAGTATGGGACCCAATCAAGTCTTTCATGATGTGTAACTCCTATTCGTGTAGTCCTCTAAATCTTCCAAAGGGGACAGACTGATCTTCTCCTAGGTTGTTGTTGTTTTTTACATTAATAAGAATCAGTGAAAATTTTCAACTATGTATGAAGTCACAGGTTCTCAGAATTAGAAGGGAATGCAGCAGCTACTTGCATTTTTTAATCTCTTTAACATAACTTCACAGGGGTTCATCTACTTTCTGCTTGAAGATTTCCTTTGAGGAGAAACTCAACATCTCCCAAAATAGGCCATTGTAGCCATATTGGCATATAGCTTCCATATTGACATGCAGCTCCCATGTAGATAAATAGATGGCACTGTTTTGAGTGTTGAAACCAGAGTCAAGAAAATGTGAGTTCAAATTCTACCCCCAAACACTTATTTGGATAAACTGTGCAAGTCTCCACCTTTGACTGCTTTCTCTTCCCCTTCTCTTATCTCCTACTTCCTTCAAATGGTTGCCAACTGGCTTTGACTCAAGGCTCTTTGCCATGCTGTTTGCTCTTTGCTGAATATTCTCCATTTTATCAATGTTCTCCTCATAATGTTTTACCCACAACTCAACACAAAACATAAGATGTAGTGGGGAACCAGGCCAGAACACTGTGAGACTATCATCTCTCTATTCCTGGAAGCAAGTCCTGTCATAATAGATAGCTGTGGCTCAATGGTTAAGAGCATTTGACTTTGAGTCAGACTAGAACTGAGTTCAAATCCAGCCTCAGATACTTCTTAGCTGTATGACTTTGGGCAAGTCATTTAACCTCTGCCTGCCTAGGAGGCAACTAAGTGGATAGCATGCTAGACCCAGATTCAGGAAGAACTGAGTTCAAATCTGACCTCAAACACTTCCTAGCTATGTGATCCTGGGCAAGTCCCTTAATTCTAATTTGCTTAACAAAAAGGATCCACTGGAAAGGGAAACTCCAGTATCTTTTCCAAAAAAAACTCTATGGATATCTATGGGCCATAGAGTCATGAAGAGTTGGACACAACTCAACAACAACATACATGCATGTGTTAGTGTTTGTGTGTTGTGGCTGCCATGTGACACAATGGATTCATATTGAGTTTTTAATCCACTTAAATACTTTTGACAAACTGCTATTTAGCCATGCCACCCCCATCTCCAACTTCTGAAGTTAATTTTCTTAGTAAAAGAATACAAATAAAATTGTCCTCTATCAAATACCATCTTATTCAATTCAGCCCAATGTCCTCCTGTCAGGTTGTTTTTGCATCTTGCTCTTTAATATGCTAACTACCCTTTCTAATTTTTTGTCATCTGCCCCCTGTAGAACTTTAGTCCTTAGGATTCTATCTATGTTTCAATCCCAATGTTCATGAGAATCTGAGAAGACAAAAAGGAGGGGCTTCTGTTCCCTCTTTTGTTATTTACCTTAAGTCCTTTCCAAATGGCAAAGTGAGAACCCTGGATGGCAACTGATTCAACCTGACAAGCTATTAACCTGATTTAACAAAGGTCAGTTCTCAGTATTTATTGATCCAAACCTTTTGGTAAAGACATTTGTCACTTCTTCTTTCTGCAGCCCATATTTTGGACTTCATTGGTCAAAGAAGAAAAAGAAAAGAATGACATGTGAATCCTCTTTACCAGTAGCCAGAGAAGCATGGGCACAAACTTAAGCAAGACTATAGGCTAGAAATCTGATATTTGTGGACAATCAAATGCTGTACCTGGGCCCAACATAGCAAACCCTGAAGTTGAGGGGAAAATGTTTTTGATTCACAAATAGGTCACCTCTAGACAAAACCAGGAAGCACATGAGATCTTTTTTCCCTTGTCTCTCCCTCTTTCAGTCCTCAAAATTCTTCTTAGGAACCTGGAACCCTGGTCCCAAGAACTTTCCAATTTAGGTCTTACTCTTGAACCTCTACTCCCAGTCTACATTCCTTCCCTTCCCAAATTTGCCCAGTCCACAGTTCTCCATCCAAACATTTCATCTTGAGTCTTATTCCCTCTGATAACATGACATAACTGATAGCATAGTTGTAAGCCTTAGCCCTTTATAAATAACATTTGGGAAGTTCCATCTTATAAAATAATAATTTTAAAGCTTAAAAAGGCCCTTAGAAGTGGTTTTGTCCAATGCACACATTTTACAGATGATGAAATAGAAGTCTAGGGAGATTAAGTTCTTTGTCCAAGGTCAAAGAGATAATAAGTCACAGAAGTGGATTTCAAACCTGAGTTCTTTAATTTCAAATCCAGTATCCTTGAAACTATACAGTGATTTCTCTCCTATTCATTCAAAAACATAACCAGAATTTTTTTTGCACCTCTGACAAGTGACAGAAATAAGAGAGGAGTAGGAAGACACAACTTCATGGAGATACAGGAGAGAAAATATGCATGAGAAATTACAAGTTTTCTAAAAGGAGAATGGGACAGGGCTACAGATGCAGGGATGGTACCAGGCAGGGGAGAAATCATATCCTACAATGGTGTCATTTGCATTCTTTAAATTTTTGAACCTGAGACAAAGTACTGGTGGCTCTGCCCAATTTCCAGATCTGCTCCTAGTCATTGTCCAGCTCAAACTCTCCTTTCATCTTCTGGTATACAAATCTCTTTCAGAGACAAATAATTCAAATCTTAACTTTTGTCATCAATATTTCTTTGCCTCTCTCATCCTATTCCCTGGTTCCCCGGAAGAAACATATACATACACATGAATGTAAAGGCAGAGAACTACAAACAAGCTTGTCCATTATTTTCCTCAACGAACTAGTTGACATAAACAAATAAACATGATCTTGCTTATGGGAAGAAAATACAGGCTGATGCTGGAGTGACCAACTCCAGTAAATTAAATGCCCAGGGCCTCACAGCCTTCATCTGGTACTAATTTTCAATAGGCAGTAAACTGATATGTTTTTTTCACTTTCATTATAGCTTGTTTTCATCTAGTTTATATTTCCAAATGTACTGTTTTTTAAGCCTGAACTGTCATATTTTTAAAAGCTACTTCAAAAAAAAATGTAAGTTAGCCGACCTAGTGGCACCATAGCCCGTTGCCTCTCCAGCCCACCTCAAAGATTTTCTGTTCTCTGAGTCAATTCAATCCTAGAGCCAAAGACTTTTTGAAAAGGCCCAGACAGAGAAAAAGAAGGGCAGAACTGAGCTCTGTCTTTCCATCTATTCCTCCATTCTCTTCCAGGAATAAATTAGGATTAGGATCTGAATGGTAACAAGAATAGTGTCACCTAGTATAGAATCACTGTACCTAAAGCCTTCCTTCCAATCTCTTGCAAGGAAAAAATTACTCCTTAGGTAGGAGAAAGACAAGCACTGTTGCAGAAAGTTGGGCAACAGACATGAGCAGAATGGGCAAAATTTTGAAGAAGAAAAGAAAAGGGATCAAGCTTTTTATTAAGCATCTATTATGTTGTAAACACTGAGTCAAGTTCTTGACAGGTATCTTATTTGATCCTCACAAAAATCTTATGAAGTAGATTCTATTATGATAATCATTTTTCAGTTGGGGAAACTGAGGCAGATAGAGATTAAATGGCTGAGTGAGGCCATCAGCTGTTCATAACAGTAGGGTTTCTTTTTTTTTTCCTAACAACCAGAAGTGATATTAGAAGAGTGATGAGTAGAAAAGTGACGGTTTGTATGGTACCCAGCAACTCCCCGTGCTTTCTATATTGGAAGGAATTGACTAAAACCCTTAATCTGACTAATTCTAGAGGGGATTCATCAACAAATGGAAATGAACACTAATGGGAATGATCTGTTAACACTCACGTCTCCACCCTATCCCCTGCCCCTCGATTGCATGGGCAACATAAATGCAATCCATTTGTTCCTCCCAAGTCATCAGCGGTGACCCTCATGGGCCTCTGCCAGACCCCCAGCTGCACCAGTATCTGAGGATCAGTTCATTCCCCTGGGCAGATGTGCACACTCCAGGAGAGCACATTGCTTCTGGGCCAAGGGAGTGCTCAATCTCACACAGCAGGAGGCATGGCAACACAGGGGTTGTGCAAACAGACTTATGAGCTCCCACAGAGATATAGAGTGGGCTAGAGCTTTACCAGGGGTCTCAGGAAGCCCTCAGAAGGGGCTGAGGCATAAGAGGGTCTTGAGAGATTCACCTTAAAGTATCTTCCATATTCTAGACGTCTTTTTCACAATCCAAAGAGAATCTTTTTTGTTGTTGTTGTTTCCTCTCAGAAATTACTCAGAAAACCAAGAACATGTTTTTCTAACTAAATGAACAAGTTTAATTTAACATCCTACAGCATGAAAAAATAAATAAAAAATCTCTCCTATCCTCTTGGCTAGAGGGAGATTGGAGGGCTGGAGCCTTGGCCTTGACTCTTTCCTACTGCATTTTCCTAAAACTTGCAGAGCCCCTTCTCCCTCTCCCCCTTTCATTCTAACCTTTCTTCTTATGGCCCCAAGGTTGCAGCACTCTTTCCTTCCAAGACCTTATCTCTTTCAATCTTGCTTTCTGTTCACAGGTTTCTATCTCTTCCCCTACTCCTCTGGAATCCCCACTGATTTGCTGTGCTCCTGATCTCTTCCAGAAGTCTGTGTTCATCCTTATTTTTAAAGGAATCCCTTCCACTGTTTCTAACCCTGCTCACCTTTTCTTCCAATTTGCATTTTTCTCATAAATATACCTTAGTTTCCAAGACCTTTGAAATTAACAACTGGCAAGCTGTATAACACTATTTGTTGATGTTCAGTCCTCTCTCATGCCCTACTCTTCATGACTCCATTTGGGTTTTTTTTGGCAGAGTGAGGAGAGTGGCTTGCCATGTCCTTTTCCAGTTCATCTTATAGATGAGGAGACTATGGCATAGTTAAGTGACTTGTCCAGAGTCAGATTTTAACTCAGGTCTTCCCAACTCTAGGCTTAGTGCTCTATCTACTGCACCATAACATCACAGATAGAGAATTTGACCTCAGAGTCATGAAAACCTGGGTGAAAATCCTGCCTCTAATACATACTTGCTCTATGATTCAGGGTAAGTTATCTAACTTCTCAGTGTCCAAGGCAACCTCATTGTCTAAGACAGTGATGGTGAATCTTTTAGAAATGGAATGCTGAGCCTCACCCCCCAGACCAAGTGCTGTGCCCCACCTCACACCTTACCCCACACAGGGGAGGGAGAAAGTGCTCCTATTGGGCTGCTGGGTGGAAGGGCAGGGGATGTAAAAAAATGTTGTCAGGCACTATAGTTAGGGGAGTGGCTACACCTGAGTCCCTTTGCCTTTCTAGTAACAAAATCTGGGGGATTTGGAGGAGGGTAGCCGAGTGCCCACAGAGAATATTCTGCATGCCATCTTTGACACCCATAGGTTCACCATCACTGATCTAAGACAACCCTCCAAAACATAAACTAAAAGGAATAGTACATTTCTACTCTATTCTGGAAGTAGAGTGAATTGCCATATCAGAAGTTCCACCAAGGAAATCATTGATCTGGACCCTAAAAAAATTTTCTTCTCTATCCATTTTTTTACTCTCAATCCAATAGAAGGCTAACCACTTAAAGTCATCCCTGAGTGGGACATGCCAAGGTGGGAGCCCCAGAATATTCCATGTTTCCAGGTGAAATATCCATGGGGAGAAGAGAGAGCTACAACCTTAGGCATCTAGGTGAGCTGAGGAAAGCAGGTTATGGGAGGACCAGAAGAAATGGACAGGGTATACAATAAGCCAGAATCGATAAATAGGAACATAGGACAACAAGCCAAAGTTCCAGAGGCAAAAAGCAGTGTCTAGCTAGAACCAAAGGAGAAACATTAGCAAAAGCAAAAAACAAAAACAAAGAGGCAGTCTGAAATCTGACTGAAAGGCTTAATTCCAGGATACAGGCAAGAATCCGGGTTTCAAAATAAATTAACTCAGTTTTTGCTGCACTTAGCTTCTGACGGAGGTGTACATATGTCTATGCCAGGCCAAACTCTTCAGCTTTCTCTAAATAAGCATGGAGTAGGAAGCTCTCACAACAGATGCAGGCATTATTCCCCATGAAACAGCAACCTCTAGGAACCATCCCCTCAATCTTATAAACAGACCACAGTGTGAAAAGGTATAAGATCATCTTGTGGAAAAATTGTAAGGGCTGGTTTTGCCCATATCCAATCTCCCTATTCTATATTTTCATCTCTTGTTATATTACCCACAAATCCTACCAAGAATCCTCCTGTTCTTTCCATTTTATAGTTAAGGCATCTCTCTTAAAAATCTACTTTAATAGAAAGATCAGGCCAACTCATTTTCTGCCATTTTTCTTCTCTATCCGAAGTTGTGATTTCATCATCTTCGGCAGATATATGCTGGTAAATGTTTAACTACTAGTTTTTGTTTGATGGGAGTATGCTTGACACATTTTTAAGCTTAATCAATTGAAATTTCCTCCATAATTTTTGTTAGAAATCAGCAAAATCAAAAAATTGAGTTTATATTTATATTTATAATGTTTACTAATTTTCAAGTTATTAATGCTCACATTTAAACAATCAGTTCTCTCAGCCTCATAAGGGGTGATTCCAGTATACCATTGATTGTAGAGAATTCTCTGTATTGAAACCTACTCCATTAATGCAGAAGAGCAAGTTTTCTGTAATTCTTAATGATGGAGAGTTACACTAAGATATAAGGGATTATTCATATTATTGTACTTCCCACTAATATTTTATTTTACAAGGGTCAAAATCTAGTCTAAAGACATGAAACTCAAACGGTAAAATTTCAGCCAGCAAATCATTTTTTCAGAAATGTCCTTCTGGGAAGTCCCTCTTTCTCAATCACTCTCTTCTCATTTCTTTCCTATATTCCAGAGAATATAAGCTCTTCTCTTGTTTTTGACTTTGAGTTTCTATCCCCCGGCACAATTCATGAGAGTTCATAAGAGTTAAAGCTGAAAGGGATCTTGAAGGTTTTCTAGTCCAATCTCCAACCAATGAGGAACCTGAGACATCCATCTTACCAGATGCTCGCTCACCAGGCCACATGTTAGCAAATTGATTATTTGTAAGAATTTACATGTTTAAGGCAATTCAAGCACTTACAAACCTTTTTAAAACGTAAATGCATAAGTAAGATTTGACCCTTCTTAGAGACTAGAAATTTTGCCCTGCTAAAGCCAAATGAAGTTTATTTGCTAAAAGTGAAAGTATAAGATCAAAATTTCTCTTCTTCATTGTTTTTGAGGGAAGAGGTTAGGAATTTTTCAGGTTTGAGGAACCTGCTTCAATGTATGGGGTTTTCTTTTTAAAAAATCTTTCCTATCCCCACTACGTTGGCTGTTTTCCTTTTCTTAAGAAAACACAGTATTTTGTAGCTGGATACATGCCAAGAACTTAAGGCATATAACCTACATTATTCCAGGAATATTTCAGGCCTAAGTTCCATTACAAAAAACTGGAGCAGGGGAAATCTCTATATAACCAAAAGATTTCCCCAGCCCAGCTGATCACCCAATTATCATTTCCAGAAACGTGTGATATAACGAAATTCGAATTCACATATTTTGGCTGGTCTCTGAAAGTTCATCAAAATAGAATTTGATTCGTATTGGCTCCCTCAGGTTAGGGAGGAAATTGGTAGATGCAATAGAGAGAACATGGTGTAAGGGAAACTTATTTGCCATTCCATATGGCTTTCTTTCAGGCTATGGCTTTCAGTACTACTGATACAAACTATATTTGTAGTAATATATATGTCTAATGTTTTATAGTCTTGCTTTTAACTTGTCAGATCATTTTTGCATTAGTTTTCTCATTTGATTTTCACAACCATCATAGGGAGGTAGGTAGTTTAACTGTGATGATCCCCATTTGACAAATACCAAAAATTAAACATTTAATGTCATTTGCCTAATTTTAGATAGAGAACAGATATTAGGACCCAGGTCTCTTGACAAGTAAATTATGACAGTTACTTATATTCTTTGCCTCAACCTTACATTGATTGTATATGGGTGTATTGATATGGTACTAAGCCAGGTTTTCTATATGTCCTACTTTTTCAGTCATGGATGACTGGATGGATGGATGGATGGATGGATGGATGGATGGATGGATGGATGGGGTGGATGGATAGAAAAAGGACTTATCATGTGCCAAGCACTAGGAAAACAAATAGAGAATTCTACAGATCTTCTTTGCTTTCAAAGAGCTTTTATTCTAACTGGAGAAAAAAATACTTACAGAATGGTTCATCTGTACAAAGATAGGAAGGCTTGGCATGAACCTAAAAGTTCATTTAAAAGGAAGATGGCAAGGTCCAAGGGTCCTTGGGGTACAAGGGCAAGTCAAATGAAATTACCTAGGGATTAGGCTACATGGGTATATGGTAGGGTTTGTTGAACCTGAGGGTTCAATAGCAAGGAGATGATGAAGCTAAATGGTCCTCCATCTTACTGGAAGAATTGCAGTTATCTTCTGCCCATCCAAGTAATGTGAACACCTTTGCCCATATGTTAAGAGATTGGAGGGAGGATGGGGGGAGAGGAATGAATCTGGTTAGAAGAACCTGACCCAGTATTCTTGGATCCTGGGATCCTTCCCACAGGAGTGAGGATTGACTACCAATGTCTTTCCAAGAGGGAGAAAGGGGAAAGGGACATCATTAAGAAGGTTGGCTATGTCAGTAATGGCATGGTCTCAGAAATACTAGCCCTAGAGCACAGGTATGAATAAAACATGTCAGTGGATACTCTATGCATACATACGTATGACCTGGATACAAGATGTTAGATTTAGAAAAAGTTAGTACCTGAAAAGCATAATCTAGATTAGGAGCCAACACAATTCTTCTGGAGTCACATCCCTTTTTAAACTGCCTGGCCTTGGCCTTGGGATTTCTGTTAGTGAAAATATAATTATTCTTTCCTCAAATCATTGTTTAACTATTTCATTTCAGTGGTCCCAGGCCCTGATTGGCTATCAGAGTAGGATCTGGAATCAACAAGATCTTAAGATCTTAGAAGCTAAAAATGCAAGGTTTACAGATCCTGGAAGTTCACAACAAATAATAACAAGGAACAGAAACCTTTCTGAGTGTATCACCCATCCAAAGTCATGGTTTTGCAAGGACCTGACTTTAGAAGTCAACAGTAGAAACTAATCCAGAAAATGAAATATTTTATAATTAAATTATCAACTAACAAGTGTTTATTGAACACTTTTTGTTAGAGAGAGACAGAGAGAGAGAGAATTTAAGTGATGCTTACTATGGGCTGATAGATAGATAGATAGATAGATAGATAGATAGATAGATAGATAGATAGATAGATAGATATAGAAAGAGAGAGAGCTAACATTAAAAAATATCAGTGGCTACTTTCAAAGAGACTGCATTCTAATAAGTGAAGATAACAAATAGTTGGACAGAAAAGTGGTGGAGGGAAGATAAATTACTGTACTTGAACAGTAACCCCATTCAAGAACTCACCAATCAGAGGAAGGAAGATTACAGTGGCAGAGACACCAATCTCCCAAGTAAGAAAGCAATTAGGCCGGAATGGGAAAAGAAAGTCCAGAGATTTAGGAACCCACCAGGAAGAGAAGTACTGGGCACTGGGTTAAGATTTGGAGATACAAAGATATAAACAAAACAGTCCTTATCTTCAAGAACCTTGCATTCCTATTGAATTATAATTACACACACTAAGCATGACCTATTAAGATGTGTGAATGAGAATGTATGCAAAGGCACTTTATCAACCTTAATATGCTTATAAATGTGGGCTGTCATTTTAGTTTAATAAATCAGTCAATATTAGGTGTCTCCACTAAACTAGGCACTGAGTATTCAAAGAAAATAATGCCAACCATCCCTGCCCTCAGGGAGCTTAGGATTCTAAGAGGGGAGATAATGTGTGCACAAAAATGAAGATGAGGTAATTTGGGTGGAGGAAGACCCCAGCAGCTGGGGGGGGGGGGGGATCATGTAGATGGGTTTGAGCCAAACTTTGTAGAAAACTATGGATTCTAAAGCACAAAGCAGAGAAGAGAGCATCGAGACAGAATGTCATGTGTGAGGAAGAACGAGGCCAGTGTGGCTAGTCCGTAGAGATTATGAAGGGAAGTCATGTTTATTATACAGAGCGGTTGTGAAGGACTTTAATGTCCTGGCTGTCATAGTATACTCCCAAAAGGAGGAATGAATGGAAGAGCAAGTGAAGGGATTACTCAAAGCCAAGAATCTCAGTCATGATATGAAATGAGGAGCCTTAACCAGTATGTTTTCGTTCCTGCCTCCTCTGCAGCAGGGATATTCAAAGAGTTCAGAAATGTTGGACTTCGGGCCTCCATAGCAAACCATTCTAGTGCTTTGAAAGAAGAACAAGCTTGTCTTATAAGCCTCCATACCTTTTTGGGAGATAACTGAACTATCTTCAGGGTAGAGAGAATTCTACTGCCAGAGGACAAGAGGACAGGGTCTTGCCTGAGCACACTCACTGAACATTTGAGACTATTTTCTTTTGAAAGGCATTGCGAAGGAACTTCAAGAGAAGATAATTATTCTTGTCTGCCTTGTAATATATATTAAAAAATGTTCAAATGTGGCTTTCCAGGGAATTGGGCCAAATATTTGGAGACACCAAATCCAGCTTTATTTAATTTTAGATTGCCTTCACAGTCTATTATGAAATTCCCTTTCATGCTGTTGGAATTTTTTTGTAAAAAGGTTGAAACATACTTATTTATATTTTTTTAAACATTTTAAAAATCTTTCAAGGCTTTGGAGGATGGGGAGTGGGGCCTGGCAGAAGTGTTCTCCCTTCCCTAAAATAAATATCCATAACTCCTAATGTGACAATGACTCAGCTATAATTGAAGGGTCTTTAAAAAATGCCATGTCAGGGGGATCACACTACCACAAGTGAACAAAATCACAACCTTCCAGGAAAAGCAATGTACCAAGGCAAGAAAGTCATTTTCAGATATACGGTCTATTTTATTACTACCTGAGGCACCTAATGTTTCTAGCAAATGCTGAGTGAATTGAATGCCAGTATGTTCCATGCCTATTTTACTTTTATGAGCTCACATCAGAAACTAGATAATTAGCACAAAAGTCTATGTGAAATGTTGCGTTTGTTGGAGTGTTTGTTTTGGCTTACTGAAATCGGCCGATTTCCAATTCTTCTCCACCCCACCTTCGTTATATTTATACTGTTATACAGAACAAACTTGGATCCATATTTAAATATGAAATTCTTTGAAACTGTATTCGTGCAAATCTCTTTATCGGGGACTCGCACATTAACTCCCTTCACAAATGACCCATAGGTTGATTGTTTAACATAGCTTTTCCAAAGGGCAGGTTTCACAAAGTAGCGACATTGTTTTTACTTTTCTTAGCTTTCCAGGACAATCAAAAGGAAGTGGAGCAGAGACAGCTTGCTGAAAACTCGAGCAGCCCAACGGGCTCCTCCTACCTCCTGTCTCGTGGGTATGTTCATCATTTATGGTGGTGGAGAATGCTGAGCCAGATTCTGCAACGACAATTTCTTATATTCTTTCATCTGCTGGCTGTTCCCTCCCAACTCAGGATTAATGTCAAGGCTGACTGAGTCAGTCTCATGAGTCCAACTGGAGACACTTCAGTCTCTGAGAAACTGCGCTGGCCACTCATTCGTGTTTGTCAACCAAGGAGGAAAGGGAGCTCTTTTTGTATCCCTGGTAACCCCCTTTTTTTTTCTGATTTCAGTCAGTTTTATGAGCCCGTAAAGAATTCTTTCACCTCTACTGATGCTAACTTCTTCCACAATCACCTATTTAGAAACCAGATCATTTGTGAAGGGATTTCTTACAGATACCCCCAACCCCAAGCAAGGCCTCACACTTAAGAAATAACCAGAAAAATTTGAGTTACTCCTACTCTTTCCTTCAGATATTTTTAACACATTCTTAGAGAATATCTGTCAAAAGTGATTAGCACAGGGCAACTACGTGGCTCAGTGGATAGAGAGCCAGGCCTGGAGACAGAAGGTGCAGGGTTCAAAGCTGGCCTAAGGTATTGCTTAACTGTGTGGTCCTGAGCAAGTCATTTAACTCCCATTGCCTAGATCTTACCACACTTCTGTCTTAGAACCAATAAATAGTATCAATTCCAAGATGGAAGGTAAAGGTTTTTTTTTAAATGATTAGCACTTTGCAAGGCATATAATAGATGCTACATAAATGTTTATTCCCTTCCCTTTCGCAGGGCATTAGAATGACTTGCCCTGAAAATATAAAGCACTGAGTCTTAAAAGAGAACTGACTACTATAGATGCCTAGACTCATAGCTTAGCCAGTTAACCAAAAGCATCTATTAAGTGCCTACTATGTGTTTAGGCACGAAGAATACAAAGAAAGGGAGAAATTAAGTCCCTGCTCTCAAGGAGCTCACAGTCTAATTAGGGAAACAACATTAATAATGTACAAAAGATAAAACATGGGAAAGTTACTGTGATGAGAAAAAAAGGTGCTAGTGGTAAAGCCTGATGATGATTTCCTCCAATTTCTTCCAGATTATATAAACCCCATGTGTATATTTAAACCTTTCTAATGAAGGAAAGGAAGTAGAAGAAATGAGGAAGCTGAAAACTGTATAGAAAATTAAGAAAACATTTTTAGGTACCTGCTATGGACCAAGATTGCTCAACTTGGAGCCAGGGAGAACTGAGTTCAAGTGTGGCCTCAGACATTTACTAATTCTGTAACCCTGAGAATGTCACTTAACCATGTATGCCTCAGTTTCCTCATCTGTCAAATGAGCTGGAGAAGGAAATGACAAACCACTCCAGTATCTCTGCCATGAAAACCTCAAATGGGGTCATGAATTGTTGGACAGGACTGAAAAGAACTGAGCAACAATGAATCTAGAACTATTTTAGGTGCCTAAGATATTGAATGGACCTGTAATTTTATTAGTATCTAGAATCATCCAGGTAGGACAGTAGTAGAATGCTGGGCTTAGAGTAAGGGAGACCTGAATTTATATTCTGCTTCAGAAATTTACCACATGATCCTGAGTAAGTCACTTAACCATTGTCTGTCTCATTTCCCTCATCTGTAAAATAGGGATATTAATAGTGTCTATCTCCCAGTATCATTGTGAGATAAAATATGAGATCTTAACCTGAGGTTTATGAATTTAGATAGAAAGAAATTATTTTTAACATAATTGATTTCTTTTGTAATTCTATATATTTTGAGCATTTAAAATATTCATCTGAAAAGGGTTTAAATATGATATATATGTATATATAGGCATATTCACAAAATGCTACATATATTATATATATACATAAGTGCACATAGTATATGTGTATAGTATATACACATATGTGTTCTATATTTGATACCCATGCATATATATACAATATACACATATATATACATATATGTATGTGTGTATACATATGTGTGTACATATGGCAGTTAGGAGACCCTGGAGTCAGGAAGATTCTTCTTCTTGAGTTTAAATCAGACCTAAAACACTTACCAGCTGTGTGACCCTGGGCAAGTCACTTAACGTTGTTTGCCTCAGTTTCCTCATCTGTGCAACAAGCTGGAGAAGCAAATGGCAAACCACTTCAAATAGGTTCATGAAAAGTGAGACATAAGACAAGTATCCAAAGGAGAGTGGAAGGGTAAGGGACAACCACCTTAGTAAGGCAGACTGGGCAAAAGAATACAGGAAAATAAAATCAAAACTGAGAGGGGACATGATTGAAGCTTACAAAATATCAAGGAACAGGCTAAGTAGACTTATTTTCTAAATACTAGAACTAAATAACTAGAAGTTACCCCTGAAATTTGAAAGAAGTCATTTTAGAAACAAGGTTGCAGGAAGGAAACTAGTCATCTTTGTTAACTAAGAGTTATATAGATCTGAAGTATAGATCAAGTTAAAAAGAGTTTAGATACATTTACATAGATTTTATAGGTACCTTGGAAATGAGGAATTCTAATTTAAGCATAACTCCAGGAGCTCCTAATTGTGTCTAGAATGAACTAAGACCCTCCTGCTTGGCAGCGGCTTGAAAGTCCTTCACAGTCTGACTTGTGGTTCTCTATACACAGGATTCTAATTCTTATCTCCCTGCATTGATACATTATCCCAAATCCCTTCCCTCCACCCTCCCCCACACACACATACACATATACCTCTCTAGAATCACAAGCTTCCTTCCAAGAATAGTTAAAGTGATACATTCTACCAAAGTAAATTGGTACTTCCTCTGCCTGAGGCATTAAGAGGTTATATGACTTGTCCAGGGTCATATAGCCCACACGGAACAAAGACAGTCCTTAAATCTTAGATGTTGCTTACTCTGTGGTCAACTCTCTACCCAGTTTTCTTTATGCCAAATTTTCTTTACTTTGTTACTTACTTTAAATTGTCTACTTATTTTTTTTTGCATTTGCATATTTTCCCCCACAAAAGAATCTGAGTTTCTTGACATCGCCGGATATTTTTTGTCTTTGTATTCCCAAAGTCTAGCATAGTGTCTGGTACATACTAGATATGTGATAAATGTTTGTTAGACAAGAGCAACTAATATTTCTATAGTTTGCCTTGTCCTTTTCACTCATATTGTCTCATTTGTTGTTCCTCTCAACAATCCTGTGGGATGAGTATCAAAATTATCTCAGTTTTACAGTAGAACTCAGAAAAATTAAGAGTTTTGCCAGAATCACACCATTAATAAGGAACTGAGTCATGATTTAAACTCAGGTCTTCCTGACTCCAACATCCTCTCTACTATCAAACCTAGCTGCCTCATGGACAAATGAATGATTGCCAGTATCAGAGAGTGGGAAGAAAGAACCATTGGTCTGACCAAAGAATGTTTCTGTTTTAAATCAGTAACCAGGTAGGTGAAAATTTTCAAGTTGTTTATTCATTCAGCAAATATTTATTAAGAATCTGAGGTGACCAGCAGTTACCTCAAGCTCTGGGATCCTAAAATGTTTCAGGAAAAATAACCTGTTATTAACCAAGATCTTCTAAATACCAGACCCCATTAAGCCTTTGGAGATGGCCCCCAAATCCAACCACAGATCTTCATTAGATCTCTATAAATAATCTAGGACGGTGGTTCTTAACATGGGTTTCATGAAATTTTTGTTTGTTACTTTTACTTTGATAATCATGTTTCAATATAATTATTTTCTTTTATAATCCTATATTTTTATGCATAATAAAACCATTATTTTGAGAATGAATCCATTGGCTTCACCAGTCTGACAAAGGCATAACTCTAACCTGAACATAAAGTTTAGAACTCTTGCTCTAGTCAGAAATTCTATTGCTGGGTAATGGTAAAGAGAGATCTCAGTAAGAATCAGAAACCATTCTATATGTTTAAGTGAAAAATAGGAATGGATTGGCCCATAACTAAGGCAAATATGCTGTTTCCCCAAGGGCATTTGATGTAGTATGCAGAGGTCCCCTAGCCATGTTTCTTATAGTTCCTTTTAATTCCATGTGTGCCAAATCCTAATGGAAACTAGAAATATTATGCATGTAACACCCATGAAATAATTCATAATTATCCCCTCAAAAGTCGTGTCCTGTCAGAATTTAAAAATCCACTTAGGGCTTTTCTCAGCTAGGAGGCTTTACCTCATGTTTCATTGACTCTGGGAGTTGATACACTTTCTGGCTTGGCAGAGTTCTGAGGCAGATTCCATACAGATCAAGAATTCAGCATGCTGCCAACTCAATGACACTTGTGTGGGGCCATGCAAAGGGTGTGACCACCAAGGCAGCTACCATAGGCACACTGAAGGGGGCTTAGTCTGG
The DNA here is from genome assembly GCF_016433145.1 of Gracilinanus agilis. Classification (NCBI taxonomy): domain Eukaryota; kingdom Metazoa; phylum Chordata; class Mammalia; order Didelphimorphia; family Didelphidae; genus Gracilinanus; species Gracilinanus agilis. The sequence goes on along the minus strand of NC_058131.1, from coordinate 130,425,139 downwards.
CTGTCCTCCACAAAATGTTGTTTTGGCTATCCTCATTTCCTTTAGCTAGCAGCAGCCACACCTACTCCCCTAACTGAATCTAGTGGTGACCTGCTGGCTGTGCTCCCTTCTCTTTTGCATCTAGAAGCTGTAATGGGCACCTTTCCACTCTGCCCAAATACCATTACACTTGGATACTGGTTTATTATTGAGCAGGGGAGTGCCCCCAGACAAATCACCCATGGCCCTAAATGGGTTTCCTATTTATCTCTTACCATGAAGACAATCCAAAGGATTTTAGAGTTGGCAGTACCCCCAGAGACCATATAGTTTTATAGTTGGAAAGGACCATTTAGACAATAACTGTAGTTTTACAGATGAGGTAACTGAGGCACCAAGAGATTCAGCGATATACCGAGGCTTGCATTGGTTAGTTCTGGAATCCTGAATTGAAGCCAGTTATCCTGATTCCTGATTCATTGCCCTTTTTTAACCAAACCACATTGTTGGTCACCTTCTATTTCAAGCTTCCAAACTACACCTCAACTACCCTATTCCTAAAAGTTAGCAGAGAAAGCTCTCACTCACTCTCCCTCTGGAATAATTCTTAAAATGAATGATCATGGAAAATGTTATTAGTCTCAAAAGGATCTGTACAGAATCAGTAAAGCTCAGGGCTGGCTGTTTATGGCACAGTCATATTCTGAAGAAAATGCTTTTGTTGGAGACAGGAAGCTCGGCTTACTGCTCAGGGTACACAGCTCCTTCACCACATTATTTTGTACTATTTCATACAGGGGAAATTCGAGGAATACTCCATGGCTTTTCTTTGTCTGGTAAATAGCAAGGTTAGCAGTTTACTGACCACTGGATTGCTCTTTTTGGTTTTGGCATTAGACTTGACCTTACACAGACATATGAGGAGGATAAAACATTTCTTTTTCCCAAAAAAAAAAAAAAAAAAAAAGATCTTTCTTCTTTGTTCCAACTGAGGGTGGGGGGAATCCTCTACATGATTACAGAAAAGGTCAACTCCTTAAAAGTATTGAATTAATGGACAAATACATGCTACATTTTTCTTCTCCCATTAATCATTTTAAGTATGATAAAAGGCTAAAAAGCCTGTAGTACCCATCTATCCACATTCCAAGACAGACTCCAGTTACCCTGGCATTTTAGAGCATCTCTAGAAATGATAGCCCATCATTTGAAGTAGATTGAAGACATATTCAATATATTCCAATCACTCCATTTACACTAAATTGTCTGATCATCTGGCATATAGTCAGGCAGACCTTGTAACCAGTCTGATATTCCTATATCTCATTTGCTATAAGTTAGAATGCTGTGGACTACATAACATGGCTCTGGACAGCTGAGATAACAAAGCAATGGCCTGGAATGCACACACACACACACACACACACACACACACACACACACACACACTCACTCACTGTTTCAACATTCCCTGTTATTCCAAGATGCTTTGGCACTTGTGCCTTTTTCCTTTACTTTCCTAAAAACGGGGAATCTATTCCTTGTAGAAAAGATTTTTTTTAATTCTAAGGCTTTAGAGATTTATTTTAAAAAGCAGTTTAGTTCCTCATTAATCTAATAGCAAAGTATTTTTGATTTACAACAGACAAATCTTCTGATATCCATTAGGCACACAACAAAAATAAAGTTCAAAAATTAAAAATGGGTGATGTCTTTCTGGCAATGGTTAGCTGAAATCAGCCAATGGCAGACCTGTCCAACTGGACAGAAAACAGCCCCATTCTTTCTGTGTGTTCTGTTCACTTTTGTGCCTGTGTTCCAGATAGTCTGCATTCATATGCATATATTTTTATATTAAATCTCATTCTGCAGATGGTATGGTCCAATTTGAACATTTATAATTCCATTTCCCTCGTGTCCCACAGAAAGCCTCATTCACACCAAAGTTATTTCAAAAGTGAGAAAGAATGTTATGGCAGGAATCAAAGCCAACACTGCCATACAATCAGGCTGGAACCATTTTCACACAGAAAATCCAAATGGAGAGGCATTGTAACTATCTCCCCTTTGCTCCAGCAGAATGTAAATTCCTTGTTCAAAATGAACATTTTCATTTTTTTCTTTTTTATGCCTGGCATTTGGCACAGTGGCACATACCCAATAGTGAATCCATAAATGTTTGTTGAATTCAATTGCATTTTTTTCTGTTTTCAATAGCATCCAAATGAAATCTGCTAAAGGACTTTTAGTTACTCTACTATTTGCTTCTTTCTGAATAATTTTTCTCTCCACATCTGTTTCACTTTGCCCCACGTCTTCAAAACCCCCTAACATCCACTTTCTCCATGAGCATATGATACTGATAGTAGCAATGAATTTAGCCCTAAGTCAACCAGCTACCTAATCGTGCTAAAAAACTGGACTTAGAAGTTGGTCCCTCCTCCTTAGAATATGAACTTTTTCAAAACAGGCATGTGGCACCAAATGCTAACACTTACTCTATGTCAATGTCTAACTTATTTGTAACCTCACAGATGGTTATATTTCTTACTGAAGTAAAGATTTGAATCAATTCATATCTTCTCAGTCTAAGCAACTCTTGTCCATGTCCTGCCATAAATCTTTCATAGAGCATCCAACCATCATGGTAGAAGTCTTCTTAGAATTCTCCTACACAGACAGGTTCAAGGGCTAAACATTGGGTGTCCCTCACTCTAGCTACATGATCATTCTACTCTCATTATCAGTAATACATAATTTCAGTTATAAATATTTACATCACTTTTAGCATCATTGCATTTTAATCAATAAATACGACTCTAGGTCAATGAGGAACTAAGCTAGATTCTTATAAATTTCTGTATTTATTGGTAATATGTCATAATCTTTCCATACTATGCCTCTCTTCCCTTTGAGGGAACAGTAATTTTGATTCTCTAGAGATTATGGAATTATATGATTTGAAACAATATAACATCCAGGGGAATAGTGATGTTAAAAAGAAAAAAGAAGTGTTTTCTTATTTTAAGAAGGCTGGGGTCATTGAAAATTCTGGGTAATTTCCAAAATTCAGAACAATCTGTTCTCTTGATCTTTCTTACATATGCATTATGTATGTATGCAAAATATATGAAATCAGAATGAAACTTTGCATTCACATAAACAGGTCTGTTGCCATTTAATTCATTCTCATAATTTCTGTTTCTGGATCATTCTTGATTTGTAAGATCCTTCAGAGCAAGGGAGCACAACTTCTCAGACTTTTAATGTAGAGGCAGTTTGGCATGAAGGGAAAAATACTAACCCCTGGATTGAAAGGACCTGTGTTGGGGCTAGGTAGGTGGCCAGTGGAGACAGTTCCAGAGATGAGAGGTCCTGGATTCAAATTTAATTTCAGATACTTTCTAGTTGTGTGACTCTAGACAAGTCGCTTAACCTCCATTCACTTGCCTTTAACTCTCTTCTGCCTTAGCATCAACATATAGTGTTGTTTTTAAAACAGAAGATAGGTTTTAGGGAGGGGGTGGGGGGAAGGACTTGTGTGTAAGCACCACCTCTTATAGGCTCTAGTCAAGTAACTGTAACTGAGCAACATACTCTAACCAATCAGAATTGGGTAAATCTTTCTGTGTATATGTTGTTTTCCAATTCAAAGAAGAGGCCTTCCAATTCTCTATGTTTCAGTTATTTCGTTTAAAAAACAAGAAGAAGAAAACCAGTAATTTATAGCAATGCCGTGATGAAAACATTTTGAGTACTCCAAAATGCCATATAAATGTGAAATCTTTTCAGCAAGACCACGAACTGCAGCATATCCATCTATTACTTGCTTGCATACACACACATATACACACACGTGGTTTAAAGCACAGCTCTAATGATATGGATGATTAGGGAAGGACTATGACATAGTGAATAGAGACAGTCCTGGAATCAGGAAAATTGAATTTCAAGTCTTACTTCTGACCCATTTTGTCTGTGTGACCCTGGGCAAGTCACTTACTTTCTCAACATCCCAAGGAATTATCTCATATGGTACATGGCTGCATGATTGACCATCTAGAATAGAAAGAATCCCTCTGTCAATGAAATCACAATCATAACCCCCTCCTCAGAAAAAAACAAACAAACAAGAAAAGAAGGTCATATGGCAAGAGACTGACCACTTGAACATTATATTGTTATCCTTGATATTATTAAAAATGACCATAAGGAACGTCCAAAACATCATGTAGATCTTCTCTGATGGAATTACCAGAAGACACAGATAAAGATTACATACAGGGTGTGAGGCCCTGGAAACATCAGTCATGAAAGAAGTACGCATATCAGTGAGACCACTAATACATCTCTGTTTATACTATATCTACCAGACAATGCTGCTCCTTTCATGGCTCTGTTCCATGAATATTCATCAGCAAAGAGGAAACAAAGACTAGCCAATCAGTTCAACTTAGAAAAAAAATAAAGTTAAATGTTTCAAAGTGCAGAGAATATATATATATATATATATTCATATAAATATAAAGTAGACAGGACCAAATCTAAATTAGCATCTCCTTTCTTCAAAGACAATGTTTGAAAGAGGCCAAGAGGCTGTATTTACATTTTATGTATAGTATCTAAGGATGCACATTACTCTGTTTGTCTTAGGACCCTCGAGTTTAATGATCTTTCTAAAACACCAAGTGAAGCCTATGGAGATGGCATTACAGGCTCCAATTACAAAGGCAAAAAGATGTGAATGTGAGTCTGTGAAGGCAACCACAATATAATCTACTTCTGGGTTGTTCTCTGCTTGGAGAACGCTTCAAGAACGTCTTTTTGAAAAAATATTTCTTACAAAGGAAATGGTTCAGGATGTAATAAAGACATGTTTTCCAAACTAAATAGATGTGTTTATATCTTGTGGAATAAGAAAATAAACATAAAAACAGACAAATCCCCACTTGGGTTCCATGTATAACCCCAGGGTTGGACTGTCTGGCAAAGCTCTTTGTCCTTGGCTCACACTCCTCTTCCAGGTCTCCTCCATCTTCCTTTGGTCCCTAAACTACATCCATCTCTTTCAGGCTCTGTCTGTCTAGGTTTCCAAAATATTTTCTTGGCTTCATTCCTTAGCACCATTCAATAAAATTGTTCGCTACCTTGGGAGTGTATGTAGTAATATAATTTCATAATATATTCCTAGAGTGATATGTCCCAATTCATGTAAACTGGAATTAGATCTCTCAATGAGCTCATGAAGATGGCCAGGAAGTGGACAAAGATTACATCACTGTCTGAAGATGAAGCCATCATGGCAATGTCTACTTAGGGAAGGTCCATTTCAATGGCAAACAGAAATTCACTGAGATCAGAGCTGCTGCATCTTCCTTCCTTCCTTTTGTTTTTCCTTCATTTAAATATCTCAAACTTTTTATGGATGGGTGTGGAAAAGGAAAGAGAAAAATGTCTTCTTGGCTGGAATTGTTGGGTGGAGAGAAGAATTTGGGTCTTTTGCTTTTTTTGAGTTGTTGTTTTTTCTTTCCATAAAGCTATCACAAAGCCCTGGTGAGAAAGAAGTGTGCAGATGAGCACTGATCTTACAATCATAAGACCAGGATTCAAAGCCTAATTCATTTACTAATAAAATATCCTGGTCAAGTCACTGAACTCCTTGAATTTCTACTTCTATTTCTATAAAAGGGAAAGAGAATCCTGACATAGTGGACAGAAGACAAAGAGACCTGGGTTCAAATCCCATCTCTAATATACTGCCTATGCGAACCTGGGCAAGTCACTTATTCTCTAATTTCTTTTAGTCACTTTCTAAGTTTTTAAGTTGCAGCAATGGTAGTGACCTGAATTGGCAGAAGGAGGTTCCTCACCTGAGAGTTCCCTATTCTCAGGTACCATTCCCATCGTCTCTATCCTTTAAAAGGGGGATGAATGATCATATTTTAAGTATCTGCTTCATTAAGTTAATGTGAGGTTCAAATGGGGATAATATATCAAAAGTGTCTTGTAAATATAAAATGGTAACCTATTATTAAAAATAAACGAGTGTCTCCCAGTAGTCAATGGAAGAAGTACATGGTAGGTATAAGTAGGCTATAACACGCAACTGATCTATAAGCATCCATTAAGAACTTACTCTGTGTTTGACACCATGCTTGCTTCTAGGAATACAAATACAAAAAAGGAGGCCATCTAGGCTTTCAGTAAGCTTATATTCTAATGGAGTTTTAGTCTAAGCATTCAGTAATTGTGAGCAAAAAAAAAAAAAATGTCTCCCACTACCACCCAGTGAAATTAATCTACTCGGTTTTGGTCTTGTCTCAGGGATTGGTGGTTGAAGAAATGCACTCTTCCTCCTAGTAATAATCATAATAATGGTAATCATAAAAACTATCTTTTGTTTAATAATTTAATATTTACAAAGTACCTCATGTATATTATCTCATTTCGTCTTTTATGCATTTACTCATTTACCTCATTTACTAATAAGGAAAATGAGGTTGAGATTAAATAATTTACATTGGGTGATAATACCTAGTAAGAGTTGAAGTGGAATTCAAACTCGGGGTTTCTTCAGGTGGGATCCAAACTCAGGTGTCACTAGCTCATCAGGGCCTGCCGAAAAAGTCATATAGGCACAAGAAATACAAAAGATGCCATCAAATAGATGTGACTAGAAAAAGTGATAACCGATTGACATACTACATGCTACATTGATGCCATTTCAAGAGAGCTAGAAGGGGACAGCTAGGTGGTTCAGTGGTTTGGAAGTCAAGTCTAGAGATGGGAGATCCTAGATTCAAATTTGGCCTTAGATATTTCCAAATACCATGTGACCCCAGGCAAGTCATTTAATCCCCATTGTCTAGCTTTTACCTCTCTTAGGTCTTGAAGCTAACACAGAGTATTGATTCTAAGATGTTAGGGAGATAAGGAAGAAGGGGAAAAGGGAGGCAAGGAGGGAGAGAGTGAGAGAGAGAGAAGAGAGAGAGACAGAGAGAGAGAAAGAGAGAGAGAGAGAGAGAGAGAGGGAGAGAGAGAAAGAGAGAGAAGTACACAAGAGAAGTGCACAAGAGGAAAGTCCTATTTGAATCCCTCTATGGAGGGTTGTCAGAATAGGCAGGCATGAATGGGTTGCAATTTAAATCATTTGAGAAACTGTCCATATTACTGAAGTCACAGATCCATCAAAGTATGTTTTCAATTTTATGAATTAATGTTTACAAAGTACTTTTTATATATTATCTCATTTGATCTTTATTATCTCACTTATCTTTATCATGTCTAGCAGATTAAATCTATAAGTAGCATATTAAATCTGGTCATATTTGGGCAGATCTCTCTTTTTATGTCATTATTCTTTAAATTCAATTAAGAATCTTCCAACTGTATATTTAAGCAATTGTTGTGGCTTAAATTTTCTCACACTTACCTATTCATCATATTGGTATAAATGCCTCACTAATCTTTTTTTTAACTGCAATATAGCATTCATTGCATCATCATTACATTGTCACTCTGGAATTGCCATGACCATATTTGGTGGTGGTGGTTTGATATTGCCAAATAGCCTCCTTGGCATTATTCTCTCATTGGAACTTGGCACCCAGAGGCTTTCAAACCATTGTTGGACCATTGTCTTGAGATCAAACTATTTGCTTAGACTTGATCGGACATTACTGCATTTCCGCCAGTTTTCAGCTAAGAATGGCAATTGGATCATCCACCCCAAAGCCTGCAAACATTGCAAAACCAACCTTTCAAGATCTTAATTCTGATCAAAGAAACTACATAAATTCAAAGTGTCAATCAAAAGGCAGTTTGGCTAACAGTTGGCTCTGGTCGCTTTCCTGCATTTTCACGGCCCATTTTGGCAGGGGAAAATGTTCCAAAAGGAATTGATGGGGGAAGGGGACAAGAAACAGAAAAGAAGGATTATTGTTTTTGAATATCCATCATAACAGAGAACACAAAAGATAATATGAGTCAACAAAAGGGCTGCTTTAAATTCAGAGACAGCATGGTTGTCCAGTAAGGCAAAGAATGGGGACAAGGCTTGAATGGAGGAAAATAAAGGTTAAAGAAGAAGAAATTACAGTCAAAAGAAAAAAATATTGTACCACAGGAAATAGAGCACTTGGAAAATTGCCAGAAGGTGTGGTCACTCAATGACAGATGGACAAAGTTAGGAGGAGTCAGAAAATAAAAGTTAAGCCTTTATTACTAGACTTATTGAGGTATAGTGTTTGTTGTTTTATAAGATGTCAAGAATTTCTCCCACGATCTATTCCATCTTTAGCAATCAATTTTATAACTGGGTTAAAGGATCCATGCCTTTCAAACTTACAAAGGCTTTAAAATCATACAGCTATTGTTATTAGACTTATTGTTAAGGCAACACCCAAGACCCTATCAATACCATCACAGTAGCGAAATTAAACTTAGTGGGCATATTCTTTGTCGTTTGGATTAGCTCTCTGGGAAGGGGAAGGGGAAGAATACTTGGAAAAATTCTGGTGGTATAAAAAGGGGAAAGAAATATATATATATCAATAACATTTTATTTTAAAAACTGAATGGGAGTATTTTAAGTAATCATTTTGGTAGGGAAATTTCAGGCGCTCTGCTATAAAACATTGTTCTGGCTTCAGTAATGAGGTCATGGAAACCAACATTTTGTCTTTAGTGACCTTATTCTAAGAGATTCCTGCTAAAAGGGAAAGGAAAATTCTAAAGAGAACTGAGAAGATTCTGAAAGGGTGAGCAGTCAGAAAAAGTAAACATTTATTCCCAATTCATGAGCTCTTTGGGAACTTCAACAGTTCTCTTGCTATTAAACACTTTAACATTTCTACCATATGCTGGGTATCTCCTCTATTGGTTCAAGAATTGAAAATGTCACTCACACATCACATGAAGAAAACAGCTGCAGAATCCTCAATACTTTTGGAAGAAAAACAACAATGGTTCCATTCACTAGATTTTCACAATAGAAATACATTTCGAAGAAGTATTTGAACATGTAGAAGGGGTAATATGAACTTATCTTTACTAAATTACAACTACATATATGACATATTTTATTAATCATATATATATACATAATTTTAAACAGTTTTACTGTCAAGGAGAATAATATGTGACTAGAACAAATAGATCAATCAAACAATATTTATGTAGTACCTACTATGTGCAAGAAATTTAGGAATTCAAAAGGCAAAGTGAGCTCCATTGAGGAGCTCATAATCTATCAGGGAAGACAAAATGTACAATCTATTTACAAAAGATACAGAGGGTGGTGGAGGTATCAGGAAAGACTTCATGTAGAAAGTAGTGTTCAAGTTAACTCATAGGGAAACCTGAGATTCTCAGAGTTGGACACAAACATTAAACTTCAGTATAAGCTATCAAATTAGAAATACCAATTTGGAGGGTAGGAATACACATAATATGAAAACTAGAAATGAAAACCCTTGATTTCCCAATAAAATTCATTCTGAAATGCAAACACAGCTACATGATTTCAGAAGCAGACCTCTGAGATTGACTGGAAACAAAGAAAATTATAAGGATATGACATGTTTTTGCCTCTCTTCCATTTGGTCCAGGCAGTTCTTACAGACTTTTAGCTATAAACTAATCCTAAATGATATCTGAATAAAATGTCAATTATATTGATTTCAATAGAATTTATTTTCTTTGTAAATCAGTGTAGTTTATGTATTTTAAAAAATTAGTCTGAAAAATATTCTATAGCTTTTACCAGACTGCCAAAAGGATTCATGAAATACACATTTTTTAAAAAATGGTTAAGAACCCCTAGACTAGACAAAATCTATGACCTTATTTCATGTAAGACACTCACTGGTTGTATTTCTTTGATTCTAATCAATGTCATCCTAATGAAGTTGGAAGCTCAGATTCTGTGGACGGTTATTAAAGACCTTCTGTTATTTCAGACTCTAGCCTAGCTATTTGGGCAGATCTACTCGGTTTCACCCATCTATTCCTTGTTCACTCCTTATTCCATGTCTTTTCTCACCCTGATCCTTATGTACCTGAAATATAGTGCCCCCACCATTCCTCTCCACTATCCCAATTCTACATTCCTTCAGATAGAATATGTCCCAAGTCCAACCTCTTCAAGAAGCCTTGCAATCTCTCAGTTTGTTTAAAGCAGTGATAGTCCATAACCCTCATTATAATAATGCATTGCTTTGTATTGAATTCACTTTATGTACAAATGTCTTAAATTTCTGATAATAATGTGAGTTACTCTAGGACAGAGTGTAGGTCTTGGACTTTTTTCTACTCCTCATGTAGTAGGAAGGTTGAAAATATATAAAAGGAATGCACATTTAAAATGATGAGTGAATAAAAGAACTTATCCTCATATTGGAACCAACAAGGTCATGTTAATACAAAGGATTAAAACATTTATCAAGTTCAATACATGTTTAACACTACATGAGGTACTAAAAAATGATGCAAGAAAGCAGATGAGATAATTGGTAGTCTGAGAATTTTGCAATCCTTTCCACTGCCATCCACCCCCCTAACTATGTTTAGTGCCTTCTCATTCCTCAGATTACCTTGTTTCTTATTTGTGTATGTGTTGTTTCCTTAGTTCCCACCCATCCCCAATAAAATTTAGGACTGCTTTTCATTTTTGTTTTTGTAGTACCATCACTTTGTCCATAGTAAGTCCTTAATAATTATTGGCTGAATTAGTTTTTTGTTCAAGATAATAATTGGCTACTAATTCAATAAAAATGCTATATGTGAGGGGGCAGCTGGGTAGCTCAGTGGATTGAGAGTCAGGCTTAGAGATGGGAGGTCCTAGGTTCAAATCTGGCCTCAGTCACTTCCCGGCTGTGTGACCCTGGGCAAGTCACTTGACCCCCATTGCCTACCCTTACCACTCTTCTGCCTTGGAGCCAATACACAGTATTGACTCCATGAGGGAAGGTAAGGATTTAAAAAATGCTATATTTGATATAAATCATATTTTACATCAATGAAAAAGTATTTATTAATTACTTACTAAGTATTGATAATACGAAGAAAGATACATACCTCAAGGAGTTCATATTCTCTTTTTTAATTATTTAATTTTTTGATGGTTACACTAAAATTCTCTGGTATTTCATTCCCTCATGCCCCTCCTCACACCATAGAAAGCATCACCTGAAAAAAGTATGTATAAATTAGTCTTTCATATTTTTCTTTATCGGCTTTCTTTGGAGAAAGACTTTAAAAAGTTGTTCTTTTAATATTAATCCTGTAGCTCAATATAATGTTCTTTTGTTTCTACTCATTTCATTTGCTTTCGATACTTTCATGTGGGTGCTTCCAAGTTTTTTTTTAGCCTGCTCATTATTCCTTACAATGAAGTAGTACTATATATTACGATCATATATCACAAGTTGTTCAGTCATTCTCCAATTGATGAGCTGCTTATAAATATTTTGGAACATATAGATCCTTTTCTCTTTACCTTGATCTCCTTGGAAAACAGTCCCAAAAGTGGTGTTGCTGGGTCTAAGGATATACAGTTTTATAACACTATGGTCAAAATTCCAAATTGTTCTTCAAAATGGTTGGATCAGTTTGCAATTCTGCCAACTGTGTGTTAGTATCCCCATTTTTCTACATCCTCTCCAACATTTTTCATTTTGCCAATTTTAACCAACCTGATAGATGTGAAATATCTCAGAATTGTTTTGATTTGCATTTCTCTAATCAGTAGCCATTTTGATTATTTTTTCATATGGCTTTTATTTTCTTAATCCCGAAACTATCTATTCATATCTCTTGACAATTTTTCAATTGGAGAATTACTCATATTCTTATTATTTTGACAAAGTTCTCTATAGATTTTGGATATGAAACCTATATCTGAGAAACTGTCCATAAAAATTCATCTCTAATTTCCTGCTCTCCTTCTAATCTTGGATACATTCTTTTTATTTGTACAAAACCTTTTAAATTAATGTAGTCAAAATTATCCTTTTTAATATATCACAATGTTCTTTATCTCTAGTTTATTCATAAATTCATCTCCTATCTATAAATCTGATAGGTAATATATTCCCTGTTCTCCTAATTTGCTTATGATGTCTCCCTTTATATCTAGGGCATGTATCCATTTTTATCTTATCTTAGTCAATGGTATGAGATATTGGTCTATATCTAGTTTCTGCCAAACTACTTTCTAATTATCCCTGCAATTTTTGCCAAATAGTGAGTTTATTTCAAAAACTTGGATCTATACTTTTTGTCAAATACAAGGTTACTATAATCTTTTACTACTATTTTTTGTATGTTCTAGTGCACTGATTCTTCACATTCTAATGAGACAATATATAATTAACTAGGTACTGTATATTCAGTGTAGTGGAAAGTCATCTTAGAAGGGAGGATCCTAGAGGACTGATAGGGAAGGAGATGGGAAAAGATCTCCTTAAGAAAGGTTTCCACTAAAAGAGGGAGGAAGGAAAAAAAATATTCTAGGTAAGGAAAATTGATGGAATTACAGGTATTGGAGATGTACAGATAAGGCAGATATAGAATCCTGTGTGAAGAACACCAAGTAAGACAGTATTTCTTTCTTTTTTTATTTTTTATTTTTAAAATATTTTTCCATGTTAAAGATTTCATTTTCTTTCCCTCTCTTTTTCCCCCCTCCCCTCCTGGATCCAATAAGCACTTCTACTAGGTTATACAAATGTTATCACTTATACCTATTTCCATATTATTCATTTTTGCAATAGAGCAATCTTTTAAAACCAAAACCCCAAATCATATATCCATACAAAATGAATGCTACGTCATTTGTTTTTCTTCTGTGTTTATAGGTCTTATGGGATTGTCCATTACATTGTATTGTTCCACAATGTTTCACTTTCTGTGTATAATGTTTTCTTGGTTCTGCTCAATTCATTCCTGATCAGTTCCTGAAGGTTCTTCCAGTTCATATAGAAATCCTCCAGTTTATAATTCCTCACAACACAATAGTATTCCATCACCATCAGATGCCACAATTTGTTCAACCATTTCCAATTGAGGGACATCCCCTCATTTTCCAATATTTTGCCACCACAAAGAGTGTGGCTATGAATACTAAGGGCATACCTTCTTTTAAAGCTCTTTGGGCATAGTTTCAAATTGCCTTACAGAATGGTTGGATCAATTCACAACTCTACCAGCAATGTATTAGTGTCCCAATTTTGCCACATCCCCTCCAACATTTATTATTTTCCTTTACTTTCATGTTGGCCAATCTGCTAGGTGTGAGGTTGTACCTCAGCACTGTTTTGATTTGCATTTTTATAATTATGAGAGATTTATAACACTTTTTCATATGCTTGCTGATAGTTTTGATTTCTTTATCTGAAAACTGCCTATTCATGTCTCTTGACCATTTGTCAATTGGGAAACTGGGAAATGACTTGATTTTTTGTACAATTGACTTAGCTCCTTATAAATTTGAGAAATTGGGCCTTTGTCAGAAGTTTTATAATATTTTTTCCCGATGTGTTACTTCCTTTCTAATTTTGGTTACATAAGACAGTGTTTCTAAAACCAAAAGTGAATGAGAGTAAAGTATAAGAAGACAGGAAAGATTATGAAGACATTTAAATGCCAAATAGGAGTTTATATTTAATCTTGGAGGTATTGGGGAAGCACTAGGATTTATTGAGAAGAGGGTGATATGATCAAAAGGCTTTAAGAAAATCAGGGGGTGAGAGGCTAGATGGCTCAAAGGATTGATAGCCAACCCTAGAGACAGGAGGTCCTGCATTCAAATCAGGCCTCAGGCACTTCCTAGCTCTGTGACCTAGAGCAAGTCATTTCTTAACCTCCATTGTCTACCTCTTACCACTCTTCAACCTTGGAACCAATACACAGTATTGATTCTAAGATAGAAGGTAAGGGTTTAAAAAATCATTTTGGCAATTAAATACAGAATTAATAGGAGTTTGGAGGTACTTGTAGCAGAGAGGCCAATTTGGAAACTGAAAATCTTGTTCATAACTAATTTCCACGAATTCACCACAATGAATGATGATTCATATCTTTTTTTAAATATTGAAGACCCCGAAGCTGAAGAACCTCTTTTTCCTCCATAAAGTACATAGCATAGTTAATGATGTGGATGTTCCAAGAAAATATTGAACCATTAGGTGAAGTCTTTTGCCACTGGCATAGGTTTAAGAAGATCTCCAATGATGAAAGTAAGGTATGAAAAAAAAAAGCAAAATCTTTTCAGAAAGGCCTAAGGGTTGTTATTTATTCCTCTGCTATATGGCTTAGGCTTCTGAAAAGGCATCATCTTTTTGAAGTGGAAAAAACAGTGAGAACACCAGTTTAAAAAAAATATCTGAGGCAACTAGGTAACTCAGTGTCTAGAGATCTAGGCCTGGAGTCAGGAGACTCCAAGTTCAAATCTGAAAACAGACACTTCCTTGCTCTGTGACCCTGGGCAAGTCACTTAACCCAAAGTGCCTAGTATCAATTCTAAGACAGAAAGTAAGGGTTTTTTTAATGCTAACTATTTCTATGAAGAAAAAAATGTTTGTTGGAACATTTAAAATTGGTGGGGGGAAAGCCTCATTTAGACAGTTGATATTCTCTTTTTCATTCCAGGTGTTATCAAAACCAATTTCAGAAAAAGTTTAAGCAAACCTGTACGATCTGTAAATTTTCTTTGATCTGTAAAACATTAATCCAAAAAAATGTTTTGGTAAATTTTGTTTTGATTTGATTTGTTTATTTTTTATTTCTAATGGACCTAAGTAGTAATGACACAAGTGAGGCAGTCTGAGTCATCACTGATAAATATAATGAAAAGTTTAAAACCCTATAAAAGTAGAATATTTCATGTTTCTGATGGATCTTGGGTACTTTTTAGTTGAAGAAGAACTTAATCCTGGAAAATAAGACTTTAAATCAAAGAAACATTTTTATAGACTTACAAAACCTTCCCATAAGAAGTGGAAACAATGTAGTAGAGAAGATAATTTAAAGCACTTTGTAAACCATAAAGCACTATGTAATTACTATCTCTATTATTTCATGAAAGTTCGCCACAGCAATAAAGACAAAGTGATACCAAAATGGGAAAATTATTTTTGCCATAAGCCCCACCAAAGAACTTAAAACAATTCACCATTCCTTGAAGCAGCTTGAAATGGAACAAATATATACATATAAAAGGTATGTATTTGCATACATAATTATAAATTTAACACATAACTTCATTGTAGCTGGAACTGCATTATTATTTATTATCAAATATTTTTATTCTTTTCATCTATAAAATTTATTTTTTTAATATGGGAATCCATAAACCAGAACCATCGTGAACCCTTAACAGAAACTAAATAGAGGTGTGTCCACTAGAAGAGAATAGCATTACTAAAAAAAATATCTAAAAAAAGCCAATTGTTGACTTTTTCTATCTCATGTGATCATCAGTATAAGTTAATAAGATTTGCTGGGCCATGTGACCTCAGACAACTATTTAAGAAAATACATTTCAGAGGAATTGCTGAACTTCATTGCTAGATTGAGTTCCCACAATGAGAATTTCCTAATCATGAGTCATCATTGGGAGGTTAAATGACTTGCCCATAGCCACACAACTAGTATGTATCTGGGATAGAACTTGGTCCCAAAGGCTTCCTGAGGTCAAGGCTTTTTGTTGTTGTTGTTCAATCATTTCAGTCATGACCCTATTGGGAACCAAAGATATTAGAGTGGAATGCCATTTCCTTCTGCAGCTCATTTTACAGCTGAGGAAAATGAAGCAAACAGGGTGTAGTGACTTGCCCAGGATCACATAACTAGTAAATGTCTAAGGTCAGATATGAACTTGGAGCTTCCTGACTCCAGGGCTGGCATTCTATCCTAGTTGCTTGTATTCAGATACCTGAGTTTTCTTTATACCCTTAGAGACCTATAATATATAAAGTCTCAAGAGATTTTAATTACCAAATGTTTTTTTCTGACAAAATAAATGGAGCTTTCCTCCAAACTTGGAATATTGAAGATGAATAAACTGCATGACACAAGTAGACCTATATACATTATTCTCTAGGTCTATGAGTCAATACAATAAATACTGGTGGTTAAAAACCACCATTTGTTAGGTCATTTGCCCTGAATATAACACACCAGCAAACCCCTATAAATAGAAATTTTCCCTCAATCATATGCAATTATAATAGAAATTCATAATGATGATCCTGAGATAATCATTCTAAAATCCTCCTGAATTATTAAAGAAATTGGGAGAATTATTTGTTTATTGTTTTAACTAAAATTTAGTTTAAGTATATCGCTATATTCAAATACTTTAAAGCTCCATCTATGTATCTTTTAAAATAGATTATCTGACATTTCTCAATTAACTAGAATGAATAAGTAACCAAATGAATCCCATTTCTACACTATTTTAGGGAAGTGGAAAGTTGTTGTTAATCCATATATTCAGGTATACTCAAAAAATCATGTCGTGCAAAATGTGATTTTGATGTCCCATCAACAACATCAAACTATTTCTGTGTCTTAAACTCCTTCTGTCCATTATCTGTCCAGCCTTTGTTATCTCTTTACACTCTGGTGAGACAGAGGATTTCCAAGTGACAAGTGATCCTGAAGTGTGTCATCTAACAAACACAAAGGACAGAGGCTAGAGCCTTCAATAACATTACTCACTCTCACATTTGGGGTGACAGTACCAGGGAGCTGGCAGGATGATAGGGAAGGGAGAGGTGAGGAAGATGACCTGTCTTGGAAAATGCAATTCAAATTCTATTACAGAGATTTGAGAAGCCCATCCAAATTTTGGAGACATCTTGGAATCTTGTTGTGTCAAATACTGTTTAAAATAATGTAGGCCACTAGCTAAGGCTAAGGAAACTTTTTCCCCCCCTTCTATCCTCCCTCACTCCCTGTTCAGTAATTTTTTTGACTATTTTAATATTTGTTGTTAATGCGTTTTGAGTTTAGTACCCCCTTAGGCTCAGTTTTTGCATCTTTCGTCAAGTGCTTTGGAAGTCAATTCATGCACATGACTTTTAAATAACAGTTTACCATCTTTCCTCCAAGTGCAGTGAATGCACATTGTTGTAAGGATTGTTGTTTTATCTTGCTTCTATCAAACTCCCCATTGGAGAATGGTGAATATTGTTTCACAGAAGGATGTGGCTAATTCCTAGATATATGAGGTATTAATAGGGCACTAATTTTATTTGTGCTGAGTTTTTCAGACTGAAAGTCTAAAGCTTACAGAATGCATGTGCCTTCAGATTGAAGGCCAAATTAGGAACATCAGACACACAGCAGACAACTAACTTTGGATGTCCTGGTTTTCACTCACTAATTTTAATTTTAAGTCAGACAAGTCAAGTGGAAATGCTATGTTCATTCTCCCAATAACTCATACAATAGAAGACATATTACCTCAGACGTCATCTAGAGGGAAGGATATCAGAGAACTCATAAAGCCGAGGTATCCCAAGACCAACCATAATTATGTCTCATTTGCAACAGAGATCCATCCATTCCACCTCTCTCTTACTTGTACACCACTTTACTACCTCTTAAGAATGGCACTGGTCAATTTACTCACACCAGCACCTTCTATGCAAGAAAATCCATCTTTAAATAGACCTTGTTGAAATGTCTCTTTAAATAGCTACAAAAATAAGTTTTCTGCTTCCAAAGACTAGGGCTAGCTCTGCCCCCATATTTCCCCACTACCCCACACAAATACCACTACACCAAAAATTATTGCTTCTCTTCTTTGTCTGTTGTTGCGGCTGACTCATATTTTAAATACCTCTGAAAGAATTTCCATGGAGTGAAAATTCAAATTTTTTAACAATCATTCTAAATCAGTGATTCATTACACACCATAGTTTTGGTTTATAATGTCTGATTTTGAAGAAGAAACAGATATACATTATGTCCTGTGCTTTGCTCTAGGTTACCTAGCAGGAATTAGAAATTATTTACAAATATTGCCTTGCTTCTGTTATGAGGAAGAGTATAGATGACAGTTTGAAGAAATCTTGGACTTCATGAACATTCCATTATAGAATGAAGACAGGGTTTGATGAGAGAGTGTGGTTTGACCAAGCTGAAGGAAGGAGGTTTTGGCTGTGTGAACTAGCTTTGCCAAATATCCAAGGAGCTGACAGAGTGGGATATCACTGAGGAGAAGAAGATACTTTAATCAACTATCATGGCCTAGGTAGAGAAAGGTCTTAGATATCTGTTGGTGGACAGCAGATTTATCTACCTTACTTCCTAGAGCTTTTGAGGNTCTAGGAAGTAAGGTAGATAAATCTGCTGTCCACCAACAGATATCTAAGACCTTTCTCTACCTATGCCATGATAGTTGATTAAAGTATCTTCTTCTCCTCAGTGATATCCCACTCTGTCAGCTCCTTGGATATTTGGCAAAGCTGGACCACACAGCCAAAACCTCCTTCCTTCAGCTTGGTCAAACCACACTCTCTCATCAAACCCTGTCTTCATTTCATTATGGAATGTTCATGAAATCCAAGATTTCTTCAAACTATCATCTATACTCTTCCTCATAACATTTCCAAATACTACTTAAAACCAAACTTCTTCATGGTTCTTAAATCTCATCAATGATAAATCCTTACTCTCAGAAAACATCATCAATGATCATTTCCAGTGGTTATTTGGATGTTTAAATAGTACAGGCAACAATTCTTACTTTAAAACATTATAAAATGTCAGTTATGATTATTACACATAGGGAAATGTCATGATAATTTTTATAAGACTAACAAAAGTATTGGAAATGCTGTCCTTTGCTGTTTAAAAGTTTTATAAAAAAAAACAAAATAGGCATTATGTTTATTGACCCTGAAGATGACACAAAGCTTGGAGGAATATCTAATGGGCAAATGACTGCATCAGATTCTCAAAAGATATCAACAAGTCAAAACAATGGCTCATATATTCAAAGGTGAAATTTTTATAGATGTGTATATAAAGAAAGATATTGAGGTTCAAAAATTAAGATGGGAGAGATATGAATTGACAACAGTTCATATGCAAAAGACTTGGAATTTTTAGCAAACTACAGTCTGAAAGGGAGTTAATAATACCTCAGAACCACATCTTGAATATCAAGTTCAATTCTGAGTACCACATTTTTGGTAGGAAATTGGCAAATGGCTAGTTAAATAAATATGATTTTGTTGTTGTTTAATCATTTTCAGGCATGTCTGACTCTTTATAATCCTATTTGGGGTCTTCTTGGAAAAGATATTGGAGTGGTTTGCCATTT
Source organism: Gracilinanus agilis (assembly GCF_016433145.1). NCBI lineage: Eukaryota > Metazoa > Chordata > Mammalia > Didelphimorphia > Didelphidae > Gracilinanus > Gracilinanus agilis. Next base: position 130,405,824 of record NC_058131.1, on the reverse strand, counting down.
CATTCTCCAGCTCATTTTATAAATGAGGAACCAAGACAAACAGAGGTAAGTGACTTTCCTGAGGTCACACAGTTAGTAAGTGTCTGATACAGATTAAAACTGATGAACATGATTCTTCTTGATTCCAAGCACTGTCCTCTATCCACTGCATCACATAGGTTCTCCTAATCTGGCTTTATATATTGTCTTATTTGTATCTTACAATTACCTTGTGAAATAGATACTACATGTAATAGTATCTCACTTACTGGTGAAGAAGAGTGACTTGCTCATAGTCAACACAACTAGTCATTATTATACACAGACTTTGAACACAGATATTCCTAACTCCAAATCCTGCTCTCCATTCAATACATGAGAATAGCTCCCAGAATTCACTCAACCAGATAGCTTCACTCCTGAGCTATTACATCCAATCATCATTGCTTTGAAATAGAAAAATATCAAATGCTTTCCCTGCAAAATCACAATAACCTATGTGAATAAGTCTTTTATAGAGTGCTTTGGAGTCTACAAAGGAGTTTCCTCACAAAGCCCTGCAATATATATATATATAATCTAAATATTATCTCCATCAACTAAAAGAGGAAATTGGTTCAGGGGTAGAGGTGGGAGAGGAAGTTCTGCTCTAGCAGAGTTAAGAGTCAATCCCAATGCATTTTTCATAGGGATGTAGTAAATAAAGGGCATTCAGGCTTCAGGTAGCGGGTAGATTAGATGATCTCTAGGATCCCTCCTGATTCTAAATTTCAGTGACTCTTTAGGGAAAGTCATTTGTCCAGGTCCTACAGACTTGGGTACTTTTAAGACTTGGGTACTTTTAAATATGGAAATTGATTACAGAACTGGAGGTATTAGAAACGTGAGTACAGTTTTGAGTAGGGAAGAGAGAAGGGAATAAACATTTATATAATGCTTAGTTTGTGCCAAATATTGTTAAGTGTTTTTTTACAAATATTATCTCATTTTATTGCCACAGCATCCCTATGAATTACATGCTTTTATTATCCTCATCCAACAATTGAAGAAACTGAAACAAACTGAGATTAAGTGACTTGCCCATGGTCACATAGCTAGCACCTGAGACTAGATTTGAATTCAGATCTAGTTTCCATCATTCTAAAATACTAAAATGGCTTAAATACTCACTTCTTGTTTCTTGGTTGGTCCTGTGGCATCTGTGATTTCTTCTACGTAGGGAATCCCCAGCCAGGAAACTCCCAAACATTAGTACACATTAGTAACTTCTCTCTAAATCTTAGAGATTTATAATCCGAGGGATTAAGTGGCCTGACATCTCATTTCCAACCCAGCCATACTCATTTTGGACTCTTTGGCTTTCATCTTTCCTTTTCATGTTGTTTCCCTGCACTGGATTGTTACCTCTTTGAAGGCATATACTGTCTTTCCTTTTCACATCTGTATTCCCAGCACTTAGCACAGTGCCCAGTATTTATAGTAGGTATTTATGGTCATACACCTAGTATATGCCAGAAGCAGACCTTAAATTTGGGGTTTCCTAACTTCAAATTGGCCTATATGAGTGATGCCATTTATGCTACCCCTTACTTGTATTAATGCTTTTGGGTGGCGTTAAGGTGGCATCTTTCAGACATGATCTATATAGAAAAATGCCAAACCAGGGACAATGGCAGCTCAGAAGTGCATTACTAGCCTCACTGAAATTGGCCCACAAACTGGAAAGCTCTTTGTCCTGGAAAAGCCTATTTAGTAATGATGAGTGCCTTGGATGCCAATTATTTGGCTAAAGACAATGTTGGCACCAGGGGTCATGGTGGGAGTTCTTAATGAACTTAAAGGAAGCCCATTGTATTCCCAGAAGCTCAAGAGTGCCTGAAAGACTGCCAAATAACTCAATTGTTTGTTTATCTGTTGTTTTTTTCTAGACAAGCTGAAATAATTGAGACAGAAAGTGATCTTTGCAATACTATGGGCAACAAGTCCTACAGTCCACTAATTTGCTTTTTTCCCTTCTTAGCTGACTGGAGAGTCCAGATGTTATTGGCAGATTACATCTCACGATGTCTCTCCCAGTTCTAGACCTTTCTGCTTTACGGGTGCTTTCCAAAAAAAAAAATAATAATATAGTACATCGAATTGCTGATCAAGTGCCTTCGCAAACCAAGCATTTTTATGTTTAAGAATCTGAAAACCATCCTAGAATTTCCTGTCCTTGCTCAAAGATATTATGCAAAGCCTATTGAAATTCATCTGGTTCCAGATGTGTGTCATAAATTGAATTTGACTTTATAGGTTGTGGGACCTCTCTGTTTATTCCTAGAAATGGAAAAGTTTGGTCAGTCCAAGACCCTCTTTGTGGCTGTAGTTCTTATCTTCCCATGTTTCCTGAGGTTACTTTGCTCCCCTTGGATGTTCTGACATCAAGTCAAGTTCTCACACCTGATGGTAGCAATGTAAGAAAAAGGTTTGACAGAAATTGAGACTCCCTGGAAGTGGTACATGCTGAGTTTCCAATAAGTCTTGGGCATTTTTTAGTTGAAGGGGCTCTTAGCACTGGAAAATATGATTTTCTGGCTCAAGGAAAAGTTTTTAAAGACTTATAAAAATTCCCATAAGGCTTCTTGGACATCAACTAGCTTTTACTAAAGAACATTTTGTAAATGAATCAGAAACATATGGATTAAGTTCCCTTGAATTACACTTGTGTTTCAAATGCTAAGGAAATAGAGAAGGGCCAAAAGGACCCACTATTTAACAATACCAGTTTGGATGAATCACTTATATTTCCATACTATATGGGTCATGGTTAAATTTAAAATCAAAAGTAGGAGGCACCATCTTTAGAACCTCCTATGTCATCTGGCTGAAGAGAGATAATATGTTTTTTTATGGACACCAAAATTTCTAAAAGGCTCTTTTCTTTTAAAGCGATGTTGTGAAGCATGTATCAATATGGACAACCTACAGAATTATAGCATCTTAGAATTAGTAGGAACTTCAGAAATTTAGTCTATAGCACTACTAAAATAATAACTTGTTTTGTCCCACCCCTCCACCTCTGAGACTTCCAATGATGAGAAACTTTCTAATACCTAAGGCATCTAATTGGTATTCTAGACAACTCACCGAAACAATAAGCTATAGGGAAAATTCTGCCTGGATTGGTAGAAAGTGTTCCTTACCTAGGAATTTCCCTATATCAAGGAAAAGTTTTTAAAGACTTATAAAAATTCCCATAAGGTTTCTTGGACATCAACTAGCTTTTACTAAAGAACATTTTGTAAATGAATCAGAAATCATTACAGGTCCAATCCCCATCCCGAGTTCATTAAGGCCCAGCTCAAATGTCATTTCCTCCAAAAAGTCTTAAAATCTCTTCCTCAGTCAGAAACTAGGAGCCTTCATTGTAGCACAATATACCTTTCTTATGTTCTTATGCTACCAAAGGTTCTCAGAGTATGGTCTGGGAACACCTGAGGGTCTCCAAGACTCCCTTAGAGGGTCAGCAACATCAAATAATATTCATAACTATACCAAGATGTTTTCATTTTTAACACAATTAATAAAAATAGATGTTTTCTATATAAACAAAAAACTCTTTGAGGGGCCCTCCATAATTTTCAGGAGGACAAAAAGATACTGATAGCAAAAGGTTTGAGAACTGCTATAGCTATTCTACATACGATAATTGAGTATAATTGAATATTGTAAAGTATTACATGTGAATGTGTATGTCATATAGCCCCTGGTAAATTGGTGATTACCATATTGCTGTATTCTCTAGCATTTAGCACAATGTTTTGTACATAGCACTCCAAGGGCATAACAAAAGCTTGGTATCTGGAAAGAACATTCGATTTGAAGTTCAACTCTTGGTTCTGCCACTAAACTATGTTGGCTGGAGCAAAATCATTTCAAGCAGTGTCTGACTTACAAGCAGCCATTCTTCCTACTACTTTATTATTTCCAAGTGAGAAGCTATGATAAAAGTCCTGGAGATTTTAGAAAATATAAGGACTTGGAAAGAGGAAAGGAAAAAAAATGGGGAAAATGTTTTAATAAAACCAAGCTAGGGGAATTGATCCCAAGAGAAGACTGCTGGATAGGACTTGATGTTACTTTTTGTCTTTTGAACTCAGAATCAATATGGCACTAGTATGTTGGGATTGAGGCACAGTGTGCCAGACTATGGCTGATCAGATGAATACAAACTTATAAAGCTCTACTATAAGTTGGGCACAAATTGTTTTGTTTTTGTTTTTTTACATTTTTAAACCCTTAACTAGGTAGAAGAGTGGTAAGGGTGGGCAATGGGGGTCAAGTGACTTGCCCAAGGTCACACAGCTGGGAAGTGTCTGAGACCGGATTTTAACTTAGCACCTCCCGTCTCTAGGTCTGACTCTCAATCCACTGAGCTACCCAGCTGCCCCAGTTGGTCACAGATTGTGTAAACACTTGGAGTAGAGACATTTCTAAATTTATACATCTCACTTTTCTGTTGAGCCACTGCAATTTTGCTTTTCTCATAGAGTATATAGTGCCTTCTTTGATGTGGACATGCCATGCTGGATGGTCCTGTGCCAGGGTCTCCCAGGTCTCAAGACCAATACCAAAATCCTTCAGAAAGGCCTTGAAAAGGGGGCAGCTGGGTGGCTCAGTGAATTGAGAGCCAGGCCTAGAGATGGGAGGTCCTAGGTTCAAATCCAGTCTCAGACACTTCCCAGCTGTGTGACCCTGGGCAAGTCACTTGACCCTCATTGCCTAGCCTTATCACTCTTCTGCCTTGGAGCCAATACATAGTATTGACTCCAAGATGGAAGGTAAAGATTTCTAAAAAGTAAACAAACAAACAAACAAACAAAATACATAAACAAACAAATGAATGAATGAATAAATGAATAAATAAAAAAGAAAGAAAGAAAGGCCTTGAAATGTCCTTGTATTACTGTTTCTGACCTCTATGTGAGCACTTGCCTTCTGAGTTCCCCATAAAAATAGTCTCTTAAGTAAATGCACACTTGGCATTCCTACAATGTGGCCAGCCCATCTGAGTTTCACTTCTTCAGTAGAATCTGAATGCTTAGCAGTTCAGCTCTCAATGTCCAATACCATTTTTCACTCTAAATAAAACTTTTCACTTCACTGCAACAAGATGAACATGGGAATATGTATTGTTTTATTACACATGAACAACTTTTATTACCTGCTGTCTTGAGGAGGGGGAAAGAGAAAGGAAGGAAGAGAAAATGACAGAAAATGACTATTAAAAATTGTATTGGCAGGTTAACAATATTTTGATGTATTATACGGCTTGATAATCTATTAATGAGAGGCTTTACAATTTTACTTTTTAAACATGTAAATATCTCTCCAAGGATGGAGATTATCAATCATTCAGACTCTAACATCTAGCCATCATAGAGAGAAAAGATTTTTGGTTTTTTTTTCTATTTTATTTTGGGGAAAGAAAAGGGGGAGGTAAGACATTTAGAAGAATAGAACATTTAAGGGTAAGGCAGAGTACCTACTAGTGGGAAAAACTACAAGAGGTAATAAGTAAAATAGGAGATATGAAAGTATCAAAGATAATCTTTACTTCAAAATTTGTCAGAAGCCATACCCAAAATGGGAAAAGAGAGAATATTACCTCTTTCGGTCAATTAGCCCTCTATTTCTGAGATCTAGAAATCTAGATAGTAGAGTAACACAACTCTAGCTTGATTCAATTCTAAGTTCAATGAGTCTATATCTGCCTAAAAATCATTTTATTATTGTTTTTATGGAGGAAATGTCTTTTGAGTTCCAAACTAGTCGCTCGACTCATAAATTATATAGTACATTTTGTTTGCACTATATAATATATGACAATGCATTGGAATATGGCAAACGTGTTAAAATTAATATTTGTGAAAAGTCAATCACTAAGTACCTACTGCATTCCTCACATCAGGAAAATACTATATTAGGTTCTGGGGCAAGGATAGCATAGACACCGTCACTGAACCCATGGAGCTAAAAGGGTAATTGGTAAACCAACATGCACTTTGGAAACTCTGAGGTGCTGTATAAACATCATCTGCTAAAGCCTGAATATGTGAACGAGTTGAAAATATGTTAGTTTATGAGGAAATAGAAAATACATGCTCAAAGGAGAAAGAAGTTCCAATAAGCTGCAAGCAGTCAAGAAAGGGCTCAAAGAAATAGCAGGACTTAAATAAAACTGTTAACAGGGCTTTTCTAGATAACAGGTGTATGTGTAAAGTGCTTAGCACAGTACCTGCTATATAGTAGATACTTAATATATAATTCTTCCTTTTCTTCCTTAAAACTCAACAGCCTAGATGTAGAAAGATCACAAGATTTGGAGCTGGGAAAGAACTAAGATTTTATATACTTTGACTTCTCATTTTAAAGATGAGAAAACAGACCTTAAGAGAGTAAGTGGTTTGCCCAAAGTCACACAGGGATTAATCAGTGCAGGTAGGATTTGAATCCTGCACTCTGATTCTAAATTCAATGCACCGAAGGCACTAAACGCAACAACCTCAAAATCCCTTTGTCTTACACACTCCTCCTAGAACCCTCTCTACTTCCGAAGGGACCAAAGCATGCTTATCCAATCACTGTACTAAATTACCAATACTGTCATACCATCAAGATGCCATCTCCTCTGAGAATCAAGTGGGATAATATTCATAAACTTCTTAGAACAGTGCCTGCTACTCAGGAAGCACATAATGAATGGTTTGGGTTTTTTCCCCCCTTTCTTCCATTCTGCTGATCTGGCTCCCTATTTGGTGGAATACTATGTTGCTAACCAGGATTTCTCTACAAGACATACTTTTTTATATGGCCTGACATCATGAGTGTGCCAGAAGAGGTACCATAAACGTTTGAGTTCAACTTTCTTTCAACATCAGCCAAAAGAGAGGAATCAAGTAACAATAAAAGCAAGAACTCTTTTATGCCCAAAGCAAATGTTTACATAAGTACAAGCTTAGAATGACTTGCAACTTCCTCAGGATGGCTACTCTATGGCTTCTTTTACTGTATAGCAGTTCATTCTGGTTTTACCAGAAATCTTCTATATAGGATGTTTGGTTTTACCAGAAGTCCTCCACAGAAGAAGATTTACATGAACTTTAGTACACTAAAGGTCTCTCTCTCTTCCTTTCATGTCTTGATAATACCATGCTATTGAATACCCATCAGATGGCTTTTTTATGACTGGTTCGCCTACTTTCCAGCCATATGCATTCTCAACCATGTCCATGAACCAAAGAGTTTGGGGGCATCTTTCCTTTCCTACCCTTGGATCTTTGAGTGTCTTCTCCCAAAAGCAGTCCTACTTTTCAGTTTTATAAATTTATTTCCATGTTACCTAAAATCCTATAGACAGAACTACAGGGTTTTGTGTTTAGGCTTTAGGTAATATCATTGATTGAATATGAGCTATTATTTGGGAAGTCAGCCAGCATCATTACTCATGAGTAACCTTTGTATTGACTCAGAGATGTTTCTAATGTACAACACAAGTAGCCTTTGTTACAACAGACATATCCTTTGCTGTAGATTCTATCTTGTGTATTTTTTGGAAAGATTTGTATATCCCGAGTTTCTCCATTGACTTAAAGCAAAAATTCACTTTCCTATGACAGAGTAACAGAAGTAACCAGCTTAAAGCATATAGCACACAAAGCTAGACACCCTTAATAATGCTTAATTTTTAGGTAATACCAGATTTGAAAATCAACCATCTTTCTGTATTCACAAAGAGCCAAATTTGGTCTTATGAAACTAAATATGAATACCAGCAGTACCCCCAAGTATATGCCATTGGATTGTTGGCATAATACAATTTGGTCAGTGTACAATTGTTTTCCCTTTTCCTATAGTCTTTCCTTTTAGAGACCTTAATATTTCTCTTATCAATTCCCTTCTGTCTCATGGCTTTGTCTCTTGAGAAAAAGGGCGGATACTTTTCTTGGAAATGAGGTGCTACAGAGACAACACAATGCATATGAAAATCAGACATGCAGGATGACTCAAGGTGGATGTTAGCCAGGTCTCCAGGCTGAAGAGTGCCATGAGATCTTCTACACACATGAGAGGTCAGGACCTCACTTATACCTACTTTGAGTCACAACACAATTGAGATCAGGACCTTTCATGTGCAGACCTCTTGCTAAACCAGGTCTTTTCATTGAGAGGGAACCAAAATTAAGGGAGTCCAGTTGAGCAGTTTTCTAGGAAAGTGAAGAAAAATAAAGTATACTTCTTTAAAACTCAGCTTATGGGTCATAGTCTACATCAAGTCTTTTCTGATTTCTAGCTACAAGTGTGTGCTCCTAAAAAATTATCTTGTATTTATTTTGAATATCCTTCTATGTGTACATGTTGTTTCTTCTAGCAAAATGCTAACTCCTTGAAGGCAGGGGCTATTTCATCTTTATCTTTCTATCTCTAGAACTTCATGCAATACCTTCCAGATAAAAAGGACTTCATAGGATCAAAGTTTTAGAGGTGGAAGGGATCTTAAAGATTATTGGGTCCAATACTCTCGTCTTAAGATGAGAAACTGAGATCCAGAGACATTAAATGAGTTGCCCAGGGACCAGATGGCTGGTGAGAGCTTGAGGTAGGAGTCAAACTCACTCTTCCTGACTCCAAGTCCAAATCTCTATCCGCTATCATATGCTGGACTCTAAATGGGATAGCATCGAAAAGAAAGAGGATGACAACCTACTTTATTTCCAGGATGGGTTTGAATTAGAGTCCTTAACATACAAACAGCCAGTATTTCCCTTCAAAACCATTGCTATCAAAAGAACACTTGGAAAAACCCTTCAAGTGAAAAATTTCCAAGATTCCAGAGAAATCAGATAATCTGCCAAAACATAAACCCCCTCTCCCTGAAGTAGAGCTATTCCAGTATTGAAGTATGTATTTTTGTTTATATTGTACATATTTATTTTATATATGCTGATTCATATACATATTATCTCCCATAAGACAATATGAGCTCATTGAGAGCAGGAGCTATTTCTCTTCTGTCTTTGTGTTCCTAGTGCTTAGAGGGTACTTAATAAATACTTATTAATTGATTGATAAATTGAAGCAACTTGGTGGCTTAGTAAGGAATAATAATACTAGTCTTGGAGTGAGGAAGAGAAAAGTACAAATCTAGCTTCAGAAATGTACTGGCTCTGTGTCTGTGGCATAGTGGATGGACTGGACTCTTGGACTTCCTGGACTCAGGAAGATGTGAATTCAATTTGAGCCTCACACACTTTCTAGCTATGTGAGCTTGGGCAAGTCACTTAATCATATTCACCTCAGTTCTTTGTCTAGCAAACCATTCCAGAATCTTTGCTGAGAAAACCTAAAAAGGGGATACAAAGAGTCGGATACCACTGAAACAACTCCACAACAAAAATCCCTTGGCAAGCCACTCAACTTCTCTCTGTGCCTGGGCTTCCTTATCTGTAAAATGGGGATAATAATAGCACCTTCCTCCTCAGATTATTGTGAGGATGAAAGGAGATATAATATTTTAAAGGACCTTGCAAAATGTAAAATATCATATAAATTCTAGCTACAGTTTTATTGAGGTGAAAGAGAAGTTTGTAGATGTTAGAAGATTATTTGACTTCCAGAATTTTCTCCTTTACTGTGTCATCAACTCAAATGATCTGCATTTACAATATTCTCCCTAAGAATTTCTTCATAGCTTATATGTTCTTATTTCACTGCTGGCATGCTTGGGATACCAGTACCAACTGTTGGCCCTATTTCTCATCACATTATCCTTCCAGGCATTCTAAATGTTCCTACCTCTCTCTGAAAGAGAAGGTATTGTAACTTCTTTGTTTCAACTAGATGAATGTCATTCAACCACCTTCATCATTATGAGAATAATTATAGCTAGCATTTATATGACACTTTGAGGTTTGCAAAATGCTTTACATATGTTACAACATTTTATTCTTACGACATTTTTCTTCATCAACATTTATAAAGCATCTACTAGCATTGGACAGAGGATTAGGACTACAAAAAAGTCCTAGGAAGAAAAGAATGAAGGAAGGAAGGAAGGAAGGAAGGAAGGAAGGGAGGGATGGAGGGAGGGAAGGATTGAGGGAGGGAGGGAAGGAGAGAGGGAGGGAGGGAACAAAGGATGGAGGAATAAAAGGATGGAGAAAGGGAGGAAGGAAGGAAGG